>NW_028296612.1:3031011-3388511 GCF_055471065.1 Atractosteus spatula
CTGACTGACCGGTCCTCTCTCTCTGCAGCCGTCCAGACCCTGAAGCAGATGGGACAGCTTCCCCAGAACCCGGCCGCGCATCTCGTGGGTGAGTGGGGCGTCTCGAACCGCTGACCGGCGGGCCCGCGCTGCGACGGGTCAGCTCTGAAACACAGGCCCAGGGTGCGAACGTGTGAGCCTGCGAGAGAGTGAGTGTCTCCGTGATGGGGTGAGAGTATGTATGAACGGGTGAGTGTGTATGAATGAGTGAGTGTGTATGAGTGATGGGGTGAGAGTGTGTATGAATGAGTGAGTGTGTATGAATGGTGGGGTGAGAGTCTGTGAGCCTGCGAGTGAGTGAGTGTCTTTGTGATGGGGTGAGAGTGTGTATGAAAGGGTGAGTGTCTTTGTGATGGGGTGAGAGTGTGTATGAACGGGTGAGTGTGTGTATGAACAGGTGAGTGAGTGTCTTTGTGATGGGGTGAGAGTGTGTATGAACGGGTGAGTGTGTGTATGAACAGGTGAGTGAGTGTCTTTGTGATGGGGTGAGAGTGTGTATGAACGGGTGAGTGTCTTTGTGATGGAGTGAGTGTGTGTATGAACGGGTGAGTGTGTATGAGTGATGGGGTGAGAGTGTGTATGAATGGGTGAGAGTGTGTATGAGTGATGGGGTGAGAGTGTGTATGAATGAGTGAGTGTGTATGAGTGATGGGGTGAGAGTGTGTATGAGTGATGGGGTGAGAGTATGTATGAATGAGTGAGTGTGTATGAATGAGTGAGTGTGTATGAGTGATGGGGTGAGAGTGTGTATGAGTGAGTGAGTGTGTATGAGTGATGGGGTGAGAGTGTGTATGAATGAGTGAGTGTGTATGAATGATGGGGTGAGAGTGTGTGAGCCTGCGAGTGAGTGAGTGTCTTTGTGATGGGGTGAGAGTCTGTATGAAAGGGTGAGTGTCTTTGTGATGGGGTGAGAGTGTGTATGAACGGGTGAGTGTGTGTATGAACAGGTGAGTGAGTGTCTTTGTGATGGGGTGAGAGTGTGTATGAACGGGTGAGTGTGTGTATGAACAGGTGAGTGAGTGTCTTTGTGATGGGGTGAGAGTGTGTATGAACGGGTGAGTGTCTTTGTGATGGAGTGAGTGTGTGTATGAATGGGTGAGTGTGTATGAGTGATGGGGTGAGAGTGTGTATGAATGGGTGAGAGTGTGTATGAGTGATGGGGTGAAAGTGTGTATGAATGGGTGAGAGTGTGTATGAATGGGTGAGAGTGTATGAGTGATGGGGTGAGAGTGTGTATGAATGGGTGAGAGTGTATGAGTGATGGGGTGAGAGTGTGTATGAATGGGTGAGTGTGTATGAGTGATGGGGTCAGACACACCATGTGGACAGGACACTGGACACGGGGAACAACCACAAGCTGAAAAACAAGACCTGTGTGTTGGGGAACGGCGAGGGTAGTAACCCACCTGTCTCACTCTCCGTCTCTCTCTCTCTCTCTGTGTGTGACAGCGAACTCCTCCCAGCAGCCCGGCACACCCCTGCGCTGGCTGAGCGACATGAACCAGGCCTTCCTCCAGCAGGGCATGGAGCTGTCGGCCGAGGGCCGGGAGCTGCTGGTGCCCCGCGCCGGCCTCTACTTCCTGTACGCCCAGGCCACCTTCTCCTCCTCCTCCCCTGGGGCGGGGGACCCCTGCGGGGGCCGGTCGGAGCCGCTGTCCCTGCGCGTGGAGCGCCACAGCCCCTCGTACCCGGACTTCGTGCCCCTGCTGAACGCGGCGCGCTCGCTGTGCCCGCCGGGCGGGCCGGGCGGGGCGGTCCGGCCGGGCCAGTTCTGGACGGTGCCCCTGTACCAGGCGGCACTCTTCAAGCTGCTGGCGGGCGACCGGCTGCGGGTGGCCGCTGGGCCCCTGCGCCTCCTGGACGACCAGAAGACCTTCCTGGGGGCCTTCGCTGTGGCCCCCGAGCCGGAGTAGAGGGGGCCAGCAGGGGGGGCGCCACCCGCCGGAGGAGGAGGAGGAGGAGGAGGGGGGGGGGGGCTTGCGCCCCGCAATTCTCCCTGACCCACTTTCAGGTCCGAGCACTCCGGCGGTCTTCCTCCTCCTCCTCACCGCCTGACGAAGACCCTCCCCCTCCAGGACGGAGACCCCGAACACTACCCGTGCGCCGCAGGAAGTGATGTCACGCACCTGTTTCATATTGAAATGTCGCAGAACCCATTTTACATTAAAAGCGGAGCTCGAGAAGCGCCTTCCAGGTGCAATTTAGTATTTAACGGGCCGGGATAAATCCCGGTTTCCGAACGGCACGTGAAACGTGATGACTTGATCATCGTTTTATGACTTATTTATTTATTCGTCTGGCTGCACGACAGCGCTCGGTTGTGAAACTTAAGGCAATGAATGTATTTTTTCCATGTCCTATTATTTATTGGTGTTATTTATTGACCTTTTTTAAATGCTATTTTCTGGCCCAATAAAGCTAAATCTATTTATATTTTTCGGCCCGAGTCTGTGGTGGTTTGGTCTCTGTGGCGCACGAGGCTGTCTCTTGGTGGTTAAATACGCACTGCTGTGTAAAAGCCTGAGACACAAGTAGACACACAAGTAGGTGCTCTAACACCTGGGGTCTTAGTGAAGCTAAGTCTGGCTGAGACGATACAAGACCTGTCACAAACAAGAGGTGGCTCTAACACCTGTGACTGGACACTCCAGTACATTAACGCTGCACTGAGAGAGAGAGAGAGGGGTTCATACAGACACACTGACTGGACACTCCAGTACATGAACACTGCACTGAGAGAGAGAGGGGTTCATACAGACACACTGACTGGACACTCCAGTACATGAACACTGCACTGAGAGAGAGAGGGGTTCATACACACACACTGACTGGACACTCCAGTACATGAACACTGCACTGAGAGAGAGAGGGGTTCATACAGACACACTGACTGGACACTCCAGGACATGAACACTGCACTGAGAGAGAGAGAGGGGTTCATACACACACCCTGACTGGACACTCCAGTACATGAACACTGCACTGAGAGAGAGAGAGGGGTTCATACACACACCCTGACTGGACACTCCAGTACATGAACACTACAGAGAGAGTGTGGGCAAGGTGGGAGGGTGGGTAGGGGTCTGTATTTTTAGTGAACAGCTCACCTCACCACTTAATTCTCCTGAACACCATCGCTCGTCATGCTGTCCCTCAATTCTAAATGAGGTCAAGTTACGCAGAAAGTCGGAGCTCTGAATGAGGTCACCTATGTTAGGGGAAATCCAGTTTCTGCTGTCAGAGTCTCGGAGACTGCAGATAGGAGAAACGGAAGCTACAGAGAGCTATTTGGGGGGCATTTTCTTGAAATACTGACCAACAGGGCGATCTGAACACCTGCACTGCAGTTCGACAGCACATCCTTTTTCCTAGTAAGTTCCTGTGGGTGGCTGGAAACTGCTCTTTAGTTTTTGTAAATATAGTTTTTTTTTTAACCTACTGCCTCAGTAATAAGAGCAATTAATAATTCTGCTTTATTTTTTTGTCCCACTGAATACCAAAGCGCTTCTAATTAAACGCAGTGACATCCGCCATTGAAGTCCAGCGGTAGCAGTGATCCCTAGCATTCATATAGTGCCTTTCATACTGGGAGGTGCACAGTGATTGTTCCGCACCAGTAACCCCACCTGGGAGACGCACAGCGAAAATTCTGCACCAGTAACCCCACCTGGGAGACGCACAGCGATCAGTCTGCACCAGTAACCCCACATGGGAGACGCACAGTGATCGTTCAGCACCAGTGACCCCACCTGGGAGATGCATAGCGATCATTCTGCACCAGTAACCCCGCCTGGGAGACGCATAGCGATCATTCTGCACCAGTATTCCCACCTGGAGACGCACAGTGATCGTTCTGCACCAGTATCCCCACCTGGGAGGCGCACAGTGATCGTTCTGCACCAGTAACCCCACCTGGGGGACGCACAGCGATCAGTCTGAGCCAGTAACCCCACCTGGGAGATGCACAGCGATCATTCTGCACCAGTAACCCCACCTGGGAGACGCACAGTGATCAGTCTGCACCAGTAACCCCACCTGGGAGACGCACAGTGATCAGTCTGCACCAGTTACCTCACCTGGGAGACACACGGCGATCGTTCTGCACCAGGAGATGAAAGGGAGGAGAGAGAATATGTTTTGGAGCAGGTGAATCAAGGACACCAGGGTGAACACCTCCACTCCTACAAAGAGTGTCCTGAGGTCTGTAATGACCAAGTAGTCAGGACTTTGGTTTAACATCAACCATCCTACAGCAGACTGTCCCCATACTGGGAAACTGGGATCCATCCAGCCGTCTTCCCACAGCTCTCTCCAGTCCAGGGTCACAGGGGGGAGCGGGAGTCTATCCCAGCAAGCAACAGGCACAAGGCAGGGCTCACCCTGGACAGGACAGCAGTCCATCACAGGACACACACACACACACACACACCCTGGACAGGACACCAGTCCATCACAGGACACACACACACACACACACCCTGGACAGGACACCAGTCCATCACAGGACACACACACACACACACACACACACACACCCTGGACAGGACACCAGTCCATCACAGGACACACACACACACTCACACACTCTGGAGGCAAACTAGAGAGAACATGCAAACTCCACACAGACAGTACCCCAGGAAATGAACCCAGAGTCCCAGCAGTGCGAGGCAGCCATGCCGCCCTGGATACTGAGACCACGGTTTGGGAACTCTAATCTAGAGGAAAAACACCAACTTCTAGTCCACCAACACCACTTAACAGCAGCAAGACTGATATGAGGTCTGCCGTCGAACTGCATCTCCCCAGGTTAAAAGCCTGCTGTCCTAGTTAAATTTGATTTTAAAAAATCGTAGCGTTTAGGAAATAAGAAAAAGGAAACGTGAATATACCAAAGATTTGACACTGCCCCCAGACAAGCCCACAGAAATAAATTAAATACGGAAGTTAAAAGAGCGAAAACAGCTCAGAAAACACTTCCAAGAGGGGGAACTGCCTTTGAATTTTCAAATGTACATTCCTGCAGCTAGTTTCGAGTTTTTTTTTTTTAAAAAAAAGAATACTGTATGAGGTTTTGTAAAACAAAGCAGATTCGGTTTCGAGACGCTGGTGGCCCCCCCCCACCAAACCACTTCACACCGCACCGGGCTCCGGGCTGTAGGCCGCGGGCAGCCTCGGGGTTTCCCGGCTCCCCCTCCCCGCCTCCCGCAGCCCACTTCACAGCGGCCGCGACCTTCTGCGCCCCGGGCTGCCCGCCACTCGCGATACGAGAAAGAAACATTTTAACGTTTAATTTTAACGTCGATATACGTGTATTTGATTTTTTTTTTGGGGGGGGGGGGTTGTTTCCGTTTTCTTTCATTGTTGGGTAGTTTGTTTGTTTTTTAGACCGGGCTGGTATTTTTTTACTGGCGTGACGACGTTAAATTAACCGCCGATCATATGTATATTTTTTTTAAATTTGAAAAACGTTTTCTGTTTTTAACGGCTACTCTATTTAGGGACTGAGTACTCGTTCGTTACTTTCTTTCCCCCCTGTTCCTTTCCGTCTGTGTGATAAACAAATACCAGTACCTGTGTCTGAAGAACAAGAAAAAGGTGTACTGAGGTGACTCACAAGAAACAGGAGTATTTTTGTCCACAAACTGTACAAGTTTGGTTACTTTTGGGTTACATTAATTAACCGCTAATTTCCTCCCGGATTGAGTAAGAGGTTTTCTCAAGATGACTAAAATGTTAAAAAAAAGTCATCATGTGTCATCTTCGCAGTCATTGCGGTCAATACCCAGACCAACTAAACGAGAAAAAAAAAATTCGGCGAACCCATTCGCTCTCGGGCGAGATCAGAAGGAATGAACAAACTCCGACCTCTCCTGGATTTCAAAAATAACAACTTTGATGCCATTTTTGTTTTCTTTCTCACCACTCCTGCACATAGCTCTGTCCATATTCTTCTCGAAAATAACACCTTCGCAGAGCAGGCCCCGGTCTGGTTTATATCGCTCTTGATTACAGAATGTTGTGTTACAACAACAACACATCTCTCGGTTGAATCCAACAGCGAGGTTACCCACAAATAAACTTTTCCAGAACAATATATCTCTCAATAATAAAGTTAAATTGTTATCGTTTTAGGGATGGGAAGTTAGTGCTGGTTTCCAGGTGATCGTTTTGATTCGTTAGAGGAGTTCAAGGCCTTATAACAGCAGGTTACTGGAGCTCTCATCGGGTGGATTCGTTTGAGGAGGTTCATTAAATCCAATCAAATCAATATTGATCTGCTACAGCACCATCTGCAAGGCTACGAGATCACACAGCCCCTGACAGAAAATTCAAGTCAATTCAAGGTGCTTTATTGGCATGACCGACGGGTACAATCAGTGTTGCCAAAGCAAATAAGAATAAAATGAACATGAAACGAAACAAAAAAAAATAAAAGTAAAATAAAATCTACAGACATATTACAGACATTTACAACAAAGACATAAGCATGATAGATCATGGACTATCAGTGCTGTAGACCACAGCACAGAATCACACAGCGCCTGACAGTATCCTACTGCAGCAGCAGGCCAGAGGAGAGGAGGTAAAACTCCCCCCCCCAGGGGGAGAGGAGAGACCTCTGGGGGTACCAGGCCTGGTGACACCCCCTCTCCAGGTACTGAGCGCAGGGTGCAATAAGCATGATAGATCATGGACTATCAGTGCTGTAGACCACAGCACAGAATCACACAGTGCCTGACAGTATCCTACTGCAGCAGCAGCAGGCCAGAGGAGAGGAGGTAAAACTCCCCCTGGGGGGAGAGGAGAGACCTCTGGGGGTACCAGGCCTGGTGACACCCCCTCTCCAGGTACTGAGCGCAGGGTGCAATAAGCATGATGGATCATGGACTATCAGTGCTGTAGACCACAGCACAGAATCACACAGCGCCTGACAGTATCCTACTGCAGCAGCAGGCCAGAGGAGAGGAGGTAAAACTCCCCCCCCCAGGGGGAGAGGAGAGACCTCTGGGGGTACCAGGCCTGGTGACACCCCCTCTCCAGGTACTGAGCGCAGGGTACAATAAGCATGATAGATCATGGACTATCAGTGCTGTAGACCACAGCACAGAATCACACAGCGCCTGACAGTATCCTACTGCAGCAGCAGGCCAGAGGAGAGGAGGTAAAACTCCCCCTGGGGGGAGAGGAGAGACCTCTGGGGGTACCAGGCCTGGTGACACCCCCTCTCCAGGTACTGAGCGCAGGGTGCAATAAGCATGATAGATCATGGACTATCAGTGCTGTAGACCACAGCACAGAATCACACAGCGCCTGACAGTATCCTACTGCAGCAGCAGGCCAGAGGAGAGGAGGTAAAACTCCCCCTGGGGGGAGAGGAGAGACCTCTGGGGGTATCAGGCCTGGTGACACCCCCTCTCCAGGTACTGAGCGCAGGGTGCAATAAGCATGATAGATCATGGACTATCAGTGCTGTAGACCACAGCACAGAATCACACAGCGCCTGACAGTATCCTACTGCAGCAGCAGGCCAGAGGAGAGGAGGTAAAACTCCCCCTGGGGGGAGAGGAGAGACCTCTGGGGGTACCAGGCCTGGTGACACCCCCTCTCCAGGTACTGAGCGCAGGGTGCAATAAGCATGATAGATCATGGACTATCAGTGCTGTAGACCACAGCACAGAATCACACAGCGCCTGACAGTATCCTACTGCAGCAGCAGGCCAGAGGAGAGGAGGTAAAACTCCCCCTGGGGGGAGAGGAGAGACCTCTGGGGGTACCAGGCCTGGTGACACCCCCTCTCCAGGTACTGAGCGCAGGGTGCAATAAGCATGATAGATCATGGACTATCAGTGCTGTAGACCACAGCAAATAAGACAAATAAGAATAAAATGAACATGAAACGAAACAAAAAAAAATAAAAGTAAAATAAAATCTACAGACATATTACAGACATTTACAACAAAGACATAAGCATGATAGATCATGGACTATCAGTGCTGTAGACCACAGCACAGAATCACACAGCGCCTGACAGTATCCTACTGCAGCAGCAGGCCAGAGGAGAGGAGGTAAAACTCCCCCTGGGGGGAGAGGAGAGACCTCTGGGGGTACCAGGCCTGGTGACACCCCCTCTCCAGGTACTGAGCGCAGGGTGCAATAAGCATGATAGATCATGGACTATCAGTGCTGTAGACAACAGCACAGAATCACACAGCGCCTGACAGTATCCTACTGCAGCAGCAGGCCAGAGGAGAGGAGGTAAAACTCCCCCTGGGGGGAGAGGAGAGACCTCTGGGGGTATCAGGCCTGGTGACACCCCCTCTCCAGGTACTGAGCGCAGGGTGCAATAAGCATGATAGATCATGGACTATCAGTGCTGTAGACCACAGCACAGAATCACACAGCGCCTGACAGTATCCTACTGCAGCAGCAGGCCAGAGGAGAGGAGGTAAAACTCCCCCTGGGGGGAGAGGAGAGACCTCTGGGGGTACCAGGCCTGGTGACACCCCCTCTCCAGGTACTGAGCGCAGGGTGCAATAAGCATGATAGATCATGGACTATCAGTGCTGTAGACCACAGCACAGAATCACACAGCGCCTGACAGTATCCTACTGCAGCAGCAGGCCAGAGGAGAGGAGGTAAAACTCCCCCTGGGGGGAGAGGAGAGACCTCTGGGGGTACCAGGCCTGGTGACACCCCCTCTCCAGGTACTGAGCGCAGGGTGCAATAAGCATGATAGATCATGGACTATCAGTGCTGTAGACCACAGCACAGAATCACACAGCGCCTGACAGTATCCTACTGCAGCAGCAGGCCAGAGGAGAGGAGGTAAAACTCCCCCCCCCAGGGGGAGAGGAGAGACCTCTGGGGGTACCAGGCCTGGTGACACCCCCTCTCCAGGAACTGAGCGCAGGGTGCAATAAGCATGATAGATCATGGACTATCAGTGCTGTAGACCACAGCACAGAATCACACAGCGCCTGACAGTATCCTACTGCAGCAGCAGGCCAGAGGAGAGGAGGTAAAACTCCCCCCCCCCCAGGGGGAGAGGAGAGACCTCTGGGGGAACGGAGCTGCCCCTCCTGCAGGTGATGTGAGATGGAATAAAACCTCATCCCGGCTCGCCCCCCCCATCCCAATCCAATAAACCGCGCGAAACCGCAAGGCAACACAGAGCCCGACTGTGGGGAGGGCACGGAGGACGCGGTTCCGGGGGCTGTGAGAAGGAGAGGCGTGAGAAAGACGACATCGCGACAGCGGGACGCGCTGGCCGTCGCCATGGTGACTCACCCTGGTCCCCGAGCCTCGCGGCGACGCTGCCTGGTGACGTCAGGGCCCGCCTGTGGGTTCCACCGACAGCAGAGCCTGTGACTCATCGCTGCCAGGCTGCGGTTGTGGGTGCCAGTGTGAACCCCACATTGGTGCTCAAGCAGCAGATCTTTACACTGTACCCCTCATTCACCCCGAAATACAGACACCTCCGAGCCCTCCAGGACCAGGACTGGACAGCCCTGCTTTAAAGACCCCTGGAGACTCTGCAGACACACACACACACTGACCCCTCCAGGACCAGGACTGGACAGCCCTGCTTTAAAGACCCCTGGAGACTCTGCAGACACACACACACTGACCCCTCCAGGACCGGGACTGGAGAGCCCTGCTTTAAAGACCCCTGGAGACTCTGCAGACACACACACACACACTGACCCCTCCAGGACCGGGACTGGACAGCCCTGCTTTAAAGACCCCTGGAGACTCTGCAGACACACACACTGACCCCTCCAGGACCAGGACTGGACAGCCCTGCTTTAAAGACCCCTGGAGACTCTGCAGACACACACACACACTGACCCCTCCAGGACCAGGACTGGACAGCCCTGCTTTAAAGACCCCTGGAGACTCTGCAGACACACACACACACACTGACCCCTCCAGGACCAGGACTGGACAGCCCTGCTTTAAAGACCCCTGGAGACTCTGCAGACACACACACACACTGACCCCTCCAGGACCAGGACTGGACAGCCCTGCTTTAAAGACCCCTGGAGACTCTGCAGACACACACACACACTGACCCCTCCAGGACCAGGACTGGACAGCCCTGCTTTAAAGACCCCTGGAGACTCTGCAGACACACACACTGACCCCTCCAGGACCAGGACTGGACAGCCCTGCTTTAAAGACCCCTGGAGACTTTGTCAGACATATTTTCCAGATCTGGGAAACGCCGTGCTATCACCCCCCCCACACACACACACAAACACATAACTCCAATTTCCAAGTCAGCAAACACTCCGTGTGTCATCAGCACCTTCCCCGCGGCACACTCAGAGCCGTGACTCATCACTCCGTGTCGTTTCGCAGCACGGAGAGGAGCAGGAGTCAGAGGAACGGGTTTTTTTTTGTTTGTCTTGTTGTGTTTGTGGGTGCGTGTGTGTTTGTTATTTATGTGCAGAAGGCGATGCTGTCGGCTGTGCTGGTTGCGCGCGAGCGAGAGACGGGGCGTGCGGTCGCGGTTGTCAGGGGCAACGGGGCAGGTCGTCCGGAAGTGGCCCGGAAGTCAGGGCCTTGCGGGTGATTAAAAATAACGCGTGTCGACACGGGGGGAGAGAGAGAGAGAGAGAGGAAGAGGATGACGGCGCCTTTCTGTCTTTCTTTCTGTCTTTCTGGGGAGCGAGGCGGAACAAGTGACGGAGGGGCCGACGGTACGGTACGGTACGGTTGGGGGTTTTGTTTATTTTCTCGTTGTTAACGGAGGAGGGGACCCCCCCCCCCCCCACAAAAACAAAACGACACGATGGAGCAAAAAAGACGCGTGTAAATAAATCAATACAGATTTGTCCCCCTCCTCCTTCTCCTCCTTCTTGTTAACAAAACGCGCCCTCACCGCCTCAGGCCTCTTCATTAAGTCAGGAAGTGAATTACCTGGCGAGCGGGGCGGGGTGCCTTTTTCGGGGTGCCTGCCGTTGGGTTTCTGTTGAAGACCCGTCTCAGACTTCCGTGGAAGGCCTCCCTGTTACCAGACGGGCGGCTGGAGCTGCTGACGGCCCGTCGGAAAGCGACCTGAACAAAAAAAAACACAACAACAACAACAACAACAGCCAAACACGCCAGGACGTGTGTCCCAGAATGCCCCGGGGCCGGAGCCCCCCCGCGGGAGTCAGATTTGAGATGGGGGCGCCTCTCAGCCTGACCCCCCGACTCCTCAGACCTGGACTAATAATAATAATTGCTTACACTTACATAGCGCTTTCCTGGACACTCCACTCAGAGCTCTTTACAGGTCATGGGGAATCCCACTACCGCCACCAGTGTGCAGCCCCCACCTAGATGATGCGACGGCAGCCATAGTGCGCCAGAACGCTCCCCCACACACCAGCTCTCAGTGGGGAGGAGAGCAGTGCTTTTATTGTCAGCTCCACAGACACAAGAGGCAGGAGGGCGGGGCAGTTCCAGGTCGAGAGGGGGGAACTGTGGGGGTATTTTTCATATTTCAGGAGGTGGGAGAGAATCGACTTTGGCGAGTGCGTTTCCAGCTGTGGTACGTGGTCCAATTGGCATCGCTAGATAGGCAAAATTTCCCTTTCTGCGCGGGCCCCTGTTCTGCGATTCAGACCGAGGCAGCACATCTTCCAGTGAGGTGAAGCAGGCCTGCGACTCTGTACACAAGCGGGCCTGCGACTCTGTACACAAGCGGGCCTGTGACTGTACACAAGCGAGCCTGCGACTCTGTACACAAGCGGGCCTGTGACTGTACACAAGCGAGCCTGCGACTCTGTACACAAGCGGCCCTGCGACTCTGTACACAAGCGGGCCTGCGACTCTGTACACAAGCGGGCCTGTGACTGTACACAAGTGGGCCTGCGACTCTGTACACAAGCAGGCCTGCGACTCTATACACAAGCGGACCTGTGACTGTACACAAGCGGGCCTGCGACTCTGTACACAAGCGAGCCTGCGACTGTACACAAGTGGGCCTGTGACTGTACACAAGCGAGCCTGCGACTCTGTACACAAGCGGGCCTGTGACTGTACACAAGCGAGCCTGCGACTCTGTACACAAGTGGGCCTGTGACTGTACACAAGCGGGCCTGCGACTCTGTACACAAGTGGGCCTGTGACTGTACACAAGTGGGCCTGCGACTCTGTACACAAGCGGCCCTGCGACTCTGTACACAAGCAGGCCTGCGACTCTATACACAAGCGGGCCTGTGACTGTACACAAGCGGGCCTGCGACTCTGTACACAAGCGAGCCTGCGACTGTACACAAGTGGGCCTGTGACTGTACACAAGCGGGCCTGCGACTCTGTACACAAGCGGGCCTGCGACTCTGTACACAAGCGAGCCTGCGACTCTGTACACAAGCGGCCCTGCGACTCTGTACACAAGCGGGCCTATGACTCTGTACACAAGCGGGCCTGTGACTGTACACATGCAGGCCTATGACTCTGTACACAAGTGGGCCTGCGACTCTGTACACAAGCAGGCCTGTGACTCTGTACACAAGCGGGCCTGTGACTGTACACAAGCAGGCCTGTGACTAGTGAGCGGGAAAGGCTGTTTCCCCCCATCGCAGTCCGTGGGAATTCGCGCTCTCGGCCCGTGGCGAGAAACGGGGTTTTACGCCAACACGGCGGGGGGCGTACAGCGCTTCCTCTTAATTTCATGGTCTCGTGGTCCATTCGGGATTTTGGGGTATGGTAGATGAATTTATTCGGTGATTTAATGACCCATCTGAGCCATGGGGACTGCTGCTCCCCCTTTTAACTGAGGGTGATCTATCTCCGCAGGCGCTCGAGGGGCCCGGTGACTCCCCACCCCCCCGGCGGTGCAGAACAGAACGAGACGAGGTCCCTAACGAGGTGCAGCAGGGCAGCTTGCTCCAGACCCCCACCACTCTTTGGGTAAAGAAGCCCCCAGTGTAATGTTTTCACTTCCTGTTCCGGATGAATGGCAGGTCTCTTAACGAGAGGGGGCCTCTTGGCCTTGCTCAGTGACCTCTGTGCTCTCTGTACACAGAGGCCTTGACCTGTGACCTCTGTGCTCTCTGTACACAGAGGCCTTGCTCAGTGACCTCTGTGCTCTCTGTACACAGAGGCCCTGACCTGTGACCTCTGTGCTCTCTGTACACAGAGGCCTTGACCTGTGACCCCTCTGTGCTCTCTATACACAGAGGCCTTGACCTGTGACCTCTGTGCTCTCTGTACACAGAGGCCTTGACCAGTAACCAGTTGATCCGAGGATCAGTAATCAGTAATCAGGCTGCTGGTCCTGGACAAGGCCTCTGGGATGGGATTTTGACTTCCTGAAGAGGGGTTTTTTCCATAGTCTTTTGTATTCAGGACTAAAGAGAGTCAGTTTTGCATGCTGGTAATATTTCTCTGGAAAACATGAACACTGCACTGAGAGAGAGACGGGTTCATACAGACACACAGACTGGACACTCCAGTACATGAACACTGGACTGAGAGAGAGAGAGGGGTTCATACACACACACAGACTGGACACTCCAGTACATGAACACTGCACTGAGAGAGAGAGGGGTTCATACACACACACTGACTGGACACTCCAGTACATGAACACTGCACTGAGAGAGAGAGGGGGGTTCATACAGACACACTGACTGGACACTCCAGTACATGAACACTGCACTGAGAGAGAGAGGGGTTCATACAGACACACTGACTGGACACTCCAGTACATGAACACTGCACTGAGAGAGAGAGAGGGGTTCACACAGAGAGGAAAGTGGAAAGTGTCACAGGTACAGCAGCCTCTCTTCACACCGATAAGTATCTTGATTGGGCTCCGATAGGTGCTGGTTTTTCCCTTGAGACAAGAAAGCACCGTCTTCCTCTGAAATGTCACTCAGAACCCCGGTCTTTCCCTCCTCACCGGTGGTGCGATTTTCACTTTCCAAACAAGAAAAAAAAGAGAACCGCTCCCGTTTCCTCGTTCGCGTGGCTGCTTGTGTGACAGTCACCCCGAGTCTGAGTCATCTCGCAAGGCCTGGTGTCTCAGACACCGGGGCGGCGAGCCGGGACGAGCGCGGCGGGGAGCGGTCCCGATCCGGCGCTCGGAGCCGGCCGTTCCCTGCTCCCGCTGTGGGCTGGGGCCCTCCCGCACACGGGCGCCCCGGATCGGGAGAGGCGGGAGGCTGGGTGTCAGGCGAGCTCTGGGCTGACTCAGAGACCCCAAGTCAGAATTCGGGAGAGACGCACAGACCGGCGGAAACGAGTGCACTGAAAACTGAAAGCGTCTGTACACAGAGGGGGGTGGGGGTGTGGAACAGGCTGCCCAGCCCTGTGGTTGAAGCCGATACCCTGGCTTCTCTCCAGACACAGCTGGGTGAGCTCCTCCAGTCAGGACAGGAGGCTCTACTGTACACAGAGGGGGGTGGGGGTGGGGAACAAGCTGGCCCAGCCCTGTGGTTGAAGCCGATACCCTGGCTTCTCTCCAGACACAGCTGGGTGAGCTCCTCCAGTCAGGACAAGAGGCTCTACTGTACACAGAGGGTGGTGGGGGTGGGGAACAAGCTGCCCAGCCCTGTGGTTGAAGCCGATACCCTGGCTTCTCTCTCCAGACACAGCTGGGTGAGCTCCTCCAGTCAGGACAGGAGGCTCTTCTGTACACAGAGGGGGGTGGGGGTGGGGAACAAGCTGCCCAGCCCTGTGGTTGAAGCCGATACCCCGGCTTCTCTCCAGACGCAGCTGGGTGAGCTCCTCCAGTCAGGACAGGAGGCTCTACTGTACACAGAGGGTGGTGGGGGTGTGGAACAAGCTGCCCAGTCCGTGTGGTTGAAGCCGATACCCTGGCTTCTCTCTCCAGACACAGCTGGGTGAGCTCCTCCAGTCAGGACAGGAGGCTCTACTGTACACAGAGGGGGGTGGGGGTGGGGAACAGGCTGCCCAGCCCTGTGGTTGAAGCCGATACCCTGGCTCCTCTCCAGACACAGCTGGGTGAGCTCCTCCAGTCAGGACAGGAGGCTCTACTGTACACAGAGAGGGGTGGGGGTGTGGAACAAGCTGCCCAGTCCGTGTGGTTGAAGCCGATACCCTGGCTTCTCTCTCCAGACACAGCTGGGTGAGCTCCTCCAGTCAGGACAGGAGGCTCTACTGTACACAGAGGGGGGTGGGGGTGGGGAACAGGCTGCCCGGCCCTGTGGTTGAAGCCGATACCCCGGCTTCTCTCCAGACACAGCTGGGTGAGCTCCTCCAGTCAGGACAGGAGGCTCTACTGTACACAGAGGGGGGTGGGGGTGTGGAACAAGCTGCCCAGTCCGTGTGGTTGAAGCCGATACCCTGGCTTCTCTCTCCAGACACAGCTGGGTGAGCTCCTCCAGTCAGGACAGGAGGCTCTACTGTACACAGAGGGGGGTGGGGGTGGGGAACAGGCTGCCCAGCCCTGTGGTTGAAGCCGATACCCCGGCTTCTCTCCAGACACAGCTGGGTGAGCTCCTCCAGTCAGGACAGGAGGCTCTACTGTACACAGAGGGTGGTGGGGGTGTGGAACAAGCTGCCCAGTCCGTGTGGTTGAAGCCGATACCCTGGCTTCTCTCTCCAGACACAGCTGGGTGAGCTCCTCCAGTCAGGACAGGAGGCTCTACTGTACACAGAGGGGGGTGGGGGTGGGGAACAAGCTGCCCAGCCCTGTGGTTGAAGCCGATACCCTGGCTTCTCTCCAGACACAGCTGGGTGAGCTCCTCCAGTCAGGACAGGAGGCTCTTCTGTACACAGAGGGGGGTGGGGGTGTGGAACAAGCTGCCCAGTCCGTGTGGTTGAAGCCGATACCCTGGCTCCTCTCCAGACACAGCTGGGTGAGCTCCTCCAGTCAGGACAGGAGGCTCTACTGTACACAGAGGGGGGTGGGGGTGTGGAACAAGCTGCCCAGTCCGTGTGGTTGAAGCCGATACCCTGGCTCCTCTCCAGACACAGCTGGGTGAGCTCCTCCAGTCAGGACAGGGGGCTCTACTGTACACAGAGAGGGGTGGGGGTGGGGAACAGGCTGCCCAGCCCTGTGGTCGAAGCCGATACCCTGGCTCCTCTCCGGACACAGCAGGCCGGGATCCTCACATCGATTAACTACTAATGACCAGACTAGCGAGTTGGACCTGTCCTTCTTTCTGAACTTTCCCGAGGTCTTCTGTACACTGTTGTAACCTGCTGATCTGTAGAATATTCAGATATAGTTGTACAAACCCGACAACTGTAACTACGGGCGCTTGGGTTTCGGTAATCTATTGACAGTCTTACCGCATTAACAACGAACTCTGTCGCGCGTCTCTCGGTGACAAACGGTTTTTTAATCCTGTTTTTTTTTTTTCCCCCTCTTTAATCCTGCAGCTGCTCCTGTTCCTTTATGCGAAGGAAAGAAGGCCTAGCAACTTTCAAAGTTCCCCTAAAAACACCGCATTTCACTAAAAAAAAAAAGACTGCCCGCCCGGGAACAGACATTCAGGATCTTCAGTCCCCTGTGGAGTGAGGTGAGAGAGTCCCTTGAGACGGGACGTGTGTCCGAGTCCGAACATTTCCGAGGAAAGACTGGGGATCAGGGAGCTGTAGCTTATTAATGCCGGGTGAGAAATAAAATACTGATCACGCTGAGAAATCATTATTGTCTTCTAGAATCTCTCTGGGAGAACCAATTAAAAAGGCAGATGACCTGTGAGGGATATAGGATTAAAAGTTGAGATATTGCGTTACAAATGTATAATACGGTATATGTAGGCCTCATCTGGGATATATTGTGTACAGTTTTGGACACGAATGTTACAGCAAAGATATTGCTGGAGTCTGTGCAGAAAAGAGCGACCTGCGACATTATGGAGCTCGACAGGCTGGAGGAACTGAGTCTCTTCAGTCTGAAGGGAGCGTCCCGCACTGACAGGCTGGAGGAACTGAGTCTCCTCGGTCTGAAGGAAGCGTCCCACACTGACAGGCTGGAGGAACTGAGTCTCCTCAGTCTGAAGGGAGCGTCCCACCCTGACAGGCTGGAGGAACTGAGTCTCTTCAGTCTGAAGGGAGCGTCCCACACTGACAGGCTGGAGGAACTGAGTCTCTTCAGTCTGAAGGGAGCGTCCCACCCTGACAGGCTGGAGGAACTGAGTCTCTTCAGTCTGAAGGGAGCGTCCCACCCTGACAGGCTGGAGGAACAGTCTCTTTAGTCTGAAGGGAGCGTCCCACACTGCCAGGCTGGAGGAACTGAGTCTCTTTAGTTTTGAGCAGAGGATACAACAAAAGCACCTGATAAAAGTGTTCAAAATCCTACAAAGGTCACTGACAAAGGTGTCCCACCGGACTCCGTCAGATTTAAGAGGAATCACAAACCCAAGATGAGTGGACACTATGTAGAGGAACGCTGAAGGCTAACAACAAGAATAAAAACATCAGTACACAAAGAGTTGTGGGGGGGGGGGGGGGTCTGGGATGAGCTTCAGCTCTGCCCTTCATCCACGTCTGCATGGATCTGTGGATCACTAGTATGAACGGGCTTCATCCCTCTGCTCTCCTCCCCACTGAGAGCTGGTGTGTGGGGGAGCGTTCTGGCGCACTATGGCCCCAAGTGGGGGCTGCACACTGGTGGGGGTGGAGGGGGTCCCCATGACCTGTAAAGAGCTCTGAGTGGAGTGTCCAGGAAAGCGCTATATAAGTGTAAGCAATTATTATTGTTATTATTATTATTATTATTATTATTATTGGTAGCCAGGCTAGAGAGGTAGCTCTTGTGTTGTGCCAGTGAAATCCTTGTGCTAGCCCGCCCCCTGCTGGAGCCATCGCGTACTGCACACCACCCAGACAGGTTCACGGCAGTCTCTCAGCCGTACCCTCGGGGTTTGCGGAACCGAGTATAAATGGTCTCTTGCCTGAACTATTTCTGTCATCCGAGATCTGTAGCAGCTTCCCTTCCTGCTCAGTCTCTCTTCCGCTTTCAGGGCAAGTCGAAACCCCTCTCACTGGGAGACCAGTACTGCTGGTATCAGACACAGGGATGTGAGACAATCCCTAGTTTCGCTCAGTCTGCAGCCCAGTGATGTGTCCTGGTCAGACACCACTGGGCTCTGGAACAGAATCTGCAGACACACACACACTGACCCCCTCCAGGACCAGGACTGGACAGCCCTGCTTTAAAGACCCCTGGAGACTCTGCAGACACACACACACACTGACCCCTCCAGGGCCAGGACTGGACAGCCCTGCTTTAAAGACCCCTGGAGACTCTGCAGACACACACACACACACTGACCCCTCCAGGACCAGGACTGGACAGCCCTGCTTTAAAGACCCCTGGAGACTCTGCAGACACACACACACACTGACCCCTCCAGGACCAGGACTGGACAGCCCTGCTTTAAAGACCCCTGGAGACTCTGTAGACACACACACACTGACCCCTCCAGGACCAGGACTGGACAGCCCTGCTTTAAAGACCCCTGGAGACTCTGCAGACACACACACTCTCTGGGATAAAACACACAAACACATAGTGAGCTTGGACTCATTAAAGGCAACAGAACAAGGAGCAGTAGTGTAAAACAGTTAAAGTTTTATTATTTACTAATTCATTATTTATTACATAACATATCATTATAAACATTTTCCTTGTTTTACCACAGGCTAGCAACAGACAATACAGTATGTGAGAACCCTTACTAGAGATATAGATACCACTGCCGTTATCTGTTAATAAGATTTACTCTGATTAATATCACTGTTGAGAACACAAAAAAGATCAAAAAGGTGACAGGAGAGGTGTTACATTCCACAGAACAGCAAAGAGAGACAGACACAGTAGAGCTTTCTTTACAGCCTATCCCTGTTACGATCAGAGCTGTGCTACTGAAACCAGCCGAGATAGACGAACACTGAAATGTAACTCACATGCACACCAGTGGTCACGAAGCGCCCGCCCTCCCCCTAGTGGCAGAAGGCGGTACTGCAGGTATTAGCCGAGTCCCTCTGTGGCAGAACTACAGCGTCTGTGCACGTACTAATGTGATCTGCTGCAGCCCCGGAGGGTATTCTCCTGCTGCCCCAGTCCCGGAGTATACTCTGTTACTGAGGCAGCGTACTGGAGTGTATTCTCCTGCAGCCCCAGTCCCGGAGTATACTCTGTTACTGACGCAGCGTACTGGAGTGTATTCTCCTGCTGCCCCAGTCCCGGAGTATACTCTGTTACTGAGGCAGCGTACTGGAGGGTATTCTCCTGCTGCCCCAGTCCCGGAGTATACTCTGTTACTGATGCAGCATACTGGAGTGTGTTCTCCTGCTGCCCCAGTCCCGGAGTATACTCTGTTACTGAGGCAGCGTACTGGAGTGTGTTCTCCTGCTGCCCCAGTCCCGGAGTATACTCTGTTACTGAGGCAGCGTACTGGAGTGTGTTCTCCTGCTGCCCCAGTCCCGGAGTATACTCTGTTACTGAGGCAGCGTACTGGAGTGTATTCTCCTGCTGCCCCAGTCCCGGAGTATACTCTGTTACTGAGGCAGCGTACTGGAGTATACTCTGTTACTGAGGCAGCGTACTGGAGTATATTCTCCTGGAGCCCCAGTACTGGAGTATACTCTAATAATTGTAGAATTGTGAAGCCCGTGTCTGTTTCACCGAGTCCAGAGAGAGAAAAAACACAGACAGAAAGATAGATACAGAGGGATAGAGAGAGAGAGTATCTGTCTACAGTATATGCAAATATTTTATGACATGTCTTTGTTGTAAATGTCTGTAGATTTTATTTTACTTTTATTTTCTGTTTTGTTTCATGTGAATTTTTATGTGCTTTGGCAACACTGATTGTACCCATCGGTCATGCTAATAAAGCACCTCGAATTGGAATTGAAATTGAATTGAATTGAGAGAGAGAGAGACACAGAGGGACAGAGAGAGAAAGAGACTGATACAGAGGGACAGATAGAGACAGAGTCACAGGGACAGACAGAGAGAGACACAAAAGGACAGAGAGAAAGAGACTGATACAGAGGGACAGATAGAAACAGTCACAGGGACAGATAGAGAGAGACACAAAAGGACAGAGAGAGAGAAGGACACAGAGGGACAGAGAGAAAGAGACTGATACAGAGGGACAGATAGAGAGAGACAGACACAAATGGACAGAGCGAGAGAGAGAGACAGACAGAGGGAAAGAGAGAGAGAAGGACACAGAGGGACAGAGAGAGAGACAGAGGCACACAGAGAAAGTGGGACAGACGAGACACAGTGAGAGAGACACACGTGACAGAGCCGCGCGCCCAGTTTTCTCCCGCGACGGGGGAGGCGAGCCGGAGAGTCACGCGCGCGCACGCACACACACACACACACACACCACCGGGACCGACACGGGCTGCCCGCGGGTGACCCCCACCCGCCCGCGCGCCCCCCAGCGCCCCCCGGCGGCGGCTCCTCACTTGTACAGCAGGTGCAGCCGGCTGGCGTGGCAGTTGTTGCGGCCGATCTTGTCGGACAGCGGCGCCTGGTACAGGGGCGCCAGGCTGGAGGAGTTGGGGAAGGCGTGCTGGTGGTTGTCGGAGGAGGGGGGCAGGGGGTACCCCGGCGGGGGGTGGGGCTTGGTCTCGGTGCCCGAGGGGCGGCGGCGGGACCGCAGGGCCTGCCTCTCGGCCAGCTGGTGGCGCAGCTCGGACACCCTCTCTTCTTTCTGCAGGGACAGGAGACAGGGCGCTGGACACACTGGACTGACTGGACACACTCGCACACACTGGACACACTGGACTGACTGGACACATTCGCACACACCGGCCCTGACTTGACACACTCACACACACTCGCACACACTGGACACACTCGCACACACTGGACACACTCGCACACACTGGACTGACTGGACACACTCGCACTGACTGGACACACTCGCACACACTGGACTGACTGGACACACTCGCACACACTCACACAGACTGGACACACTCGCACACACTGGACTGACTGGACACACTCGCACACACTCACACAGACTGGACACACTCGCACACACTGGACTGACTGGACACACTCGCACACACTTGCACTGACTGGACACACTCGCACACACTGGACTGACTGGACACACTCGCACTGACTGGACACACTCGCACACACTGGACTGACAGGACACACTCGCACTAACTGGACACACTCGCACACACTGGACTGACTGGACACACTCGCACTGACTGGACACACTCGCACACAGTGGACTGACTGGACACACTCGCACACACTGGACTGACTGGACACACTCGCACTAACTGGACACACTCGCACACACTGGACTGACTGGACACACTCGCACACACTCACACTGACTGGACACACTCGCACACACTGGACTGACTGGACACACTCGCACACACTTGCACTGACTGGACACACTCGCACACACTGGACACACTCGCACTGACTGGACACACTCGCACTGACTGGACTGACTGGACACACTCGCACTAACTGGACACACTCGCACACACTGGACTGACTGGACACACTGGCACACACTCACACTGACTGGACACACTCGCACACACTGGACTGACTGGACACACTCGCACTAACTGGACACACTCGCACACACTGGACTGACTGGACACACTCGCACACACTCACACTGACTGGACACACTCGCACACACTGGACACACTCGCACACACTCGCACTGACTGGACACACTCACACTGACTGGACAGACTCGCAGTGACTGGCCACACACACTGACTGGACACACACACTGACTGGACAGACTCGCAGTGACTGGCCACACACACTGACTGGACTGACTGGACACACACACTGACTGGACTCACATACTGACTGGACACACTCACACTGACTGGACTGGCCCTGACTGAACACACTCACACACACTGGGCCTGACTGGACACGCTCACACACACCGGCCCTGACTGGACACGCTCACACACACTGGCCCTGACTGGACACGCTCACACACACCGGCCCTGACTGGACACGCTCACACACACTGGGCCTGACTGGACACACTCACACACACCGGCCCTGACTGGACACGATCACACACACCGGCCCTGACTGGACACGCTCACACACACTGGGCCTGACTGGACACACTCACACACACCGGCCCTGACTGGACACACTCACACACACCGGCCCTGACTGGACAGTGGACCGGACCCCGCCCTCCCGCCCTGACCTCGGTGATGATCTTCTCCAGCTGTACTGGACACGCTCACACACACCGGCCCTGACTGGACACGCTCACACACACCGGCCACGCTCACACACACCGGCCCTGACTGGACAGTGGACCGGACCCCGCCCTCCCGCCCTGACCTCGGTGATGATCTTCTCCAGCTGTACTGGACACACTCACACACACTGGGCCTGACTGGACACGCTCACACACACTGGGCCTGACTGGACACACTCACACACACCGGCCCTGACTGGACAGTGGACCGGACCCCGCCCTCCCGTCCTGACCTCGGTGATGATCTTCTCCAGCTGTACTGGACATGCTCACACACACCGGCCCTGACTGGACACGCTCACACACACCGGCCCTGACTGGACACGCTCACACACACCGGCCCTGACCCCGCCCTCCCGCCCTGACCTCGGTGATGATCTTCTCCAGCTGTACTGGACACACTCACACACACCGGCCCTGACTGGACACGCTCACACACACCGGCCCTGACTGGACACGCTCACACACACCGGCCCTGACTGGACACACTCACACACACCGGCCCTGACTGGACACGCTCACACACACCGGCCCTGACTGGACACGCTCACACACACTGGGCCTGACTGGACACGCTCACACACACCGGCCCTGACTGGACACGCTCACACACACCGGCCCTGACTGGACACGCTCACACACACCGGCCCTGACCCCGCCCTCCCGCCCTGACCTCGGTGATGATCTTCTCCAGCTGTACTGGACACACTCACACACACCGGCCCTGACTGGACACACTCACACACACCGGCCCTGACTGGACACACTCACACACACCGGCCACGCTCACACACACCGGCCCTGACTGGACACGCTCACACACACCGGCCCTGACTGGACACACTCACACACACCGGCCCTGACTGGACACGCTCACACACACTGGGCCTGACTGGACACGCTCACACACACCGGCCCTGACTGGACACGCTCACACACACCGGCCCTGACTGGACACACTCACACACACCGGGCCTGACTGGACACGCTCACACACACCGGCCCTGACCCCGCCCTCCCGCCCTGACCTCGGTGATGATCTTCTCCAGCTGTACTGGACACACTCACACACACCGGCCCTGACTGGACACACTCACACACACCGGCCCTGACTGGACAGTGGACCGGACCCCGCCCTCCCGCCCTGACCTCGGTGATGATCTTCTCCAGCTGTACTGGACACACTCACACACACCGGCCCTGACTGGACACACTCACACACACCGGGCCTGACTGGACACGCTCACACACACCGGCCCTGACTGGACACGCTCACACACACCGGCCCTGACTGGACAGTGGACCGGACCCCGCCCTCCCGTCCTGACCTTGGTGATGATCTTCTCCAGCTGTACTGGACACACTCACACACACCGGCCCTGACTGGACACGCTCACACACACCGGCACTGACCCCGCCCTCCCGCCCTGACCTCGGTGATGATCTTCTCCAGCTGTACTGGACACACTCACACACACTGGGCCTGACTGGACACGCTCACACACACCGGCCCTGACTGGACACGCTCACACACACCGGGCCTGACTGGACACACTCACACACACCGGCCCTGACTGGACACGCTCACACACACCGGCCCTGACCCCGCCCTCCCGCCCTGACCTCGGTGATGATCTTCTCCAGCTGTACTGGACACACTCACACACACCGGCCCTGACTGGACACGCTCACACACACCGGCCCTGACTGGACACGCTCACACACACTGGGCCTGACTGGACACGTTCACACACACCGGCCCTGACTGGACACACTCACACACACCGGCCCTGACTGGACACGCTCACACACACTGGGCCTGACTGGACACGCTCACACACACCGGCCCTGACCCCGCCCTCCCGCCCTGACCTCGGTGATGATCTTCTCCAGCTGTACTGGACACACTCACACACACCGGCCCTGACTGGACACACTCACACACACCGGCCCTGACTGGACAGTGGACCGGACCCCGCCCTCCCCCCTGACCTCGGTGATGATCTTCTCCAGCTGTACTGGACACACTCACACACACTGGGCCTGACTGGACACGCTCACACACACCGGCCCTGACTGGACAGTGGACCGGACCCCGCCCTCCCGCCCTGACCTCGGTGATGATCTTCTCCAGCTGTACTGGACACACTCACACACACTGGGCCTGACTGGACACGCTCACACACACCGGGCCTGACTGGACACGCTCACACACACCGGCCCTGACTGGACAGTGGACCGGACCCCGCCCTCCCGCCCTGACCTCGGTGATGATCTTCTCCAGCTCACGGTTCTCCTTCTCCAGCTGGCGGGACTTCTCCTCGTCGTTGTTGTTGGTGGACGAGCCGGTCTTCATGGTGTCCTGCTGCTCGGACTGCCACTCCCCTCGCGTGATCAGCCTGCGCATCTGTGGGGACAGGGGCAGGCACGTCTGCTGAACCGCCACCAGGGGGCAGCACAGCTCGGGACACGACACCCCATCCCTCCCAGACTGTAACCTCCCCTGTCCACACTCTTACTGGACACACTGGACAGGCTCTTACTGGACACACTGTACACACTCACCTGTCCAGACTCTTACTGGACACACTGTACACACTTGCCTGTCCAGACTCTGACTGGACACACCGTACACACTCGCCTGTCCAGACTCTTATTGGACACACTGTACACACTCACAGTGTCCAGACTCTTACTGGACACACTGTACACACTCACCTGTCCAGACTCTGACTGGACACACTGTACACACTCACAGTATCCAGACTCTTATATAGATACACCTGGTGTAGAGACTGATAATCATGTCCAATCAGAAGGAAAACGAGGCTGAGAGAGACAAAGTGAGGAAGAGGAGGGGTGGACTCACCTTGGGGATGAAGAGCACCACCAGAGTGATGTAGACAGAGAAGACGATGGCCAGGGCAGCAAAGGCGAACGAGGCGTCCTGCTGAGAGCTGAGAATCATGGTGACCGGAGCAGTGATCATGCAGAGCACCTGAGAGAGAGAGGGGTTCATACAGACACCCTGATTGGACACTCCAGTACATGAACACTGCACTGAGAGAGAGAGGGGTTCATACACACACACTGACTGGACACTCCAGTACATGAACACTGCACTGAGAGAGAGAGGGGTTCATACAGACACACTGACTGGACACTCCAGTACATGAACACTGCACTGAGAGAGAGAGGGGTTCACACAAACACCCTGACTGGACACTCCAGTACATGAACACTGCACTGAGAGAGAGGGGGGTTCATACAGACACACTGACTGGACACTCCAGTACATGAACACTGCACTGAGAGAGAGAGGGGTTCATACAGACACACTGACTGGACACTCCAGTACATGAACACTGCACTGAGAGAGAGAGGGGTTCATACACACACACTGACTGGACACTCCAGTACATGAACACTGCACTGAGAGAGAGAGGGGTTCATACAGACACACTGACTGGACACTCCAGTACATGAACACTGCACTGAGAGAGAGAGGGGTTCATACACACACACTGACTGGACACTCCAGTACATGAACACTGCACTGAGAGAGAGAGAGGGGTTCATACAGACACACTGACTGGACACTCCAGTACATGAACACTGCACTGAGAGAGAGAGGGGTTCACACAGACACACTGACTGGACACTCCAGTACACGAACACTGCACTGAGAGAGAGAGGGGTTCATACAGACGCACTGACTGGACACTCCAGTACATGAACACTGCACTGAGAGAGAGAGGGGTTCATACAGATAGACTCACAGCCACGTTGTAGATGGCCATCCCCACAGCTCGGTGATCATTAATCTTTTCAGTAGAGATGCTCTTGGTCTCATAAGCGAGGAAAATCCCCAACAACAACAGGAGGCCCTTATAACCATAGACCACCCCTGAGAGAGAGAGAGAGAGAGGGGTTAACAGAGGCAAGCTGATCTGAGCTGAGAGACAGGTGAGACAGGTATCTAGCCAAGCCAGGTGTGCATCGCGCACACACACACACACACACACACACACACACAGAGGTGAGACGGGTACCTAGCCAGGTGTGCGTCTCACACACAGAGAGAGGTGAGACAGGTACCTAGCCAGGTATGCATCTTACACAGAGAGAGAGAGAGAGGTGAGTCGGGTACAGTACCTAGCCAGGTGTTCATCTTGCACACACAGAGAGAGAGGTGAGACAGGTACAGTACCTAGCCAGGTGTTCATCTTGCACACACAGAGAGGTGAGACAGGCACAGTTCCTAGCCAGGTGTTCATCTTGCACACACAGAGAGCGAGGTGAGACAGGCACAGTTCCTAGCCAGGTGTTCATCTTGCACACACAGAGAGAGAGGTGAGACAGGCACAGTACCTAGCCAGGTGTTCATCTCGCACACACAGAGAGAGAGGTGAGACAGGTACAGTACCTAGCCAGGTGTTCATCTCACACACACAGAGAGAGAGGTGAGACAGGTGCAGTACCTAGCCAGGTGTTCATCTTGCACTCACAGAGAGAGAGAGGTGAGACAGGTGCAGTACCTAGCCAGGTGTTCATCTTGCACACACAGAAAGAGAGGTGAGACAGGTGCAGTACCTAGCCAGGTGTTCATCTTGCACTCACAGAGAGAGAGAAGTGAGACAGGTGCAGTACCTAGCCAGGTGTTCATCTTGCACTCACAGAGAGAGAGGTGAGACAGGTGCAGTACCTGCCATCTTGCAGGTGTTCATCTTGCACTCACAGAGAGAGAGGTGAGACAGGTGCAGTACCTAGCCAGGTGTTCATCTCGCACACACAGAGAGAGAGAGGTGAGACAGGTGCAGTACCTAGCCAGGTGTTCATCTTGCACACACAGAAAGAGAGGTGAGACAGGTGCAGTACCTAGCCAGGTGTTCATCTCGCACACACACAGAGAGAGAAGTGAGACAGGTGCTGTACCTAGCCAGGTGTTCGTCTCGCACACACACAGAGAGAGAGGTGAGACAGGTACAGTACCTAGCCAGGTGTTCATCTCACACACACACAGAGGTGAGACAGGTACAGTACCTAGCCAGGTGTTCATCTCGCACACACAGAGAGGTGAGACAGGTGCAGTACCTAGCCAGGTGTTCATCTTGCACTCACAGAGAGAGAGAGGTGAGACAGGTGCAGTACCTAGCCAGGTGTTCATCTCGCACACACACAGAGAGAGAAGTGAGACAGGTGCAGTACCTAGCCAGGTGTTCGTCTCGCACACACACAGAGAGAGAGGTGAGACAGGTACAGTACCTAGCCAGGTGTTCATCTCACACACACACAGAGGTGAGACAGGTACAGTACCTAGCCAGGTGTTCATCTCGCACACACAGTGAGAGAGGTGAGACAGGTGCAGTACCTAGCCAGGTGTTCATCTCGCACACACAGAGAGAGAGGTGAGACAGGTGCAGTACCTAGCCAGGTGTTCGTCTCGCACACACAGAGAGAGAGGTGAGACAGGTACAGTACCTAGCCAGGTGTTCATCTTGCACTCACAGAGAGAGAGAGGTAAGACAGGTGCAGTACCTAGCCAGGTGTTCGTCTCGCACACACAGAGAGGTGAGACAGGTGCAGTACCTAGCCAGATGTTCATCTTGCACTCAGAGAGAGAGAGAGGTGAGACAGGTGCAGTACCTAGCCAGGTGTTCATCTTGCACACACAGAGAGAGAGGTGAGACAGGTGCAGTACCTTGCCAGGTGTTCGTCTCGCACACACACAGAGAGAGAGGTGAGACAGGTGCAGTACCTAGCCAGGTGTTCGTCTCGCACACACAGAGAGGTGAGACAGGTGCAGTACCTAGCCAGATGTTCATCTTGCACTCAGAGAGAGAGAGAGGTGAGACAGGTGCAGTACCTAGCCAGGTGTTCGTCTCGCACACACAGAGAGGTGAGACAGGTGCAGTACCTAGCCAGGTGTTCATCTTGCACACACAGAGAGAGAGGTGAGACAGGTGCAGTACCTAGCCAGGTGTTCATCTTGCACACACAGAGAGAGAGGTGAGACAGGTGCAGTACCTAGCCAGGTGTTCGTCTCGCACACACACAGAGAGAGAGGTGAGACAGGTGCAGTACCTAGCCAGGTGTTCATCTTGTCTGAGCTGCAGTGCTCCAGCAGGGGCTGGATCAGCACGTCTATGTCTCCCTTGGGCGCCTCCTTGGTGAACTCCTGCAGGGAGCAGAGAGCCTCAGTAGGGGGGCCGAACGCGACCCCCCATCCCCCCCCGGGCCCCGCCGCAGGGGGCTGGACCGCCTACCTCTACGGTGACGTGCAGGGGGTCCACGATCTGCCAGACCATCAGCGACAGGACGTCTACGGCCAGCAGCACGCCCACTGTGGCGTACAGCTTCCAGGGCTCCAGGTGCTGCTGGGATACAGGAGGACCCGGACACGTCAGCGCGGGGGGCCAGTCAGCGTGGCGGTCAGTGGGCCAGTCAGGGTGGCAGTCAGTCAGGGTGGCGGTCAGTCAGTGGGTCAGTCAGGGTGGCGGTCAGTGGGCCAGTCAGGGTGGCGGTCAGTCAGTGGGTCAGTCAGGGTGATGGTCAGTCAGTGGGTCGGTCAGCGTGGCGGTCAGTCAGCGTGGCGGTCAGTCAGGGTGGCGATCAGTCAGCGTGGTGGTCAGTCAGCGTGGTGGTCAGTCAGTGGGTCAGTCAGGGTGGTGGTCAGTCAGCGTGGTGGTCAGTCAGTGGGTCAGTCAGGGTGGCGGTCAGTGGGCCAGTCAGGGTGGCAGTCAGTCAGGGTGGCGGTCAGTCAGTGGGTCAGTCAGGGTGGCGGTCAGTGGGCCAGTCAGGGTGGCAGTCAGTCAGGGTGGCGGTCAGTCAGTGGGTCAGTCAGGGTGGCGGTCAGTGGGCCAGTCAGGGTGGCGGTCAGTCAGGGTGGCGGTCAGTCAGGGTGGCGGTCAGTCAGCGTGGTGGTCGGTCAGTGGGTCAGTCAGGGTGGTGGTCAGTGGGTGGGACAGTTAGGGTGGTGGTCAGTCAGTGGGTCAGTCAGGGTGGTGGTCAGTCAGTGGGTCGGTCAGCGTGGCGGTCAGTCAGCGTGGCGGTCAGTCAGGGTGGTGGTCAGTCAGCGTGGTGGTCAGTCAGCGTGGTGGTCAGTCTCACTCCCTCACCTTACGCTTCTCCTTCTTCTCGTCCTTCTTGGTGAAGACGGTGTGGACCCACCAGATCTTCGTGAACATGCTGCCATAGGCCAGGCTGAAGCCCAGGCCCAGGAGCCAGAGACGGGCCTGAGAGAGAGACAGAGAGAGAGAGACGGGTCAGTCAGCACACAGGCCAGGCTGAAGCCCAGGCCCAGGAGCCAGAGACGGGCCTGAGAGAGAGACAGAGAGAGAGAGACGGGTCAGTCAGCACACAGGCCAGGCTGAAGCCCAGGCCCAGGAGCCAGAGACGGGCCTGAGAGAGAGACAGAGAGAGAGAGACGGGTCAGTCAGCACACAGGCCAGGCTGAAGCCCAGGCCCAGGAGCCAGAGACGGGCCTGAGAGAGAGACAGAGAGAGAGAGACGGGTCAGTCAGCACACAGGCCAGGCTGAAGCCCAGGCCCAGGAGCCAGAGACGGGCCTGAGAGAGAGACAGAGAGACAGGTCAGTCAGCACACAGGCCAGGCTGAAGCCCAGGCCCAGGAGCCAGAGACGGGCCTGAGAGAGAGACAGAGAGAGAGAGATGGGTCAGTCAGCACACAGGCCAGGCTGAAGCCCAGGCCCAGGAGCCAGAGACGGGCCTGAGAGAGAGACAGAGAGACAGGTCAGTCAGCACACAGGCCAGGCTGAAGCCCAGGCCCAGGAGCCAGAGACGGGCCTGAGAGAGAGACAGAGAGAGAGAGACGGGTCAGTCAGCACACAGGCCAGGCTGAAGCCCAGGCCCAGGAGCCAGAGACGGGCCTGAGAGAGAGACAGAGAGAGAGAGACGGGTCAGTCAGCACACAGGCCAGGCTGAAGCCCAGGCCCAGGAGCCAGAGACGGGCCTGAGAGAGAGACAGAGAGACAGGTCAGTCAGCACACAGGCCAGGCTGAAGCCCAGACCCAGGAGCCAGAGACGGGCCTGAGAGAGAGACAGAGAGAGAGAGACGGGTCAGTCAGCACACAGGCCAGGCTGAAGCCCAGGCCCAGGAGCCAGAGACAGGCCTGAGAGAGAGACAGAGAGACAGGTCAGTCAGCACACAGGCCAGGCTGAAGCCCAGACCCAGGAGCCAGAGACGGGCCTGAGAGAGAGACAGAGACAGAGAGACAGGTCAGTCAGCACACAGGCCAGGCTGAAGCCCAGGCCCAGGAGCCAGAGACGGGCCTGAGAGAGAGACAGAGAGACAGGTCAGTCAGCACACAGGCCAGGCTGAAGCCCAGACCCAGGAGCCAGAGACGGGCCTGAGAGAGAGACAGAGAGAGAGAGACGGGTCAGTCAGCACACAGGCCAGGCTGAAGCCCAGGCCCAGGAGCCAGAGACGGGCCTGAGAGAGAGACAGAGAGACAGGTCAGTCAGCACACAGGCCAGGCTGAAGCCCAGACCCAGGAGCCAGAGACGGGCCTGAGAGAGAGACAGAGAGACAGGTCAGTCAGCACACAGGCCAGGCTGAAGCCCAGGCCCAGGAGCCAGAGACGGGCCTGAGAGAGAGACAGAGAGAGAGAGACGGGTCAGTCAGCACACAGGCCAGGCTGAAGCCCAGGCCCAGGAGCCAGAGACGGGCCTGAGAGAGAGACAGAGAGACAGGTCAGTCAGCACACAGGCCAGGCTGAAGCCCAGGCCCAGGAGCCAGAGACGGGCCTGAGAGAGAGACAGAGAGACAGGTCAGTCAGCACACAGGCCAGGCTGAAGCCCAGGCCCAGGAGCCAGAGACGGGCCTGAGAGAGAGACAGAGAGACAGGTCAGTCAGCACACAGGCCAGGCTGAAGCCCAGGCCCAGGAGCCAGAGACGGGCCTGAGAGAGAGACAGAGAGACAGGTCAGTCAGCACACAGGCCAGGCTGAAGCCCAGGCCCAGGAGCCAGAGACGGGCCTGAGAGAGAGACAGAGAGAGGTCAGTCATGAGCTACACAAAGAGAGGTGGGAGTCTGGAGCAGGAATAGACGGCCCTGTGGTTTTCCCTTTGACCCTTCTAGAAAAGGCTGGAACAGATCGTGTCCGGGGGGGCTCCGTAAAACAGAGAGGAGTATTTCAACTGCAGCGGGACCTTTAATTGGTAAACGAGGGCCTCCTGACTTCGTTAACCAATTAAGGGACTGAATCGGACGGAGGTTTCCGAGTCTTTCCAGCCTGGGGACGGCTGGGGGTGACCGGTAGGAGACCAGCTGGACGGGGGGGCGGGCGGCGGACCTGACAGACGAAGGGGAACCGGCTGCGGCGGACGTGGTGACCGTCGATGCCCAGGGGGAAGACCGCTGCCAGAGCCATCATGCAGCCCACCGCCGTCATGTTGTTGAGATACGGCTGGGAGTTCTGGATGTACCTGGGAGAGAGGAGAGAGAGAGGAGAGAGGGAGGAGAGAGGAGGGAGGAGGGAGGAGGGAGGAGAGAGGGGAGAGGGGAGAGGGGGAGGAGAGAGGGGAGAGGGGAGAGGAGGGAGGAGAGAGGGGAGAGGGGAGAGGGGAGAGGGGGAGGAGAGAGGGGAGAGGGGAGAGGAGGGAGGAGAGAGGGGAGAGGGGAGAGGGGAGAGGGGAGAGGGAGGAGAGAGGAGAGAGGAGAGAGAGGAAGAGAGGGAGAGAGGGAGAGAGGGAGAGAGAGAGACGCGTGAACACACTGTCACACACCAGGGGTGAGGACACTGTGAAAACCGTGACTCGGCACCCCCAGCCTGCAAGTGCTTCCCCCAGAATATACCCCACAAGCTACCCCACGTGCAGCATTTTCGAAAACAAGGGGAGACCCCCCCCCCCCCAGGCACCGACCTGACGTTGCTGTTGTAGATGTTGAAGGTCAGGCAGATGATGCCCAGCAGGATGCCCAGCCCAGCGAAGACGGCCACCGAGACGAAGAGCTTCTGGGACAGGTAGCGGTACTCCTCGATCACCTTCGTCTGGTCAGCAGGGGGCGCCGGACCTGAGAGAGGGGGGAGGGTGTTTGTGTACCGGGTTCAAATTATCTCCAGGTCGATTTCCACTCATAACCAGTCGCAGAGTGGGACGTCTCAGTGGAACGAGCTCTCGTGGATACAGGACTCGAGGCTTTGAACCTGCAACCCTCTGGTCCTACAGCAGAGGGTTTTTACTTTTGAAGAGAAATATTTTAAATACTTTTAGATATCCTTCTGCCAGGAGGAAATATTCCTTCGAGGTTTTTGAAAGGATGCAGATGCACGTATACCGTATGCGTGCATAGGTCCACACTTGGACATGGAACTGTAGTGAAGTAAGTTAATTAAATTACATGGAAAAGTCAGTTCAATTCTGTTTCCCTGTTTGTCCAGTTTATAGGCTGCAGTGCCAGGACGCGTCAGCAGAGGGAGCTGTTGTATCACTGCTGATACCAAGGTGACATTACACCACCGGCTTGTGTGTGATCACGTCTCTCTCTGTATCTGCAGCAAGTTCGGTGTTTTCGTCTGAGGAGGAGGAGTGTGAGGGTGAAGCTGGAGGTGATCAGACTGAGTGTCTCTCCAGTCCTGTACAGATCTGAGGAGGAGGAGTGTGAGGGTGAAGCTGGAGGTGATCAGACTGAGTGTCTCTCCAGTCCTGTACAGATCTGAGGAGGAGTGTGAGGGTGAGGCTGGAGGTGATCAGACTGAGTGTCTCTCCAGTCCTGTACAGATCTGAGGAGGAGGAGTGTGAGGGTGAAGCTGGAGGTGATCAGACTGAGTGTCTCTCCAGTCCTGTACAGATCTGAGGAGGAGGAGTGTGAGGGTGAAGCTGGAGGTGATCAGACTGAGTGTCTCTCCAGTCCTGTACAGATCTGAGGAGGAGGAGTGTGAGGGTGAAGCTGGAGGTGATCAGACTGAGTGTCTCTCCAGTCCTGTACAGATCTGAGGAGGAGGAGTGTGAGGGTGAGGCTGGAGGTGATCAGACTGAGTGTCTCTCCAGTCCTGTACAGATGTGAGGAGGAGGAGTGTGAGGGTGAAGCTGGAGGTGATCAGACTGAGTGTCTCTCCAGTCCTGTACAGATCTGAGGAGGAGGAGTGTGAGGGTGAGGCTGGAGGTGATCAGACTGAGTGTCTCTCCAGTCCTGTACAGATCTGAGGAGGAGGAGTGTGAGGGTGAAGCTGGAGGTGATCAGACTGAGTGTCTCTCCAGTCCTGTACAGATCTGAGGAGGAGGAGTGTGAGGGTGAAGCTGGAGGTGATCAGACTGAGTGTCGCTCCAGTCCTGTACAGATCTGAGGAGGAGGAGTGTGAGGGTGAGGCTGGAGGTGATCAGACTGAGTGTCCCTACAGTCCTGTACAGATCTGAGGAGGAGTGTGAGGGTGAGGCTGGAGGTGATCAGACTGAGTGTCTCTCCAGTCCTGTACAGAGCTGAGGAGGAGGAGTGTGAGGGTGAAGCTGGAGGTGATCAGACTGAGTGTCTCTCCAGTCCTGTCCAGATCTGAGGAGGAGGAGTGTGAGGGTGAAGCTGGAGGTGATCAGACTGAGTGTCTCTCCAGTCCTGTACAGATCTGAGGAGGAGGAGTGTGAGGGTGAAGCTGGAGGTGATCAGACTGAGTGTCTCTCCAGTCCTGTACAGATCTGAGGAGGAGGAGTGTGGGGGTGAAGCTGGAGGTGATCAGACTGAGTGTCTCTCCAGTCCTGTACAGATCTGAGGAGGAGGAGTGTGAGGGTGAAGCTGGAGGTGATCAGACTGAGTGTCTCTCCAGTCCTGTACAGATCTGAGGAGGAGGAGTGTGAGGGTGAAGCTGGAGGTGATCAGACTGAGTGTCTCTCCAGTCCTGTACAGATGGGAGGAGGAGGAGTGTGAGGGTGAAGCTGGAGGTGATCAGACTGAGTGTCTCTCCAGTCCTGTACAGATCTGAGGAGGAGGAGTGTGAGGGTGAAGCTGGAGGTGATCAGACTGAGTGTCTCTCCAGTCCTGTACAGATCTGAGGAGGAGGAGTGTGAGGGTGAGGCTGGAGGTGATCAGACTGAGTGTCCCTACAGTCCTGTATAGATCTGAGGAGGAGGAGTGTGAGGGTGAAGCTGGAGGTGATCAGACTGAGTGTCTCTCCAGTCCTGTACAGATCTGAGGAGGAGGAGTGTGAGGGTGAAGCTGGAGGTGATCAGACTGAGTGTCTCTCCAGTCCTGTACAGATCTGAGGAGGAGGAGTGTGAGGGTGAGGCTGGAGGTGATCAGACTGAGTGTCTCTCCAGTCCTGTCCAGATCTGAGGAGGAGGAGGAGGGGTGTAAGTGTTAATGCACAGAGGAGCAGGGGTCAGTGTGCTACAGATCCATGGAGGACGCAAGCTCTCAGACGAAGTTTCAGAGCCCTCTCCCTCTCTCCTGCCCCGCCCCCCCCCCCCACGCCACCCCTCTCCTCTTCTGACTGGAGCCCCCTTTCCTGTAAATCTCTCTCCACGCCGTCCCCCCCCCCCACACCAACCCTCCCCTCTCTCCCTTTCTCCCTCGTCCTTGAACGTTGTCACAGGACGCGGGTTGCCGCGGCAACCGGGCTCCCACCAGGCACCGCAGCGGTTGCCGTGGCGACGCGGGCAGGGGGCTGCGGCGGTTGCCGGGGCGACGGGGAGGGGGAGGCGGGCAGCGAAGGAGAGATGGAGAGAGAGAGGGAGAGGGGGCGAGATCTGCTGGAGAGGACGAGGGAGAGAGAGAGAGCACTGTCATACATCAATGTCAGCCGTCCCTGCCCCTGCGGCAGCACAGCTCTGAGCCGTGTGGACCGCTGGGGGGGCACAGCTCTGACGGACCCTGCTGTCTGCCCGCAGTGCGCCCATCATTCCCTCTGATGCTCTTCCGCCGACGAGCACCTGCTGCCTCAGGGACATTGTCAACAGTGCTCCCCCAGGTCAGGACAGGAGGCTCTTCTGTACACAGAGGGTGGTGGGGGTGGGGAACAAGCTGTCCAGCCCTGTGGTTGAAGCCGATACCCCGGCTCCTCTCCGGACACAGCTGGGTGAGCTCCCCCAGGTCAGGACAGGAGGCTCTACTGTACACAGAGGGTGGTGGGGGTGTGGAACAAGCTGCCCAGTCCGTGTGGTTGAAGCCGATACCCTGGCTTCTCTCCAGACACAGCTGGGTGAGCTCCTCCAGTCAGGACAGGGGGCTCTTCTGTACACAGAGGGTGGCGGGGGTGGGGAACAAGCTGCCCAGCCCTGTGGTTGAAGCCGATACCCCGGCTCCTCTCCGGACACAGCTGGGTGAGCTCCTCCAGTCAGGACAGGAGGCTCTTCTGTACACAGAGGGGGGCGGGGGTGGGGAACAAGCTGCCCAGCCCTGTGGTTGAAGCCGATACCCTGGCTCCTCTCCAGACACAGCTGGGTGAGCTCCTCCAGTCAGGACAGGAGGCTCTACTGTACACAGAGAGTGGTGGGGGGTGTGATGTGCGCCCAGTGGCGTTCTTACCTATCCATCTGTCGTTCCCGTACCAGGACAGATTCCCCTTGGTGCTGTCGTAGTACCCAATCTTCTTATAGCTCCCCCCTGGGGATACAAACGCACACATGAAGACCCCCTGTATGAAGAGTGTGTGAAAAGTCACATCAGATTCCCCTATAAAACAGTGTGAACGGTGTGTAAAGAGAGTGACACCAGATTCCCATATAAAACACCGTGAACGGTGTGTAAAGAGAGTGACACCAGATTCCCATATAAAACAGTGTGAACAGTGTGTAAAGAGAGTGACACCAGATTCCCCTATAAAACAGTGTGAACAGTGTGTAAAGAGAGTGACACCAGATTCCCACATAAAACAGTGTGAACGGTGTGTAAAGAGAGTGACACCAGATTCCCCCATAAAACAGTGTGAACGGTGTATAAAGAGAGTGACACCAGATTCCCCCATAAAACAGTGTGAACGGTGTGTAAAGAGACTCACACCAGATTCACATATAAAACGGTGTGAACGGTGTATAAAGAGACTCACACCAGATTCTGGTATAATAGCCTGGGAGACATGTAGAAGAGCAGAGCAATTTTCTCACCCTGGAGCTGCTCAATGAGAGTCCAGGCCATTCGAGACCCCTGAGCATCAAAGACGACATGACCCTGGGAGAGAGAAGGAGGAAAAGGTGAAGACAGTCTCTCTCTCAGTGCAGTTCATGTACTGGAGTGTCCAGTCAGTGTGTCTGTATGAACCCCTCTCTCTCTCAGTGCAGTGTTCATGTACTGGAGTGTCCAGTCAGTGTGTCTGTATGAACCCTTCTCTCTCTCTCAGTGCAGTGTTCATGTACTGGAGTGTCCAGTCAGTGTGTCTGTATGAACCCCTCTCTCTCTCTCAGTGCAGTGTTCATGTACTGGAGTGTCCAGTCAGTGTGTCTGTATGAACCCCTCTCTCTCTCTCAGTGCAGTGTTCATGTACTGGAGTGTCCAGTCAGGGTGTCTGTATGAGCCCCTCTCTCTCTCAGTGCAGTGTTCATGTACTGGAGTGTCCAGTCAGTGTGTCTGTATGAACCCCTCTCTCTCTCAGGGCAGTGTTACTGACCGACACGCCGTCGAAGGAGGAGGAGTTCATGGCCTTGTAGAGCTCCCCAGTGACGTTCCTGTTGTTGTAGTTGAAGTCCTCCAGCCGCAGGCCCTTCCTGGCCAGGGCGCCGGCTGTCTTGTTGAGCGCCAGCGCCAGGGCCCAGATGGCGTCGTAGGCCAGCGGCGCCTCCTGGAAGCCACCCGTCTCCTCTGGGTTCATCCCACCCAGCCGGGTCATCAGCTTCTCCAGGAACTCCTGAGAGGTCTGAGGACCGAGGAGCAGAGAGGTGCATCACTCCAGTATAGTGCACATCACTGCACTGGCCTGGACATCACTGCAATATACTGCACATCACGGCAATACACTGCACATCACTGCACTGGCCTGGGCATCACGGCAATACACTGCACATCACTGCACTGGCCTGGGCATCACTGCACTATACTGCACATCACTGCACTGGCCTGGACATCACTGCAATACACTGCACATCACTGCACTGGCCTGGGCATCACTGCACTATACTGCACATCACTGCACTGGCCTGGGCATCACTGCACTATACTGCACATCACTGTACTGGCCTGGACATCACTGTACTGGCCTGGACATCACTGCAATACACTGCACATCCCTGCACTGGCCTGGGCATCACTGCACTATACTGCACATCACTGCACTGGCCTGGACATCACTCCAATACATTGCACGTCACTGCACTGGCCTGGACATCACTGCAGTATACTGCACATCACGGCAATACACTGCACATCACTGCGATACACTGCACATCACTCCACTGGCCTGGACATCACTGCGATACACTGCACATCACTGTACTGGCCTGGACATCACTGCGATACACTGCACATCACTGCACTGGCCTGGACATCACTGCGATACACTGCACATCACTGCACTGGCCTGGACATCACGGCAATACACGGCACATCACTGCACTGGCCTGCACATCACTGCAATACACTGCACATCCCTGCACTGGCCTGGACATCACTGCGATACACTGCACATCACTGCAATACACTGCACATCACTGCACTGGCCTGGACATCACGGCAATACACTGCACTTCACTCCAATACACTGCACATCACTGCACTGGTCTGGACATCACTGCACTGGCCTGCACATCACTGCACTGGCAATACACTGCACTTCACTGTTATACACTGCACATCACTGCACTGGCCTGGACATCACTGCGATACACTGCACATCACTGTACTGGCCTGGACATCACTGCGATACACTGCACATCACTGCACTGGCCTGGACATCACTGCGATACACTGCACATCACTGCACTGGCCTGGACATCACGGCAATACACGGCACATCACTGCACTGGCCTGCACATCACTGCAATACACTGCACATCCCTGCACTGGCCTGGACATCACTGCGATACACTGCACATCACTGCAATACACTGCACATCACTGCACTGGCCTGGACATCACGGCAATACACTGCACTTCACTCCAATACACTGCACATCACTGCACTGGTCTGGACATCACTGCACTGGCCTGCACATCACTGCACTGGCCTGCACATCACGGCAATACACTGCACTTCACTGTTATACACTGCACATCACTGCACTGGCCTGCACATCACTGCAATACACTGCACATCACTGCACTGGCCTGCACATCACTGCAATACACTGCACATCACTGCACTATACTGCACATCACTGCGATACACTGCACATCACTGCGATACACTGCACATCACTGCACTGGCCTGGACATCACTGCAGTATACTGCACATCACGGCAATACACTGCACATCACTGCACTGGCCTGGACATCACGGCAATACACTGCACTTCACTCCAATACACTGCACATCACTGCACTGGTCTGGACATCACTGCACTGGCCTGCACATCACTGCACTGGCCTGCACATCACGGCAATACACTGCACTTCACTGTTATACACTGCACATCACTGCACTGGCCTGCACATCACTGCAATACACTGCACATCACTGCACTGGCCTGCACATCACTGCAATACACTGCACATCACTGCACTATACTGCACATCACTGCGATACACTGCACATCACTGCGATACACTGCACATCACTGCACTGGCCTGGACATCACTGCAGTATACTGCACATCACGGCAATACACTGCACATCACTGCACTGGCCTGGACATCACTGCAATGCACTGCACATCACTGCACTGGCCTGGACATCACTGCAGTATACTGCACATCACGGCAATACACTGCACATCACTGCGATACACTGCACATCACTGCACTGGCCTGGACATCACTGCGATACACTGCACATCACTGCACTGGCCTGGACATCACTGCGATACACTGCACATCACTGCACTGGCCTGGAGATCACTGCAGTATACTGCACATCACTGCACTGGCCTGGACATCACTGCGATACACTGCACATCACTGCAATACACTGCACGTCACTGCACTGGCCTGGACATCACTGCACTGGCCTAGACATCACTGCGATACACTGCACATCACGGCAATACACTGCACATCACTGCACTGGCCTGGACATCACTGCGATACACTGCACATCACTGCACTGGCCTGGACATCACTGCGATACACTGCACATCACGGCAATACACTGCACATCACTGCACTGGCATGGACATCACTGTACTGGCCTGCACATCACTGCACTGGCCTGCACATCACTGCCATACACTGCACATCACTGCACTGGCCTGGACATCACTGTACTGATCTGACCTGTCAGTCCCTGTGCTCATCAGTATACCTGTCTGTCGGCCCCTGTGCTGGTCAGTATACCTGCCTGTCGGCCCCTGTGCTGGTCAGTATACCTGTCTGTCGGCCCCTGTGCTGGTCAGTGTACCTGTCTGTCGGCCCCTGTGCTGGTCAGTGTACCTGTCTGTCGGCCCCTGTGCTGGTCAGTGTACCTGTCTGTCGGCCCCTGTGCTGGTCAGTATACCTGTCTGTCGGCCCCTGTGCTGGTCAGTGTACCTGCCTGTCGGCCCCTGTGCTGGTCAGTGTACCTGTCTGTCGGCCCCTGTGCTGGTCAGTATACCTGCCTGTCGGCCCCTGTGCTGGTCAGTATACCTGTCTGTCGGCCCCTGTGCTGGTCAGTATACCTGTCTGTCGGCCCCTGTGCTCGTCAGTATACCTGCCTGTCGGCCCCTGTGCTGGTCAGTATACCTGTCTGTCGGCCCCTGTGCTGGTCAGTATACCTGTCTGTCGGCCCCTGTGCTGGTCAGTATACCTGCCTGTCGGCCCCTGTGCTGGTCAGTATACCTGTCTGTCGGCCCCTGTGCTGGTCAGTGTACCTGCCTGTCGGCCCCTGTGCTCGTCAGTATACCTGCCTGTCGGCCCCTGTGCTGGTCAGTATACCTGTCTGTCGGCCCCTGTGCTGGTCAGTATACCTGTCTGTCGGCCCCTGTGCTGGTCAGTATACCTGCCTGTCGGCCCCTGTGCTGGTCAGTATACCTGTCTGTCGGCCCCTGTGCTGGTCAGTATACCTGTCTGTCGGCCCCTGTGCTGGTCAGTATACCTGTCTGTCGGCCCCTGTGCTGGTCAGTATACCTGCCTGTCGGCCCCTGTGCTGGTCAGTGTACCTGTCTGTCGGCCCCTGTGCTGGTCAGTATACCTGTCTGTCGGCCCCTGTGCTGGTCAGTGTACCTGCCTGTCGGCCCCTGTGCTCGTCAGTATACCTGCCTGTCGGCCCCTGTGCTGGTCAGTATACCTGTCTGTCGGCCCCTGTGCTGGTCAGTATACCTGTCTGTCGGCCCCTGTGCTGGTCAGTATACCTGCCTGTCGGCCCCTGTGCTGGTCAGTATACCTGTCTGTCGGCCCCTGTGCTGGTCAGTATACCTGTCTGTCGGCCCCTGTGCTGGTCAGTATACCTGTCTGTCGGCCCCTGTGCTGGTCAGTATACCTGCCTGTCGGCCCCTGTGCTGGTCAGTGTACCTGTCTGTCGGCCCCTGTGCTCGTCAGTATACCTGCCTGTCGGCCCCTGTGCTGGTCAGTATACCTGTCTGTCGGCCCCTGTGCTGGTCAGTATACCTGCCTGTCGGCCCCTGTGCTGGTCAGTATACCTGCCTGTCGGCCCCTGTGCTGGTCAGTGTACCTGCCTGTCGGCCCCTGTGCTCGTCAGTATACCTGTCTGTCGGCCCCTGTGCTCGTCAGTATACCTGTCTGTCGGCCCCTGTGCTGGTCAGTATACCTGTCTGTCGGCCCCTGTGCTGGTCAGTATACCTGTCTGTCGGCCCCTGTGCTGGTCAGTATACCTGTCTGTCGGCCCCTGTGCTGGTCAGTGTACCTGTCTGTCGGCCCCTGTGCTGGTCAGTATACCTGTCTGTCGGCCCCTGTGCTGGTCAGTATACCTGCCTGTCGGCCCCTGTGCTGGTCAGTATACCTGCCTGTCGGCCCCTGTGCTGGTCAGTGTACCTGCCTGTCGGCCCCTGTGTACGAACCAGATTGGAAGCCCCTTTGACCGTCTCGGGGTTCAGCATGACGATCTCCGTGGTGACGTGTCCCTCCACAGCCTCCGTCATGTTCTCCACGGTGCAGTTGATGGACGGGTCCTTGATCTTAAACCAGTTGTCAGCGTACCAGCCAATCAGAAACCAGACGTACTTCTTACCATAGAGCTTCTCCTTAAACACCTGGGAGACAGAGAGAGAGAGGGGTTCACACACACACCCTGACTGGACACTCCAGTACATGAACACTGCACTGAGAGAGAGAGGGGTTCACACAGACACACTGACTGGACACTCCAGTACATGAACACTGCACTGAGAGAGAGAGGGGTTCATACAGACACACTGACTGGACACTCCAGTACATGAACACTGCACTGAGAGAGAGAGGGGTTCATACACACACACTGACTGGACACTCCAGTACATGAACACTGCACTGAGAGAGAGAGGGGTTCACACAGACACCCTGACTGGACACTCCAGTACATGAACACTGCACTGAGAGAGAGAGGGGTTCATACACACACACTGACTGGACACTCCAGTACATGAACACTGCACTGAGAGAGAGAGGGGTTCACACAGACACACTGACTGGACACTCCAGGACATGAACACTGCACTGAGAGAGAGAGGGGTTCACACAGACACACTGACTGGACACTCCAGTACATGAACACTGCACTGAGAGAGAGAGGGGTTCACACAGACACACTGACTGGACACTCCAGGACATGAACACTGCACTGAGAGAGAGAGGGGTTCACACAGACACACTGACTGGACACTCCAGTACATGAACACTGCACTGAGAGAGAGAGGGGTTCATACACACACACTGACTGACTGGACACTCCAGTACATGAACACTGCACTGAGAGAGAGAGGGGTTCACACAGACACACTGACTGGACACTCCAGTACATGAACACTGCAATGAGAGAGAGGGGTTCATACAGACACACTGACTGGACACTCCAGTACATGAACACTGCACTGAGAGAGAGAGGGGTTCATACAGACACACTGACTGGACACTCCAGTACATGAACACTGCACTGAGGGAGAGAGGGGGGTTCATACAGACACACTGACTGGACACTCCAGTACATGAACACTGCACTGAGAGAGAGAGAGGGGTTCATACAGACACACTGACTGGACACTCCAGTACATGAACACTGCCCTGAGAGAGAGAGGGGTTCACACAGACACACTGACTGGACACTCCAGTACATGAACACTGCACTGAGAGAGAGGGGGGTTCATACAGACACACTGACTGGACACTCCAGTACATGAACACTGCACTGAGAGAGAGAGAGGGGTTCATACAGACACACTGACTGGACACTCCAGTACATGAACACTGCACTGAGAGAGAGAGGGGTTCATACACACACACTGACTGGACACTCCAGTACATGAACACTGCACTGAGAGAGAGAGGGGTTCATACACACACACTGACTGGACACTCCAGTACATGAACACTGCACTGAGAGAGAGAGGGGTTCATACAGACACACTGACTGGACACTCCAGTACATGAACACTGCACTGAGAGAGAGAGGGGTTCATACAGACACACTGACTGGACACTCCAGTACATGAACACTGCACTGAGAGAGAGAGGGGTTCATACAGACACACTGACTGGACACTCCAGTACATGAACACTGCACTGAGAGAGAGAGAGGGGTTCATACAGACACACTGACTGGACACTCCAGGACATGAACACTGCACTGAGAGAGAGAGGGGTTCACACAGACACACTGACTGGACACTCCAGTACATGAACACTGCACTGAGAGAGAGAGGGGTTCATACAGACACACTGACTGGACACTCCAGTACATGAACACTGCACTGAGAGAGAGAGGGGTTCATACACACACACTGACTGACTGGACACTCCAGTACATGAACACTGCACTGAGAGAGAGAGGGGTTCATACAGACACACTGACTGGACACTCCAGTACATGAACACTGCACTGAGAGAGAGAGGGGTTCATACAGACACACTGACTGGACACTCCAGTACATGAACACTGCACTGAGAGAGAGAGGGGTTCACACAGACACACTGACTGGACACTCCAGTACATGAACACTGCACTGAGAGAGAGAGGGGTTCATACACACACACTGACTGGACACTCCAGTACATGAACACTGCACTGAGAGAGAGAGGGGTTCATACACACACACTGACTGGACACTCCAGTACATGAACACTGCACTGAGAGAGAGAGGGGTTCATACAGACACACTGACTGGACACTCCAGTACATGAACACTGCACTGAGAGAGAGAGGGGTTCATACAGACACACTGACTGGACACTCCAGTACATGAACACTGCACTGAGAGAGAGAGGGGTTCATACAGACACACTGACTGGACACTCCAGTACATGAACACTGCACTGAGAGAGAGAGAGGGGTTCATACAGACACACTGACTGGACACTCCAGTACATGAACACTGCACTGAGAGAGAGAGGGGTTCATACACACACACTGACTGGACACTCCAGGACATGAACACTGCACTGAGAGAGAGAGGGGTTCACACAGACACACTGACTGGACACTCCAGTACATGAACACTGCACTGAGAGAGAGAGGGGTTCATACAGACACACTGACTGGACACTCCAGTACATGAACACTGCACTGAGAGAGAGAGAGGGGTTCATACAGACACACTGACTGGACACTCCAGTACATGAACACTGCACTGAGAGAGAGAGGGGTTCATACACACAGACACACTGACTGGACACTCCAGTACATGAACACTGCACTGAGAGAGAGAGGGGTTCACACAGACACACTGACTGGACACTCCAGTACATGAACACTGCACTGAGAGAGAGAGGGGTTCACACAGACACACTGACTGGACACTCCAGTACATGAACACTGCACTGAGAGAGAGGGGTTCATACACACACACTGACTGGACACTCCAGTACATGAACACTGCACTGAGAGAGAGAGAGGGGTTCATACAGACACACTGACTGGACACTCCAGTACATGAACACTGCACTGAGAGAGAGAGGGGTTCACACAGACACACTGACTGGACACTCCAGTACATGAACACTGCACTGAGAGAGAGAGGGGTTCATACACACACACTGACTGGACACTCCAGTACATGAACACTGCACTGAGAGAGAGAGAGGGGTTCACACAGACACACTGACTGGACACTCCAGTACATGAACACTGCACTGAGAGAGAGAGGGGTTCATACAGACACACTGACTGGACACTCCAGTACATGAACACTGCACTGAGAGAGAGAGGGGTTCATACAGACACACTGACTGGACACTCCAGTACATGAACACTGCACTGAGAGAGAGAGGGGTTCATACAGACACACTGACTGGACACTCCAGTACATGAACACTGCACTGAGAGAGAGAGGGGTTCATACAGACACACTGACTGGACACTCCAGTACATTAACACTGCACTGAGAGAGAGAGGGGTTCATACAGACACACTGACTGGACACTCCAGTACATGAACACTGCACTGAGAGAGAGAGGGGTTCATACACACACACTGACTGGACACTCCAGTACATGAACACTGCACTGAGAGAGAGAGGGGTTCATACAGACACACTGACTGGACACTCCAGTACATGAACACTGCACTGAGAGAGAGAGGGGTTCATACAGACACACTGGGTTACAAGCACACACACAGGTCTTAGTCTCACCTCACAGAACACTTTCCGCGCCTCGGTTTCGTAGAACAGGCCCACGATGATCCGGGCATCCTGACGCTGCAGAAGGAGAGAGAGAGAGGAGCTAAATTCAGCACAGGAGATCATACACCCCACTGCACTGACACTGCACCCCACTGCACTGACACTGCACCCCACTGCACTGACACTGCACCGACACTGCACTGAGAGCACACCCCACTGCACTGACACTGCACCCTCCACTGCACTGAGAGCACACCCCACTGCACTGACACTGCACCGACACTGTACCGACACTGCACTGAGAGCACACCCCACTGCACTGACACTGCACCCCACTGCACTGACACTGCACCCCACTGCACTGAGAGCACACCCCACTGCACTGAGAGCACACCCCACTGCACTGACACTGCACCCCATTGTAAGTCTGCACTGCAGTGTTCGGACAGTTCAAGCGTCACGTTTCACAGATGTGTCCAGTGCTCACTGTGCTCCTGTTCCTGTTCGGAGGGGCGGACACAGAGAGGTCAGCCCCTCGATGACGCGGGCAGGGGTGCGCTACGGTGTCCTAGGAGGGCCACACTGGAGAGAGGTGGCTCAGGCTCAGAGGGGGCGAGTGCTGGGGGTCGGGGGGGTCAGCGCTCAGAGGGGGCGAGTGCTGGGGGTCAGGGGGGTCAGCGCTCAGAGGGGGCGAGTGCTGGGGGTCGGGGGGGTCAGCGCTCAGAGGGGGTGAGTGCTGGGGGTCGGGGGGGTCAGCGCTCAGAGGGGGCGAGTGCTGGGGGTCGGGGGGGTCAGCGCTCAGAGGGGGTGAGTGCTGGGGGTCGGGGGGGTCAGCGCTCAGAGGGGGCGAGTGCTGGGGGTCGGGGGGGTCAGCGCTCAGAGGGGGCGAGTGCTGGGGGTCGGGGGGTCAGGTACTGTACCTTGAGGTTCTTCACTGCCACCGCTGGGTCAGACAGGAAGCTCTGTCTCACGCTGATCTCAATCCCAGCCTCCTTCACTCTCTGCTCCAGGTCATCCAGAGTCTGAGACACAGGGAGACAGACAGGGTGAGTGTGTGGACACGCTGACACTGAGACAGGGAGACAGACACACTGACACTGAGACAGGGAGACAGACAGGGTGAGTGTGAGGACACGCTGACACTGAGACAGGGAGACAGACACACTGACACTGAGACAGGGAGACAGACAGGGTGAGTGTGAGGACACGCTGACACTGAGACAGGGAGACAGACACACTGACACTGAGACAGGGGTGAGTGTGTGGACACGCTGACAGGGAGACAGGGAGACAGACAGGGTGAGTGTGTGGACACGCTGACACTGAGACAGGGAGACAGACACGCTGACACTGAGACAGGGAGACAGACAGGGTGAGTGTGTGGACACGCTGACACTGAGACAGGGAGACAGACACACTGACACTGAGACAGGGGTGAGTGTGTGGACACGCTGACACTGAGACAGGGAGACAGACAGGGTGAGTGTGAGGACACGCTGACAGGGAGACAGACAGGAGAGGCAGACAGAGAGAGAGACAGGAGAGGCAGACACGCTGACAGAGAGAGAGGGAGAGAGAGACAGGAGGGACAGACACGCTGACAGAGAGAGAGAGACAGGAGGGACAGACACGCTGACAGAGAGAGAGGGAGAGAGAGACAGGAGAGGCAGACACGCTGACAGAGAGAGAGACAGGAGGGACAGACACGCTGACACAGAGAGAGAGACAGGAGAGGCAGACACGCTGACAGAGAGAGAGGGAGAGAGAGACAGGAGAGGCAGACACGTTGACAGAGAGAGAGACAGGAGAGGCAGACACGCTGACAGAGAGAGAGGGAGAGAGAGACAGGAGGGACAGACACGCTGACAGAGAGAGAGAGACAGGAGGGACAGACACGCTGACAGAGAGAGAGGGAGAGAGAGACAGGAGAGGCAGACACGCTGACAGAGAGAGAGACAGGAGGGACAGACACGCTGACACAGAGAGAGAGACAGGAGAGGCAGACACGCTGACACAGAGAGAGAGACAGGAGGGACAGACACGCTGACAGAGAGAGAGGGAGAGAGAGACAGGAGAGGCAGACACGTTGACAGAGAGAGAGACAGGAGAGGCAGACACGCTGACAGAGAGAGAGGGAGAGAGAGACAGGAGGGACAGACACGCTGACAGAGAGAGAGAGACAGGAGGGACAGACACGCTGACAGAGAGAGGGAGAGAGAGACAGGAGAGGCAGACACGCTGACAGAGAGAGAGACAGGAGAGGCAGACACGCTGACAGAGAGGGAGAGAGAGACAGGAGAGGCAGACAGAGAGAGAGACAGGAGAGGCAGACACGCTGACAGAGAGAGAGGGAGAGAGAGACAGGAGGGACAGACACGCTGACAGAGAGAGAGAGACAGGAGGGACAGACACGCTGACAGAGAGAGGGAGAGAGAGACAGGAGAGGCAGACACGCTGACAGAGAGAGAGACAGGAGAGGCAGACACGCTGACAGAGAGGGAGAGAGAGACAGGAGAGGCAGACAGAGAGAGAGACAGGAGAGGCAGACACGCTGACAGAGAGGGAGAGAGAGACAGGAGAGGCAGACAGAGAGAGAGACAGGAGAGGCAGACACGCTGACAGAGAGAGAGGGAGAGAGAGACAGGAGGGACAGACACGCTGACAGAGAGAGAGAGACAGGAGAGGCAGACACGTTGACAGAGAGAGAGACAGGAGAGGCAGACACGCTGACAGAGAGGGAGAGAGAGACAGGAGAGGCAGACACGCTGACAGAGAGAGAGGGAGAGAGAGACAGGAGGGACAGACACGCTGACAGAGAGAGAGAGACAGGAGAGGCAGACACGTTGACAGAGAGAGAGACAGGAGAGGCAGACACGCTGACAGAGAGAGAGACAGGAGAGGCAGACACGCTGACAGAGAGGGAGAGAGAGACAGGAGAGGCAGACAGAGAGAGAGACAGGAGAGGCAGACACGCTGACAGAGAGAGAGGGAGAGAGAGACAGGAGGGACAGACACGCTGACAGAGAGAGAGAGACAGGAGAGGCAGACACGTTGACAGAGAGAGAGACAGGAGAGGCAGACACGCTGACAGAGAGAGAGAGAGACAGGAGAGGCAGACACGCTGACAGAGAGAGGGAGAGAGAGACAGGAGAGGCAGACACGTTGACAGAGAGAGAGACAGGAGAGGCAGACACGCTGACAGAGAGAGAGAGACAGGAGGGACAGACACGCTGACAGAGAGAGAGGGAGAGAGAGACAGGAGAGGCAGACACGCTGACACAGAGAGAGAGACAGGAGGGACAGACACGCTGACAGAGAGAGAGAGACAGGAGAGGCAGACACGCTGACAGAGAGAGAGGGAGAGAGAGACAGGAGAGGCAGACAGAGAGAGAGACAGGAGAGGCAGACAGAGAGAGAGACAGGAGAGGCAGACACGCTGACAGAGAGAGGGAGAGAGAGACAGGAGGGACAGACACGCTGACAGAGAGAGAGACAGGAGAGGCAGACACGCTGACACAGAGAGAGAGACAGGAGGGACAGACACGCTGACAGAGAGAGAGAGACAGGAGGGACAGACACGCTGACAGAGAGAGGGAGAGAGAGACAGGAGAGGCAGACACGCTGACAGAGAGAGAGACAGGAGGGACAGACACGCTGACAGAGAGAGGGAGAGAGAGACAGGAGAGGCAGACACGCTGACAGAGAGAGAGAGACAGGAGGGACAGACACGCTGACAGAGAGAGGGAGAGAGAGAGACAGGAGAGGCAGACACGCTGACAGAGAGAGAGACAGGAGGGACAGACACGCTGACAGAGAGGGAGAGAGAGACAGGAGAGGCAGACAGAGAGAGAGACAGGAGAGGCAGACACGCTGACACAGAGAGAGAGACAGGAGGGACAGACACGCTGACAGAGAGAGAGAGACAGGAGGGACAGACACGCTGACAGAGAGAGGGAGAGAGAGACAGGAGAGGCAGACACGCTGACAGAGAGAGAGACAGGAGGGACAGACACGCTGACACAGAGAGAGAGACAGGAGAGGCAGACACGCTGACACAGAGAGAGAGACAGGAGGGACAGACACGCTGACAGAGAGAGAGGGAGAGAGAGACAGGAGAGGCAGACACGTTGACAGAGAGAGAGACAGGAGAGGCAGACACGCTGACAGAGAGAGAGGGAGAGAGAGACAGGAGGGACAGACACGCTGACAGAGAGAGAGAGACAGGAGGGACAGACACGCTGACAGAGAGAGAGGGAGAGAGAGACAGGAGAGGCAGACACGCTGACAGAGAGAGAGACAGGAGAGGCAGACACGCTGACAGAGAGAGAGAGACAGGAGGGACAGACACGCTGACAGAGAGAGAGGGAGAGAGAGACAGGAGAGGCAGACACGCTGACACAGAGAGAGAGACAGGAGGGACAGACACGCTGACAGAGAGAGGGAGAGAGAGACAGGAGGGACAGACACGCTAACAGAGAGAGAGACAGGAGAGGCAGACACGCTGACAGAGAGGGAGAGAGAGACATGAGGGACAGACACGCTGACAGAGAGAGAGAGACAGGAGGGACAGACACGCTGACAGAGAGAGGGAGAGAGAGACAGGAGAGGCAGACACGCTGACAGAGAGAGGGAGAGAGAGACAGGAGGGACAGACACGCTGACAGAGAGAGAGAGACAGGAGGGACAGACACGCTGACAGAGAGAGGGAGAGAGAGACAGGAGAGGCAGACACGTTGACAGAGAGAGAGAGACAGGAGAGGCAGACACGCTGACAGAGAGAGAGAGACAGGAGAGGCAGACACGCTGACACAGAGAGAGAGACAGGAGAGGCAGACACGCTGACAGAGAGAGGGAGAGAGAGACAGGAGAGGCAGACACGCTGACAGAGAGAGAGACAGGAGAGGCAGACACGCTGACACAGAGAGAGAGACAGGAGAGGCAGACTGACCGACGTGAAGACCTCGGTGGTCTGCTGGATGGTGGCGATCTTGGTCCACTTCCACTTCTTGAAGAGCTGCACGCGGGTGGGGTTGTGCAGCGTGGCGCTGGGGTGAGTGCGGAAGAAGGTGGGGAAGCGCTGGCGATTGGACAGGGCAGGAGAGCTGGAGCCGTAGGACAGCTGGACAGGGACAGGGACAGGGACAGGGAGAGAGCAGAGAGAGGAGGGAGAGGGACAGGGAGACAGAGAGAGGAGGGAGAGAAGGGAGGGAGGGAGAAAGGCAGTGGGAGGGAGAGGAACAGGGAGAGGAGAGAGAGAGAGACAGGGAGGGAGCAGGGAGAGAGACGGAGGGAGCAGGGAGAGGAAGAGAGAAGGGAGAGAGCAGAGAGAGAGACAGGGAGAGAGCAGAGAGGAGAGAGAGACAGGGAGGGAGAGAGCAGAGAGAGAGACAGGCAGGGAGGTTAGTTAGTGTGTAAGTGTATCGCTGGTGTATCAGTCTGTGTGTTACTGTGTCAGTGTGTGGGTGAATCAGGGTGTCAGTCAGTGTGTGGGTGAATCAGGGTGTCAGTCAGTGTGTGAGTGAATCAGGGTGTCAGTCAGTGTGTGGGTGAATCAGGGTGTCAGTCAGTGTGTGGGTGAATCAGGGTGTCAGTCAGTGTGTGGGTGACGCACTGTCAGTCAGTGTGTGAGTGAATCAGGGTGTCAGTCAGTGTGTGGGTGAATCAGGGTGTCAGTCAGTGTGTGGGTGAATCAGGGAGGGTGTCAGTCAGTGTGTGGGTGAATCAGGGTGTCAGTCAGTGTGTGAGTGAATCAGGGTGTCAGGCAGTGTGTGGGTGAATCAGGGTGTCAGTCAGTGTGTGAGTGAATCAGGGTGTCAGTCAGTGTGTGGGTGAATCAGGGTGTCAGTCAGTGTGTGGGTGACGCACTGTCAGTCAGTGTGTGGGTGAATCAGGGTGTCAGTCAGTGTGTGGGTGAATCAGGGAGGGTGTCAGTCAGTGTGTGAGTGAATCAGGGTGTCAGTCAGTGTGTGGGTGAATCAGGGAGGGTGTCAGTCAGTGTGTGGGTGAATCAGGGTGTCAGTCAGTGTGTGGGTGACGCACTGTCAGTCAGTGTGTGGGTGAATCAGGGTGTCAGTCAGTGTGTGAGTGAATCAGGGTGTCAGTCAGTGTGTGGGTGAATCAGGGAGGGTGTCAGTCAGTGTGTGAGTGAATCAGGGTGTCAGTCAGTGTGTGGGTGAATCAGGGTGTCAGTCAGTGTGTGAGTGAATCAGGGTGTCAGTCAGTGTGTGGGTGAATCAGGGAGGGTGTCAGTCAGTGTGTGGGTGAATCAGGGTGTCAGTCAGTGTGTGGGTGACGCACTGTCAGTCAGTGTGTGGGTGAATCAGGGTGTCAGTCAGTGTGTGAGTGAATCAGGGTGTCAGTCAGTGTGTGGGTGAATCTCATCACCCGTGGGGAGAGCACAAGCTGATTAATTAACTGATTAATCAAGTGATCAATCGAGGCAAAGAGAGATGCTGGTCTCATCAGCAGCACTGAGCATCGGGGCTGAGCGAGACGCTTTCTGAAGACAGAAGTGGTCAGCACTGCAGGAGGACATTCAACCGTCCACCTTGTGTCCAGCCCACTCACCACGATGAGGTTCCACATCCGGGCTGCCTCGGCCACCAGCGTGGACACTGAGCTGCAGCCGGGCATCAGCACGATCTTGATGGGCTCAGTGTACAGCAGGTCATACAGGAGCTTGGTGGCCTCACCTGGGTCACACTGAGGGAGAGAGAGACGGGTTCATACACACACTGACCGGACACTCCAGTACATGAACACTGCACTGAGAGAGAGAGGGGTTCATACAGACACCCTGACTGGACACTCCAGTACATGAACACTGCACTGAGAGAGAGAGAGGGGTTCATACAGACACACTGACTGGACACTCCAGTACATGAACACTGCACTGAGAGAGAGAGGGGTTCATACAGACACACTGACTGGACACTCCAGTACATGAACACTGCACTGAGAGAGAGAGGGGTTCACACAGACACACTGACTGGACACTCCAGTACATGAACACTGCACTGAGAGAGAGAGGGGTTCACACAGACACACTGACTGGACACTCCAGTACATGAACACTGCACTGAGAGAGAGAGAGGGGTTCATACACACACACTGACTGGACACTCCAGTACATTAACACTGCACTGAGAGAGAGAGGGGTTCATACAGACACACTGACTGGACACTCCAGTACATGAACACTGCACTGAGAGAGAGAGGGGTTCACACAGACACACTGACTGGACACTCCAGTACATGAACACTGCACTGAGAGAGAGAGGGGTTCATACAGACACACTGACCGGACACTCCAGTACATGAACACTGCACTGAGAGAGAGACGGGTTCATACACACACTGACCGGACACTCCAGTACATGAACACTGCACTGAGAGAGAGAGAGGGGTTCATACACACACACTGACCGGACACTCCAGTACATGAACACTGCACTGAGAGAGAGAGGGGTTCATACACACACACTGACTGGACACTCCAGTACATGAACACTGCACTGAGAGAGAGAGAGGGGTTCATACAGACACACTGACTGGACACTCCAGTACATGAACACTGCACTGAGAGAGAGACGGGTTCATACACACACTGACCGGACACTCCAGTACATGAACACTGCACTGAGAGAGAGAGAGGGGTTCATACACACACACTGACCGGACACTCCAGTACATGAACACTGCACTGAGAGAGAGAGAGGGGTTCATACAGACACACTGACTGGACACTCCAGTACATGAACACTGCACTGAGAGAGAGAGGGGTTCATACAGACACACTGACTGGTCCAATACCAGCCTGTCTCACCCTCGCTCTGGTCCAATACCAGCCTGTCTCACCCTCACTCCGTGAGACAATATCAACCTGTCTCACTCTTGCTCTGGTCCAATATTAACCTGTCTCACCCTCGCTCCAGTCCAATATTAACCCATCTCACCCTTGCTCTTCTCCAATACCAGCCTGTCTCACCCTCGCTCCGGTCCAATATTAACCCGTCTCACCCTCGCTCCGGTCCCCCCTCTCTCCATCACTGTGCTCCTCTCTCTCTCTGTGAAATGTCAGAGTGAATAATTTATCAAAGCCCGCACAGCCCGTTTCTGCGGTTGCCCCGGCAACGCTGGCGGTGATGAGCCCAGAGACACTGAGAGGATTAAGCTGGGAGAGAGGCTGTGTCTGTGTGTGTGTGTGTATCACTGACAGCACACACCCTGGGGACACAACATCCTCCTCCTCCTCCTCATCCTCAGCCCCGTCAGAACACAAGGTACAGGTTACAGGTCAGAGCAATCCTACGGCCCATCCAGACTGTGTGACTGTGTAGTTAGTTCATCTGAGGGTCTCGTCCAGCTGTGTCTGGAGAGAGGAGCCGGGGTATCGGCTTCAACCACAGGGCTGGGCAGCTTGTTCCCCACCCCCACCCCTCTCTGTGTACAGAAGAGCCTCCTGTCCTGACTGGAGGAGCTCACCCAGCTGTGTCTGGAGAGGAGCCAGGGTATCGGCTTCAACCACAGGGCTGGGCAGCTTGTTCCCCACCCCCACCCCTCTCTGTGTACAGAAGAGCCTCCTGTCCTGACTGGAGGAGCTCACCCAGCTGTGTCTGGAGAGAAGCTGGGGTATCGGCTTCAACCACAGGGCTGGGCAGCTTGTTCCCCACCCCCACCACCCTCTGTGTACAGTAGAGCCTCCTGTCCTGACTGGAGGAGCTCATCCAGCTGTGTCTGGAGAGAAGTACCTACAGTACCTGTGCCTGAAGTCCAGCCCTAGCTGTGCACAATACAGTACCGCGGTATTGAGACGGGACAGTACTGCGGTCTCTAACAGTGTGATACCGCGGTATCGAGACAGGACAGTACCACGGTCTCTGACAGTGTGATACCGCGGTATCGAGACAGGACAGTACTGCGGTCTCCGACAGTGTGATACCGCGGTATTGAGACAGGACAGTACTGCGGTCTCTGACAGTGTGATACCGCGGTATCGAGACGGGACAGTACTGCGGTCTCTAACAGTGTGATACCGCGGTATCGAGACAGGACAGTACCGCAGTATCCGACAGTGTGATACCGCGGTATCGAGACGGGACAGTACCGCGGTCTCTGACAGTGTGATACCGCGGTATCGAGACGGGACAGTACTGCGGTCTCCGACAGTGTGATACCGCGGTATCGAGACAGGACAGTACTGTGGTATCCGACAGTGTGATACCGCGGTATCGAGACGGGACAGTACTGTGGTATCCGACAGTGTGATACCGCGGTATCGAGACGGGACAGTACCGCGGTCTCTGACAGTGTGATACCGCGGTATCGAGACAGGACAGTACCGCGGTCTCTGACAGTGTGATACCGCGGTATTGGACAGGACAGTACCGCGGTCTCCGACAGTGTGATACCGCGGTATCGAGACGGGACAGTACTGTGGTATTGAGACAGGACAGTACTGTGGTATCTGACAGTGTGATACCGCGGTATCGAGACAGGACAGTACTGCGGTCTCCGACAGTGTGATACCGCGGTATCGAGACGGGACAGTACCTCATCACCTCAGTGCCTGCCAGGCCTGCAGGAGCCCAGTTCCTATCACAGACACGCAGAACATGTCTCAGACTGGGGACCAGCGGCCTCCCCACTCCCACTCGCGACACGGGGGGGGGGGGAAAAAAACCCGGCCACGGCCCCCCCCCCAACCCACCCCACCCCCTCCCCACTTGGGCGCCTTCGGCATGTTCATTTTTCATACTCCCTTCGCTTAAAAAAAAAAGAGTTAGTTTATTATTTTTTAAAAATTTATTCTGCACCCGTCCCGTCGGGCCCCGCGGGGGGGTCCGGGCGCTCGAGCCGCCCCTCGCCATGGCAACGGAGAAGGAAGCGCCGCCGCCGCATCATCAACACCAACAACAACAACAACAACAACACAATCACGACAACCCCTCACACCCCCCAATAAACACTCCACAGCGCCCCCCCCCCACCTTGCTGTCGTGGTAGATGAGCTTGAGCTCGTAGTCCGGCAGGATGTCGGTGCGGCTGTTGACCAGCTCCAGCGCCATCTGCGCGGCCGGCAGGCAGGCCTGTCCCCCCGGCCAGCCGCCGCTCATGGGGAACAGCGCGCCGATGTACAGCATCTTCTTCCCTGCGGCCGGGGCCGCCAGCAGCGGCAGGAGGAGGAGGAGGAGGAGGAAGAGAGGAGGAGGAGGAGGAGGAGAGGGGGAGAGACCGGGCGTGAGCCGCCGGCCCGGACAGCAGCGCCCGCCGAGCCGCGCCGGCATCCCGGCCGGAGGGGGACCCCGCTGGACAGGGGGCTGTTTCTGGGGGTTACAGTCGCCGAGAGAGAGAGAGACGCTCTCGGCACCGTCAGCGGTTCCCCGAGGCGAATGGAAGCGGGACCAAACCGGACCGGACCGGGAGCGACGCGCAGCCCGGGTCCGAGGACGGACAGACGGACGCCGCCCGGTCAGGCGACAATAAGACGGAGGAGGAGGAGGAGGAGGACAGGAGTGGCGGCGGCGGCGATGGTGCCGATGGCTGTAGCGGGGGATGAAGAGGGGAAGCGTGTCGGAGAGGATACGGTCCGGTCCGCGGCGATGACGACCCGTGGGCTGCCGGTCCGGTCGCGTCCAAGCGCTCTCTCTCTCTCTCCTGCTCTCCCAGCGAGGAGGAGGAGGAGGAGGAGGAGGAAGGGGGTGCTAATTAACTCGGGGGTTAATTAGTAACGGAAAGGCGGAGCGGCGGCGCCCCTCTCCTCGCCCCCCGTGCCCCGGACACACCGTCCCTCTCCGCCGGCCGATGTATCGATGGGGGGTATCGGGGTGTCGATCGATCGATTGGCCGGCCTGCAGCAGGTGGGGGGGGAGGAGGGGCGCGCGGGAGGGGTGTTCTCGTCTCGTCGTCTAAAGGCTCGCGCCCCGCCGGCCTCCGTCGTCCCCCCGCCGCAGCGCGCGAGCCGAGCAGGCGCCCGCCGCCGCACGGGCGGGCATCTCGCGCCGCTCCACCGGTCGCGTCCCGCGCTGTCCCTCGCGCCCCGGCCCGCGGCCCGCGCTCCGCCGGCTGCCGCGCGCGCGTGTGTGTGTGTGTGTGTGAGCGAGAGCGAGAGCGAGAGGGTGCTGGCGCGCGCGTGTGGCGTGGGTCCCTCCGGTACGACGCGGACAGGAGGAAGAGAGGAAGAGGAGGAGAGGAGGATCAGCAGAGGAAGTCTTCGCCCGGAGAGCGAGCCCCGCAGACCAGCTCCGACGCGCGACTGAGCCTGCCGACACACCGCGGGAACAGAGGCTGCCGCGCGCGCGCGCACGCGCACTCGCACACCCTCGCGCACACACACGGGCTCTCTCTCGCGCCGGCTTGAGCGACAGCGGGGTGGAACAGCCCCCCCCCCACACCTCACCGCTCGCTCGCTCGCTCGCACACACACACACACACCCCCTGTCATCCTGAAACACCCCCCCCACCCACTCCGTCTCCGGGAGGGTAACCCACTCGTGATCTCGCCCCGCAGCCGGAGAAACCGGCATGAGACCCGTCCGGAGCAGTGCCCCACGGAGAGGAGAGAGAGGAGAGAGGAGAGAGAGGAGAGAGAGGAGAGAGAGATACAGGAGAGAGAGAGGAGAGATACAGGAGAGAGAGAGATACAGGAGAGAGAGGAGAGAGAGATACAGGAGAGAGAGAGGGAGGAGAGAGGGGAGAGAGGAGAGAGAGGAGAGAGAGGAGAGAGAGATACAGGAGAGAGAGAGGAGAGATACAGGAGAGAGAGGAGAGAGAGATACAGGAGAGAGAGAGGGAGGAGAGAGGGGAGAGAGGAGAGAGAGGAGAGAGAGATACAGGAGAGAGAGAGGAGAGATACAGGAGAGAGAGAGATACAGGAGAGAGAGGAGAGAGAGATACAGGAGAGAGAGAGGGAGGAGAGAGGGGAGAGAGGAGAGAGAGGAGAGAGAGATACAGGAGAGAGAGAGGAGAGATACAGGAGAGAGAGAGATACAGGAGAGAGAGGAGAGAGAGATACAGGAGAGAGAGAGGGAGGAGAGAGGGGAGAGAGGAGAGAGAGGAGAGAGAGATACAGGAGAGAGAGAGGAGAGATACAGGAGAGAGAGAGATACAGGAGAGAGAGGAGAGAGAGATACAGGAGAGAGAGAGGGAGGAGAGAGGGGAGAGAGGAGAGAGAGGAGAGAGAGGAGAGAGAGATACAGGAGAGAGAGAGGAGAGATACAGGAGAGAGAGGAGAGAGAGATACAGGAGAGAGAGAGGGAGGAGAGAGGGGAGAGAGGAGAGAGAGATACAGGAGAGAGAGAGGAGAGATACAGGAGAGAGAGAGATACAGGAGAGAGAGGAGAGAGAGATACAGGAGAGAGAGAGGGAGGAGAGAGGGGAGAGAGGAGAGAGAGGAGAGAGAGATACAGGAGAGAGAGAGGAGAGATACAGGAGAGAGAGAGATACAGGAGAGAGAGGAGAGAGAGATACAGGAGAGAGAGAGGGAGGAGAGAGGGGAGAGAGGAGAGAGAGGAGAGAGAGATACAGGAGAGAGGAGAGAGGAGAGAGAGATACAGGAGAGAGAGAGGAGAGATACAGGAGAGAGAGAGATACAGGAGAGAGGGGAGAGAGAGATACAGGAGAGAGAGAGGGAGGAGAGAGGGGAGAGAGGAGAGAGAGGAGAGATATGGGAGAGATATGGGAGAGAACAGGGGAGGGAGGAGAGAGTGATACAGGAGAGAGAGGAGAGATATGGGAGAGGGGAGGGAGAGGGGAGGGAGAGGAGAGGGGAGAGAGAGAGGAGCAATACAGGAGAGAGGAGAGATACGGGAGAGAGAGGAGAGAGATACAGGAGAGAGAGGAGAGATATGGGAGAGAGAGGGGAGGGAGAGGAGAGGGGAGAGAGAGAGGAGCAATACAGGAGAGAGGAGAGAGAGGAGAGATACGGGAGAGAGAGGAGAGAGATACAGGAGAGAGAGAGGAGAGAGGGGAGAGAGATACAGGAGAGAGAGGAGAGATGGGAGAGAGAGGAGAGATATGGGAGAGAGAGGGGAGGGAGAGGGGAGGGAGAGGAGAGGGGAGAGAGAGAGGGGCAATACAGGAGAGAGGAGAGAGAGGAGAGATACGGGAGAGAGAGGAGAGAGATACAGGAGAGAGAGGAGAGATACAGGAGAGAGAGAGATACAGGAGAGAGAGGAGAGAGAGATACAGGAGAGAGAGAGGGAGGAGAGAGGGGAGAGAGGAGAGAGAGGAGAGAGAGGAGAGAGAGATACAGGAGAGAGAGAGGAGAGATACAGGAGAGAGAGGAGAGAGAGATACAGGAGAGAGAGAGGGAGGAGAGAGGGGAGAGAGGAGAGAGAGATACAGGAGAGAGGAGAGAGGAGAGAGAGATACAGGAGAGAGAGAGGAGAGATACAGGAGAGAGAGAGATACAGGAGAGAGGGGAGAGAGATACAGGAGAGAGAGAGGGAGGAGAGAGGGGAGAGAGGAGAGAGAGGAGAGATATGGGAGAGAACAGGGGAGGGAGGAGAGAGTGATACAGGAGAGAGAGGAGAGATATGGGAGAGAGAGGGGAGGGAGAGGGGAGGGGAGAGAGAGAGGAGCAATACAGGAGAGAGGAGAGATACGGGAGAGAGAGGAGAGAGATACAGGAGAGAGAGGAGAGATATGGGAGAGAGAGGGGAGGGAGAGGAGAGGGGAGAGAGAGAGGAGCAATACAGGAGAGAGGAGAGAGAGGAGAGATACGGGAGAGAGAGGAGAGAGATACAGGAGAGAGAGAGGAGAGAGGGGAGAGAGATACAGGAGAGAGAGGAGAGATGGGAGAGAGAGGAGAGATATGGGAGAGAGAGGAGAGATACAGGAGAGAGAGGGGAGGGAGATACAGGGGAGAGAGAGAGGAGAGAGATACAGGAGAGAGAGGGGAGGGAGGGATACAGGAGAGAGAGGAGAGCGAAGGGAGGGATACAGGAGAGAGAGGAGAGAGTATAAAAAAGAGAAAGGAGATACACGAGAGAGGGGAGATAGGAGAGAGGAGAAAAGGGAGAGAGTACAAAGAGTATGAATATAGAGAGGAGAGAGAAGAGATACAGGAGAGAGGAGATACAGTAGAGAGAGGAGAGATACAGTAGAGAGGAGAGAGAAAGGAGATACAGTAGAGAGAGGAGAGAGAAAGGAGAGAGGAGAGAGAAAGGAGATACAGTGGAGAGAGGAGAGATACAGGAGAAAGGAGATACAGTAGAGAGAGGAGAGATACAGTAGAGAGGAGAGAGAAAGGAGATACAGTATAGAGAGGAGAAAGACAGGAGAGAGGAGATACAGTAGAGAGAGGAGAGACAGGAGAGAGGAGAGACAGGAGAGAGAGGAGATACAGTAAAGAGAGGAGAAAGACAGGAGAGAGGAGATACAGTAGAGAGAGGAGAGAGACAGGAGAGAGGAGATACAGTAGAGAGAGGAGATACAGTAGAGAGAGGAGAGAGACAGGAGAGAGGAGATACAGTAGAGAGAGGAGATACAGTAAAGAGAGGAGAGAGACAGGAGAAAGGAGATACAGGAGAGAGAGGAGAGAGACAGGAGATACAGTAGAGAGAGGAGAGAGAGAGGGGGGGGGGGAGGAGGGGGGTTCTCTCTCCTCTACAGAAGCTGTTTGATGGAAACACCCCTCCCTAATTTTTAATCCTCTAAATGTGTCTGTACACACCCCCCCTCTCTCTCCTGCCAGTCCCCCCCCCCGAGCCTGGTGCAATTTCATTACACACACTCATCTCACCAGCAGCACTGGTCACACTGAGGCCCTGCATCAGAGCACACACAGTACACAGCGCACCCCAGTGTCCACACACACAGTACACACAGTACACAGCGCACCCCAGTGTCCACACACACAGTACACAGCGCACCCCAGTGTCCACACACACAGCACACAGCGTACCCCAGTGTCCACACACACAGTACACAGCGCACCCCAGTGTCTACACACACAGCACACACAGTACACAGCGCACCCCAGTGTCCACACACACAGTACACACAGTACACAGCGTACCCCAGTGTCCACACACACAGTACACAGCGCACCCCAGTGTCCACACACACAGTACACACAGTACACAGCGCACCCCAGTGTCCACACACACAGCACACAGCGTACCCCAGTGTCCACACACACAGTACACACAGTACACAGCGTACCCCAGTGTCCACACACACAGTACACAGCGCACCCCAGTGTCCACACACACAGTACACACAGTACACAGCGTACCCCAGTGTCCACACACACAGTACACAGCGTACCCCAGTGTCCACACACACAGTACACAGCGCACCCCAGTGTCCACACACACAGTACACACAGTACACAGCGTACCCCAGTGTCCACACACACAGTACACACAGTACACAGCGTACCCCAGTGTCCACACACACAGTACACACAGTACACAGCGCACCCCAGTGTCCACACACACAGTACACACAGTACACAGCGCACCCCAGTGTCCACACACACAGCACACAGCGTACCCCAGTGTCCACACACACAGTACACAGCGCACCCCAGTGTCCACACACACAGCACACACAGTACACAGCGCACCCCAGTGTCCACACACACAGTACACACAGTACACAGCGTACCCCAGTGTCCACACACACAGTACACACAGTACACAGCGCACCCCAGTGTCCACACACACAGCACACAGCGTACCCCAGTGTCCACACACACAGTACACAGCGCACCCCAGTGTCCACACACACAGCACACACAGTACACAGCGCACCCCAGTGTCCACACACACAGTACACAGCGCACCCCAGTGTCCACACACACAGTACACACAGTACACAGCGCACCCCAGTGTCCACACACACAGTACACAGCGCACCCCAGTGTCCACACACACAGCACACACAGTACACAGCGCACCCCAGTGTCCACACACACAGCACACACAGTACACAGCGCACCCCAGTGTCCACACACACAGTACACAGCGCACCCCAGTGTCCACACACACAGTACACACAGTACACAGCGCACCCCAGTGTCCACACACACAGTACACAGCGCACCCCAGTGTCCACACACACAGTACACACAGTACACAGCGTACCCCAGTGTCCACACACACAGTACACAGCGTACCCCAGTGTCCACACACACAGTACACAGCGCACCCCAGTGTCCACACACACAGTACACACAGTACACAGCGTACCCGTGTCCACACACACAGTACACACAGTACACAGCGCACCCCAGTGTCCACACACACAGTACACACAGTACACAGCGCACCCCAGTGTCCACACACACAGTACACAGCGCACCCCAGTGTCCACACACACAGTACACACAGTACACAGTGTACCCCAGTGTCTACACACACAGTACACACAGTACACAGCGCACCCCAGTGTCCACACACACACAGTACACAGCGTACCCCAGTGTCCACACACACAGTACACAGCGTACCCCAGTGTCCACACACAGTACACACAGTACACAGCGTACCCCAGTGTCCACACACACAGTACACACAGTACACAGCGCACCCCAGTGTCCACACACACAGTACACACAGTACACAGCGCACCCCAGTGTCCACACACACAGTACACAGCGCACCCCAGAGTCCACACACACAGTACACACAGTACACAGCGCACCCCAGTGTCCACACACACAGTACACAGCGCACCCCAGTGTCCACACACACAGTACACACAGTACACAGCGCACCCCAGTGTCCACACACACAGTACACACAGTACACAGCGCACCCCAGTGTCCACACACACAGTACACACAGTACACAGCGCACCCCAGTGTCCACACACACAGTACACACAGTACACAGCGTACCCCAGTGTCTACACACACAGTACACACAGTACACAGCGCACCCCAGTGTCTACACACACAGTACACACAGTACACAGTGTACCCCAGTGTCTACACACACATAGCACACACAGTACACAGCGTACCCCAGTGTCCACACACACAGTACACACAGTACACAGCGTACCCCAGTGTCCACACACACAGTACACACAGTACACAGCGTACCCCAGTGTCTACACACACAGTACACACAGTACACAGCGCACCCCAGTGTCTACACACACAGTACACACAGTACACAGCGTACCCCAGTGTCCACACACACAGTACACACAGTACACAGCGCACCCCAGTGTCCACACACACAGCACACACAGTACACAGCGTACCCCAGTGTCCACACACACAGTACACACAGTACACAGCGTACCCCAGTGTCTACACACACAGTACACACAGTACACAGCGCACCCCAGTGTCTACACACACAGTACACACAGTACACAGCGTACCCCAGTGTCCACACACACAGTACACAGCGTACCCTAGTGTCCACACACACACAGTACACAGCACACCCCAGTGTCCACACACACAGTACACACAGTACACAGCGTACCCCAGTGTCCACACACACAGTACACAGCGTACCCTAGTGTCCACACACACACAGTACACAGCGTACCCCAGTGTCCACACACACAGTACACAGCGTACCCTAGTGTCCACACACACACAGTACACAGCGCACCCCAGTGTCCACACACACAGTACACAGCGCACCCCAGTGTCCACACACACAGCACACACAGTACACAGCGTACCCCAGTGTCCACACACACAGTACACACAGTACACAGCGCACCCCAGTGTCCACACACACAGTACACACAGTACACAGCGCACCCCAGTGTCCACACACACAGTACACAGCGCACCCCAGTGTCCACACACACACAGTACACAGCGCACCCCAGTGTCCACACACACAGTACACAGCCCACCCCAGTGTCCACACACACAGTACACACAGTACACAGTGTACCCCAGTGTCCACACACACAGTACACAGCGCACCCCAGTGTCCACACACACACAGTACACACAGTACACAGCGCACCCCAGTGTCCACACACACAGTACACAGCCCACCCCAGTGTCCACACACACAGTACACACAGTACACACAGTACACAGCGTACCCCAGTGTCCACACACACAGTACACACAGTACACAGCGTACCCCAGTGTCTACACACACAGTACACACAGTACACAGCGCACCCCAGTGTCTACACACACAGTACACACAGTACACAGCGTGTACTCCACACACACAGTACACAGCACACCCCAGTGTCCACACACACAGTACACAGCGTACCCCAGTGTCCACACACACAGTACACAGCGTACCCTAGTGTCCACACACACACAGTACACAGCGCACCCCAGTGTCCACACACACAGTACACAGCGCACCCCAGTGTCCACACACACAGCACACACAGTACACAGCGTACCCCAGTGTCCACACACACAGTACACACAGTACACAGCGCACCCCAGTGTCCACACACACAGTACACACAGTACACAGTGTACCCCAGTGTCCACACACACAGTACACAGCGCACCCCAGTGTCCACACACACACAGTACACACAGTACACAGCGCACCCCAGTGTCCACACACACAGTACACACAGTACACAGCGTACCCCAGTGTCCACACACACAGTACACAGCGCACCCCAGTGTCCACACACACAGTACACAGTGTACCCCAGTGTCCACACACACACAGTACACAGTGTACCCCAGTGTCTACACACACACACACTGCTGCACCCCCAGTGTCTACACACACACACACTGCTGCACCCCCAGTGTCTACACACACAGTACACACAGTACACAGCGTACCCCAGTGTCCACACACACAGTACACAGCGTACCCCAGTGTCCACACACACAGTACACACAGTACACAGCGTACCCCAGTGTCCACACACACAGTACACACAGTACACAGTGTACCCCAGTGTCTACACACACACAGTACACAGTGTACCCCAGTGTCTACACACACACAGTACAGAGTGTACCCCAGTGTCCACACACACAGTACACAGTGTACCCCAGTGTCCACACACACACAGTACACAGTGTACCCCAGTGTCTACACACACACACACTGCTGCACCCCCAGTGTCTACACACACACACACTGCTGCACCCCGGATTCTAATGTCTCTTCCTGACACAAACACACCTTCTGGTACTTTCACAGTGAGTCACTGGTCTCTAATTGCAGCACCACCAGTCCCTTTTTATAAAAGCCATGAATTTCTCTTGTTCCCCACTCCCACCCCCCTCTGTGTACAGCAGAGCCTCCTGTCCTGACTGGAGGAGCTCACCCAGCTGTGTCTGGAGAGAAGCCAGGGTATCGGCTTCAACCACAGGGCTGGGCAGCCTGTTCCCCACCCCCACCCCTCTCTGTGTACAGTAGAGCCTCCTGTCCTGACTGGAGGAGCTCACCCAGCTGTGTCTGGAGAGAAGCCAGGGTATCGGCTTCAACCACTGGGCCGGGCAGCCTGTTCCCCACCCCCACCCCCCTCTGTGTACAGTAGAGCCTCCTGTCCTGACTGGAGGAGCTCACCCAGCTGTGTCTGGAGAGAAGCCAGGGTATCGGCTTCAACCACTGGGCCGGGCAGCCTGTTCCCCACCCCCACCCCCCTCTGTGTACAGAAGAGCCTCCTGTCCTGACTGGGGGAGCTCACCCAGCTGTGTCTGGAGAGAAGCCAGGGTATCGGCTTCAACCACATTTCTGTAGGTCTTTTACAGCCGATCATCGATAAGAAAGATGCGCCTCAGTAAACACACAGCAACCTTCAGCACTGACGATGACGCTGTTGATAAATTCATCAGACTGTAGCTCAGCTCAGGTAGAGCAAGACTCAGGCTCCAGGCCCTCCAGAGAGGGGTTTATATATAAAGTGCACACTGTATCATCGCAGGAAAGTAAACTGACTGGGTTTTTTCCCATGAATTATTAACCCCAGTAAAAACTGTCCTGCTTGGATTATTTATAAGGACTCAAGAAGCTGAGTGTGTTTGTGTGTCTCTCGTGTGTGTGAATGACTGTGGGTGCGAGTGTTTGTGCAGCAAGCGTGTGGGCGTGTAGTGTAGTGTAGTGTAGTGGGTGTGTGAGTGAGTGTGTGCAGGTGCAGCCTGTGTGAGAATGTGCAGCAAGTGTGTGGGCCCATCTCTGTCCCCAGCGTGTGGAATAATGTATCTGTGTGTGTGTGGCATGCGTAGTGGGCGTGTGCATGCGGAGCGTGTGTGTAGCGAGTGTGTGTTTGTGTGTATGTGGTGAGTGTGTGTATCCGTGTGTGTGTGTAGTGAATGTTTGTGTGCGCGTGTGTAGCGTGTGTGCGTTTGTGTGTCATGTGTCTGTGGCCTGATCCCTGTCCCCAGCCTGTTGAAGAATGTATCTGTGTGTGAGTGTGTGTGTGTGTTGTGTGTGTGTGTGGTGTCCCCCAGCCTGTGTAAGGATGTATGTGTGTGTGAGTGTAGTGTAGTGTCCCCAGCCTGTGTAAGGATGTGTGTGTGTGTGTGTATAGTGTGGTGTCCCCAGCCTGTGTAAGGATGTGTCTGTGTGTGTGTGTGTGGTGTCCCCAGCCTGTGGAAGGATGTGTGTCTGTGTGTGTGTGTGTGTAGTGTGTGTGTGTGGTGTCCCCAGCCTGTGGAAGGATGTGTGTCTGTGTGTCTGTGTGTGTGTGTGTGTGTGTGTGTGTGTGTGTGTGTGTGTGTGTGTCCCAAGCCTGTGGAAGGATGTAGACGATCCGACAGCGCTAGCCCTCTCTCTCCTGACGAGACTCTCTCCCCTCTTGAAAGACCCGCTCGCTCTCCCTTCTGCTCGGGACCGGCTGGCGCTGGGAAACCGCCTCCCCCTCTCCTCCTCTCTCCTCCTCTCCCCCTCTCTCCTCCTCTCCCCCTCTCTCCTCCCCCCAGCGTGTGTCCGGTCACCTGCAGGAGTGTGAAGCCTGACGTGCTGATGTGTGTGTATATATATATAACGCAACAGGGGACTCTGGCTGTCCCTCCCTCTCTCTCTCTCTCGCGGTCTGTCGGCGCTCATGAGACTGTTGGCACAAAACTGGGCTGAGCAGCTGCCCCAGCCCGCGGTCGCCATGGAAACGGTGGGGGCAGCTCTCACGGCAACGGGGGGGGGGGGGGAACAGCGGTTGTCGTGGCAACAGAACGGCAGCGGTCGCCATGGCGAACGGGGGGGGGTACCAGCACTAATATTCCCCACTCGTAGCGGGACCGGTATCAGGAGATATTAATAACATGGCCGCACAGCGGGACCTGCCCCCGTAACTGCCAGAGCGCCGCGCGTCTCGCTGACCTACATAAGGAGTACAGCTCAATGTCTCCGGCGCTGCCGGCTGGGGTACCCCCCCCCCCCAACACACTCGTCGTCCCGGGACCCCAGAGCCTGCTTCCCTGACTGTCTGAGGCTCGGAGAGAGAAACCAGTCCAATCCCAGTATACGGGCTGCTGGTCCGTGTGCAGAAAAGAGCAAGAACATATTCGCTGCACCTCAAAAAACACCACAACTGGGGCGCACACACACACACACAAACCGGAGTGCTACACAGCCCTAAACAACAATACACACTGGCTGATTATCTGACCAGGACAAGAAACAGCAAGGAGAAACTAACCACAGCCTGGACACAGACACTGGACACAGGCAGACCTGGCTGTCCAGAGAGGACAGGCTCAGTGACCACAGCCTGGACACACACTGGACACAGGCAGACCTGGCTGTCCAGAGAGGACAGGCTCAGTGACCGCAGCCTGGACACAGACACTGGACACAGGCAGGCCTGGCTGTCCGGGGAGGACAGGCTCAGTGACCGCAGCCTGGACACACACACTGGACACAGGCAGACCTGGCTGTCCAGAGAGGACAGGCTCAGTGACCGCAGCCTGGACACAGACACTGGACACAGGCAGACCTGGCTGTCCAGAGAGGACAGGCTCAGAGTGACCGCAGCCTGGACACAGACACTGGACACAGGCAGACCTGGCTGTCCAGAGAGGACAGGCTCAGAGTGACCGCAGCCTGGACACAGACACTGGACACAGGCAGACCTGGCTGTCCAGAGAGGACAGGCTCAGAGTGACCACAGCCTGGACACAGACACTGGACACAGGCAGACCTGGCTGCCCAGAGAGGACAGGCTCAGAGTGACCACAGCCTGGACACAGACACTGGACACAGGCAGACCTGGCTGCCCAGAGAGGACAGGCTCAGAGTGACCACAGCCTGGACACAGACACTGGACACAGGCAGACCTGGCTGTCCAGAGAGGACAGGCTGAGTGAGCTGTGGGAGGAAACTGGAGCAGCTGGAGGAAAACTCACAGGAACACAAGGCCAACATGCAGACTCCACACAGACAGCACCCCCCGGTGCAGAATCGAACCCAGGGCCCCAGAGCTCTGTGGCAGCAGTGCCAGCCACCGCATCACCACAGCAATTATTTTAATTCCAATTAAGGATGTGAATCACCCCATTATCAACCGTCAGTTCTTCCTACTGTACCACATGAATAAGAGATTGATATAAAATAATCATGCCGCCATTTAACGACTACAGCTAACGCCCCACTGGGTCCCCTGCTGCCCCCCTCCCCTCCTCTTCCTCTCCGCCTGCCCTTCCCCGGCGGGAGACGGGATTCTCGACTCCCTGCGGACAGGAGACAGGCGGTGCCCTCGCCCTCGGGCCAGAGAGGGGGGATCAGTCCTGAAGTATCCGCAGCCCTGCTACTGACACACTGTCTGACCTGATTACTGACACGCTGTCTGACCTGATTACTGACACACTGTCTGACCTGATCACTGACACACTGGCCCTGCTACTGACACGCTGTCTGACCTGATTACTGACACACTGTCTGACCTGATTACTGACACACTGTCTGACCTGATCACTGACACACTGGCCCTGCTACTGACACACTGTCTGACCTGATTACTGACACACTGTCTGACCTGATCACTGACACATTGTCTGACCTGATTTTTGACACACTGGCCCTGCTACTGACACACTGTCTGACCTGATTACTGACACGCTGTCTGACCTGATTACTGACACACTGGCCCTGCTACTGACACGCTGTCTGACCTGATTACTGACACGCTGTCTGACCTGATTACTGACACACTGGCCCTGCTACTGACACGCTGTCTGACCTGATTACTGACACACTGGTCCTGCTACTGACACGCTGTCTGACCTGATTACTGACACGCTGGCCCTGCTACTGACACGCTGTCTGACCTGATTACTGACACACTGTCTGACCTGATTACTGACACACTGGCCCTGCTACTGACACGCTGTCTGACCTGATTACTGACACACTGTCTGACCTGATTACTGACACATTGTCTGACCTGATTTTTGACACACTGGCCCTGCTACTGACACACTGTCTGACCTGATTACTGACACACTGGTCCTGCTACTGACACACTGTCTGACCTGATTACTGACACACTGTCTGACCTGATTACTGACACATTGTCTGACCTGATTTTTGACACACTGGCCCTGCTACTGACACACTGTCTGACCTGATTACTGACACACTGGTCCTGCTACTGACACACTGTCTGACCTGATTACTGACACGCTGTCTGACCTGATTACTGACACACTGGCCCTGCTACTGACACGCTGTCTGACCTGATTACTGACACACTGGTCCTGCTACTGACACGCTGTCTGACCTGATTACTGACACGCTGGCCCTGCTACTGACACGCTGTCTGACCTGATTACTGACACACTGTCTGACCTGATTACTGACACACTGGCCCTGCTACTGACACGCTGTCTGACCTGATTACTGACACACTGTCTGACCTGATTACTGACACATTGTCTGACCTGATTTTTGACACACTGGCCCTGCTACTGACACACTGTCTGACCTGATTACTGACACACTGGTCCTGCTACTGACACACTGTCTGACCTGATTACTGACACACTGTCTGACCTGATTACTGACACATTGTCTGACCTGATTTTTGACACACTGGCCCTGCTACTGACACACTGTCTGACCTGATTACTGACACGCTGGCCCTGCTACTGACACGCTGTCTGACCTGATTACTGACACATTGTCTGACCTGATTACTGACACACTGTCTGACCTGATCACTGACACACTGGCCCTGCTACTGACACACTGTCTGACCTGATCACTGACACGCTGTCTGACCTGATTACTGACACACTGGCCCTGCTACTGACACACTGTCTGACCTGATTACTGACACATTGTCTGACCTGATCACTGACACACTGGCCCTGCTACTGACACACTGTCTGACCTGATCACTGACACACTGGCCCTGCTACTGACACACTGTCTGACCTGATCACTGACACGCTGTCTGACCTGATTACTGACACACTGGCCCTGCTACTGACACACTGTCTGACCTGATCACTGACACGCTGTCTGACCTGATTACTGACACACTGGCCCTGCTACTGACACGCTGTCTGACCTGATCACTGACACGCTGTCTGACCTGATTACTGACACACTGGTCCTGTTACTGACACACTGTCTGACCTGATCACTGACACGCTGTCTGACCTGATTACTGACACACTGGTCCTGCTACTGACACACTGTCTGACCTGATTACTGACACACTGTCTGACCTGATTACTGACACATTGTCTGACCTGATTTTTGACACACTGGCCCTGCTACTGACACACTGTCTGACCTGATTACTGACACGCTGGCCCTGCTACTGACACGCTGTCTGACCTGATTACTGACACATTGTCTGACCTGATTACTGACACACTGTCTGACCTGATCACTGACACACTGGCCCTGCTACTGACACACTGTCTGACCTGATCACTGACACGCTGTCTGACCTGATTACTGACACACTGGCCCTGCTACTGACACACTGTCTGACCTGATTACTGACACATTGTCTGACCTGATCACTGACACACTGGCCCTGCTACTGACACACTGTCTGACCTGATCACTGACACACTGGCCCTGCTACTGACACACTGTCTGACCTGATCACTGACACGCTGTCTGACCTGATTACTGACACACTGGCCCTGCTACTGACACACTGTCTGACCTGATCACTGACACGCTGTCTGACCTGATTACTGACACACTGGCCCTGCTACTGACACGCTGTCTGACCTGATCACTGACACGCTGTCTGACCTGATTACTGACACACTGGTCCTGTTACTGACACACTGTCTGACCTGATCACTGACACGCTGTCTGACCTGATCACTGACACACTGGCCCTGCTACTGACACACTGTCTGACCTGATCACTGACACACTGGCCCTGCTACTGACACACTGTCTGACCTGATCACTGACACGCTGTCTGACCTGATTACTGACACACTGGCCCTGCTACTGACACACTGTCTGACCTGATTACTGACACACTGGCCCTGCTACTGACACACTGTCTGACCTGATTACTGACACACTGGTCCTGTTACTGACACACTGTCTGACCTGATTACTGACACACTGGTCCTGTTACTGACACACTGTCTGACCTGATTACTGACACACTGTCTGACCTGATCACTGACACACTGGTCCTGCTACTGACACACTGTCTGACCTGATTACTGACACACTGTCTGACCTGATTACTGACACACTGGTCCTGCTACTGACACGCTGTCTGACCTGATCACTGACACGCTGTCTGACCTGATTACTGACACACTGGCCCTGCTACTGACACACTGTCTGACCTGATCACTGACACGCTGTCTGACCTGATTACTGACACACTGGCCCTGCTACTGACACACTGTCTGACCTGATTACTGACACACTGGCCCTGCTACTGACACACTGTCTGACCTGATCACTGACACGCTGTCTGACCTGATTACTGACACACTGGCCCTGCTACTGACACACTGTCTGACCTGATTACTGACACACTGGCCCTGCTACTGACACACTGTCTGACCTGATTACTGACACACTGGTCCTGTTACTGACACACTGTCTGACCTGATTACTGACACACTGGTCCTGTTACTGACACACTGTCTGACCTGATTACTGACACACTGTCTGACCTGATCACTGACACACTGGTCCTGCTACTGACACGCTGTCTGACCTGATCACTGACACGCTGTCTGACCTGATTACTGACACACTGGCCCTGCTACTGACACACTGTCTGACCTGATTACTGACACACTGGCCCTGCTACTGACACACTGTCTGACCTGATTACTGATACACTGGCCCTGCTACTGACACACTGTCTGACCTGATTACTGACACACTGGTCCTGTTACTGACACACTGTCTGACCTGATTGCTGACACACTGGTCCTGTTACTGACACACTGTCTGACCTGATTACTGACACACTGTCTGACCTGATCACTGACACACTGGTCCTGCTACTGACACGCTGTCTGACCTGATCACTGACACGCTGTCTGACCTGATTACTGACACACTGGCCCTGCTACTGACACACTGTCTGACCTGATTACTGACACACTGTCTGACTTGATCACTGACACACTGGCCCTGCTACTGACACACTGTCTGACCTGATCACTGACACGCTGTCTGACCTGATTACTGACACACTGGCCCTGCTACTGACACACTGTCTGACCTGATTACTGATACACTGGCCCTGCTACTGACACACTGTCTGACCTGATTACTGACACACTGGTCCTGCTACTGACACACTGTCTGACCTGATTACTGACACACTGGTCCTGTTACTGACACACTGTCTGACCTGATTACTGACACACTGTCTGACCTGATCACTGACACACTGGTCCTGCTACTGACACGCTGTCTGACCTGATTACTGACACACTGTCTGACCTGATTACTGACACACTGGCCCTGCTACTGACACGCTGTCTGACCTGATTACTGACACACTGGTCCTGCTACTGACACGCTGTCTGACCTGATTACTGACACGCTGGCCCTGCTACTGACACGCTGTCTGACCTGATTACTGACACACTGTCTGACCTGATTACTGACACACTGGCCCTGCTACTGACACGCTGTCTGACCTGATTACTGACACACTGTCTGACCTGATTACTGACACACTGGCCCTGCTACTGACACGCTGTCTGACCTGATAACTGACACAGTGGCCCTGCTACTGACACACTGTCTGACCTGATTACTGACACACTGGTCCTGTTACTGACACACTGTCTGACCTGATTACTGACACACTGTCTGACCTGATTACTGACACACTGGCCCTGCTACTGACACGCTGTCTGACCTGATTACTGACACGCTGTCTGACCTGATCACTGACACGCTGTCTGACCTGATTACTGACACACTGGTCCTGTTACTGACACACTGTCTGACCTGATTACTGACACACTGGCCCTGCTACTGACACACTGTCTGACCTGATTACTGACACACTGGCCCTGCTACTGACACGCTGTCTGATCTGATTACTGACACGCTGTCTGACCCGATCACTGACACACTGTCTGACCCGATCACTGACACACTGTCTGACCTGATTACTGACACGCTGTCTGACCTGATTACTGACACACTGGCCCTGCTACTGACACACTGTCTGACCTGATTACTGATACACTGGCCCTGCTACTGACACACTGTCTGACCTGATTACTGACACACTGGTCCTGCTACTGACACACTGTCTGACCTGATTACTGACACACTGGTCCTGTTACTGACACACTGTCTGACCTGATTACTGACACACTGTCTGACCTGATTACTGACACACTGTCTGACCTGATTACTGACACACTGGCCCTGCTACTGACACGCTGTCTGACCTGATTACTGACACACTGGTCCTGCTACTGACACGCTGTCTGACCTGATTACTGACACGCTGTCTGACCTGATTACTGACACGCTGGCCCTGCTACTGACACGCTGTCTGACCTGATTACTGACACACTGTCTGACCTGATTACTGACACACTGGCCCTGCTACTGACACGCTGTCTGACCTGATTACTGACACACTGTCTGACCTGATTACTGACACACTGGCCCTGCTACTGACACGCTGTCTGACCTGATAACTGACACAGTGGCCCTGCTACTGACACACTGTCTGACCTGATTACTGACACACTGGTCCTGTTACTGACACACTGTCTGACCTGATTACTGACACACTGTCTGACCTGATTACTGACACACTGGCCCTGCTACTGACACGCTGTCTGACCTGATTACTGACACGCTGTCTGACCTGATCACTGACACACTGTCTGACCTGATTACTGACACACTGGTCCTGTTACTGACACACTGTCTGACCTGATTACTGACACACTGGCCCTGCTACTGACACACTGTCTGACCTGATTACTGACACACTGGCCCTGCTACTGACACGCTGTCTGATCTGATTACTGACACGCTGTCTGACCCGATCACTGACACACTGTCTGACCTGATCACTGACACACTGTCTGACCTGATTACTGACACACTGGTCCTGTTACTGACACACTGTCTGACCTGATTACTGACACACTGGCCCTGCTACTGACACACTGTCTGACCGGATTACTGACACGCTGTCTGACCTGATTACTGACACGCTGGTCCTGCTACTGACACACTGTCTGACCGGATTACTGACACACTGGTCCTGTTACTGACACGCTGTCTGACCTGATTACTGACACACTGTCTGACCTGATTACTGACACACTGGTCCTGCTACTGACACACTGTTTGACCGGATTACTGACACGCTGTCTGACCTGATTACTGACACGCTGGTCCTGCTACTGACACACTGTCTGACCTGATTACTGACACACTGTCTGACCTGATTACTGACACACTGGTCCTGCTACTGACACACTGTCTGACCTGATTACTGACACACTGGTCCTGCTACTGACACACTGTCTGACCTGATTACTGACACACTGTCTGACCTGATTACTGACACACTGGTCCTGCTACTGACACACTGTCTGACCTGATTACTGACACACTGTCTGACCTGATTACTGACACACTGGCCCTGCTACTGACACACTGTCTGACCTGATTACTGACACACTGGCCCTGCTACTGACACACTGTCTGACCTGATTACTGACACACTGGTCCTGCTACTGACACGCTGTCTGACCTGATTACTGACACACTGTCTGACCTGATTACTGACACACTGGCCCTGCTACTGACACGCTGTCTGACCTGATTACTGACACACTGTCTGACCTGATTACTGACACACTGTCTGACCTGATTACTGACACACTGTCTGACCTGATTACAGACACTGACTGATGCACTGACCCAGTTTCAAACTAACACACACTGACTGATGCACTGCCCCAGTTACTGACTTTGTAACTGACGCACTGATGTGCTGACTGACCCAGTTGCTGACACACTGACCGACTTGTTATCTGACTTACCAGTACACTGACTGATGGACTAGCCCCATTACTGACACACTGAATCACTGGCTCACTTTCTGATACGCTGAATGAGAGACGAACAATTTACAACCAAGTTGACTGACGCTCTGATTTTGAGATTCGCCACATAATGATACTCCGGCTGTCCTAAACCCCTCAGTCATAAACACACACAACAGGACAGGAGACACAGCGAGAGAGAGGAGATCACAGAGAATCCCTCAGTAATAAACACACACAACAGGACAGGAGAAACAGTGAGAGAGAGGAGATCACAGAGAATCCCTCAGTCATAAACACACACAACAGGACAGGAGACACAGCGAGAGAGAGGAGATCACAGAGCATCCCTCAGTCATAAACACACACAACAGGACAGGAGACACAGTGAGAGAGAGGAGATCACAGAGAATCCCTCAGTAACAAACACACAACAGGACAGGAGACACAGTGAGAGAGAGAGACACACACACAACAGGACAGGAGATCACAGAGAGTCCCTCAGTCATAAACACACACAACAGGACAGGAGACACAGTGAGAGAGAGACACACAACAGGACAGGAGACACAGTGAGAGAGAGAGGAGATCACAGAGAACTCCTCAGTCATAAACAAACTACAGGACAGGAGACACAGTGAGAGAGAGGGGGGAGCAGAAAACTCCTGCCGCCCTGTGTCTCCTGTCCTCTTGTGGGTGTTTAGTACTGATTGTTTTTTCAGTTATCTCCTCTCTCTCCGACATTCACAATAGGACGTATCAATAAAAGGAAAATGGTTAGATTCCTGATAAACTTCCTGATAAACAAGGGAACACTGCCGCCTTGTGGTAATTCTGTACAATAACAGGCACCATTTCTTAATTACACCTTGCTGCCACCCTGTGGTAGATCTGAAGAATGACACTTTATTCTCTTTCACCCTGAAATTTCTCGTGGTCCAGGACTGGACTAGACAGAGACCTGGATCATCTGTACACACTGACCCCTCCAGGACCAGGACTGGACAGCCCTGCTTTAAAGACCCCTGGAGACTCTGCAGACACACACACACACTGACCCCTCCAGGACCAGGACTGGACATCCCTGCTTTAAAGACCCCTGGAGACACTGCAGACACACACACTGACCCCTCCAGGACCAGCACTGGACAGCCCTGCTTTAAAGACCCCTGGAGACTCTGCAGACACACACACACTGACCCCTCCAGGACCAGGACTGGACAGCCCTGCTTTAAAGACCCCTGGAGACTCTGCAGACACACACACACACACACACACACACTGACCCCTCCAGGACCAGGACTGGACAGCCCTGCTTTAAAGACCCCTGGAGACTCTGCAGACACACACACACACTGACCCCTCCAGGACCAGGACTGGACATCCCTGCTTTAAAGACCCCTGGAGACACTGCAGACACACACACTGACCCCTCCAGGACCAGCACTGGACAGCCCTGCTTTAAAGACCCCTGGAGACTCTGCAGACACACACACACTGACCCCTCCAGGACCAGGACTGGACAGCCCTGCTTTAAAGACCCCTGGAGACTCTGCAGACACACACACACACACACACACACACACACTGACCCCTCCAGGACCAGGACTGGACAGCCCTGCTTTAAAGACCCCTGGAGACTCTGCAGACACACACACACACTGACCCCTCCAGGACCAGGACTGGACAGCCCTGCTTTAAAGACCCCTGGAGACTCTGCAGACACACACACACACACACACTGACCCCTCCAGGACCAGGACTGGACAGCCCTGCTTTAAAGACCCCTGGAGACTCTGCAGACACACACACACACTGACCCCTCCAGGACCAGGACTGGACAGCCCTGCTTTAAAGACCCCTGGAGACTCTGCAGACACACACACACACACTGACCCCTCCAGGACCAGGACTGGACAGCCCTGCTTTAAAGACCCCTGGAGACTCTGCAGATACACACACACTGACCCCTCCAGGACCAGGACTGGACAGCCCTGCTTTAAAGACCCCTGGAGACTCTGCAGACACACACACACACTGACCCCTCCAGGACCAGGACTGGACAGCCCTGCTTTAAAGACCCCTGGAGACTCTGCAGACACACACACACTGACCCCTCCAGGACCAGGACTGGACAGCCCTGCTTTAAAGACCCCTGGAGACTCTGCAGACACACACACACACACTGACCCCTCCAGGACCAGGACTGGACAGCCCTGCTTTAAAGACCCCTGGAAACTCTGCAGACACACACACACTGACCACTCCAGAACCAAGACTGGACAGCCCTGCTTTAAAGACCCCTGGAGACTCTGCAGACACACACACACACACACACACACACACACACACACACACTGACCCCTCCAGGACCAGGACTGGACAGCCCTGCTTTAAAGACCCCTGGAGACTCTGCAGACACACACACACTGACCCCTCCAGGACCAGGACTGGACAGCCCTGCTTTAAAGACCCCTGGAGACTCTGCAGACACACACACACTGACCCCTCCAGGACCAGGACTGGACAGCCCTGCTTTAAAGACCCCTGGAGACTCTGCAGACACACACACTGACCCCTCCAGGACCAGGACTGGACAGCCCTGCTTTAAAGACCCCTGGAGACTCTGCAGACACACACACACACTGACCCCTCCAGGACCAGGACTGGACAGCCCTGCTTTAAAGACCCCTGGAGACTCTGCAGACACACACACACACTGACCCCTCCAGGACCAGGACTGGACAGCCCTGCTTTAAAGACCCCTGGAGACTCTGCAGACACACACACACTGACCCCTCCAGGACCAGGACTGGACAGCCCTGCTTTAAAGACCCCTGGAGACTCTGCAGATACACACACACTGACCCCTCCAGGACCAGGACTGGACAGCCCTGCTTTAAAGACCCCTGGAAACTCTGCAGACACACACACACTGACCACTCCAGAACCAAGACTGGACAGCCCTGCTTTAAAGACCCCTGGAGACTCTGCAGACACACACACACACACACACACACTGACCCCTCCAGGACCAGGACTGGACAGCCCTGCTTTAAAGACCCCTGGAGACTCTGCAGACACACACACACTGACCCCTCCAGGACCAGGACTGGACAGCCCTGCTTTAAAGACCCCTGGAGACTCTGCAGACACACACACACTGACCCCTCCAGGACCAGGACTGGACAGCCCTGCTTTAAAGACCCCTGGAGACTCTGCAGACACACACACACACTGACCCCTCCAGGACCAGGACTGGACAGCCCTGCTTTAAAGACCCCTGGAGACTCTGCAGACACACACACACACTGACCCCTCCAGGACCGGGACTGGACAGCCCTGCTTTAAAGACCCCTGGAGACTCTGCAGACACACACACACACTGACCCCTCCAGGACCAGGACTGGACATCCCTGCTTTAAAGACCCCTGGAGACACTGCAGACACACACACTGACCCCTCCAGGACCAGGACTGGACAGCCCTGCTTTAAAGACCCCTGGAGACTCTGCAGACACACACACACACTGACCCCTCCAGGACCAGGACTGGACAGCCCTGCTTTAAAGACCCCTGGAGACACTGCAGACACACACACTGACCCCTCCAGGACCAGGACTGGACAGCCCTGCTTTAAAGACCCCTGGAGACACTGCAGACACACACACACACTGACCCCTCCAGGACCTGACAGCCCTGGGTGGCGTGATTCACCGCAGGAACCTCGGGCACAGACTCAGAGGAGGAACTGATTATCTTTAGTCTTGAATGTCCTCAGAACCTTCAGCAATCCCGCTACAGCCCGCCCGACGGACTGCCAGACCCTGAGACATGAAGCCGGGGAACAGAGCAGGACCGACGATCGCCGTCGCCCAGTTTAGGACTGGTCCCAGTGACAATATTCACCGCTTAAACCCCGTGTCACGAGAAGCTCGGCGATGACACCCTCCTCCGGGACAGCTCGGGGTTGTAGGGGGTCACACCGACGCACCACACGGCACCCTCGCTTAACTGGAAACGGGCTCTTTACACAGAGAGTGGCGGGGGGTGGGAACGGGGGCCGCATGCCGACTGGGGGGCGACGACGACGAACCCCTGAATCGAGAAGCGGGCGGTGCCTGCGCGGCGCGATGGGGCGCTCTCTCCCTCGCTCGGCCCTGTGGGGTCCTGCGCACGGGCTGCGGTGCCAGAGAGATGAAGCTGAACGTTTAATCTCTCTTCCACACATCCAAGAACTCACCGGAACCAGGGACACAGACCCCTGGACCGACTGGACCAGAGTCACAGACCCCTGGACCAACTGGACCAGAGACAAAGACCCCTGGACTGACTGGACCGGGGACACAGACCCCTGACACAGACCCCTGGACCGACTGGACCGGGGACACAGACCCCTGGACCGACTGGACCAGAGTCACAGACCCCTGGACCGACTGGACCAGAATCACAGACCCCTGGACTGACTGGACCGGGGACACAGACCCCTGGACTGACTGGACAGGGGCTCTGAGATATCGTGCTCAATGTAAGGATATTGTTGGTTCTGTCTTACCTAAGTAGTGTCGGTCATCTGAAAAAAAGGAAGAAACAGGAAATGAGAGATAGGACACACAGCTCCAGCGACAGTCTCAGCGTCTCTCACACTGACACACAGCTCCAGTGACAGTCTCAGCGTCTCTCACACTGACACACAGCTCCAGTGACAGTCTCAGCGTCTCTCACACACTGACACACAGCTCCAGTGACAGTCTCAGTGTCTCACACACTGACACACAGCTCCAGTGACAGTCTCAGTGTCTCACACACTGACACACAGCTCCAGTGACAGTATCAGTGTCTCTCACACACTGACACACAGCTCCAGTGACAGTCTCAGTGTCTCACACACTGACACACAGCTCCAGTGACAGTCTCAGTGTCTCACACACACTGACACACAGCTCCAGTGACAGTCTCAGTGTCTCTCACACTGACACACAGCTCCAGTGACAGTCTCAGTGTCTCTCACACACTGACACACAGCTCCAGTGACAGTCTCAGCGTCTCTCACACACTGACACACAGCTCCAGTGACAGTCTCAGTGTCTCACACACTGACACACAGCTCCAGTGACAGTCTCAGTGTCTCTCACACTGACACACAGCTCCAGTGACAGTCTCAGTGTCTCTCACACTGACACACAGCTCCAGTGACGGTCTCAGTGTCTCTCACACTGACACACAGCTCCAGTGACAGTCTCAGCGTCTCACACACTGACACACAGCTCCAGTGACAGTCTCAGCGTCTCTCACACTGACACACAGCTCCAGTGACAGTCTCAGTGTCTCTCACACTGACACACAGCTCCAGTGACAGTCTCAGTGTCTCACACACTGACACACAGCTCCAGTGACAGTCTCAGCGTCTCTCACACTGACACACAGCTCCAGTGACAGTCTCAGTGTCTCACACACTGACACACAGCTCCAGTGACAGTCTCAGTGTCTCTCACACACTGACACACAGCTCCAGTGACAGTCTCAGTGTCTCACACACTGACACACAGCTCCAGTGACAGTCTCAGTGTCTCTCACACTGACACACAGCTCCAGTGACAGTCTCAGTGTCTCACACACTGACACACAGCTCCAGTGACAGTCTCAGTGTCTCACACACTGACACACAGCTCCAGTGACAGTATCAGTGTCTCTCACACACTGACACACAGCTCCAGTGACAGTCTCAGTGTCTCTCACACACTGACACACAGCTCCAGTGACAGTCTCAGTGTCTCTCACACTGACACACAGCTCCAGCGACAGTCTCAGCGTCTCACACACTGACACACAGCTCCAGCGACAGTCTCAGCGTCTCTCACACTGACACACAGCTCCAGCGACAGTCTCAGCGTCTCTCACACTGACACACAGCTCCAGTGACAGTCTCAGTGTCTCACACACACTGACACACAGCTCCAGTGACAGTCTCAGTGTCTCTCACACACTGACACACAGCTCCAGTGACAGTCTCAGTGTCTCACACACTGACACACAGCTCCAGTCACAGTCTCAGTGTCTCACACACTGACACACAGCTCCAGTGACAGTATCAGTGTCTCTCACACACTGACACACAGCTCCAGTGACAGTCTCAGTGTCTCTCACACTGACACACAGCTCCAGTGACAGTCTCAGCGTCTCTCACACTGACACACAGCTCCAGTGACAGTCTCAGTGTCTCTCACACTGACACACAGCTCCAGTGACAGTCTCAGTGTCTCACACACTGACACACAGCTCCAGTGACAGTCTCAGCGTCTCACACACTGACACACAGCTCCAGTGACAGTCTCAGCGTCTCTCACACTGACACACAGCTCCAGTGACAGTCTCAGTGTCTCTCACACACTGACACACAGCTCCAGTGACAGTCTCAGCGTCTCTCACACACTGACACACAGCTCCAGTGACAGTCTCAGCGTCTCTCACACTGACACACAGCTCCAGTGACAGTCTCAGTGTCTCACACACACTGACACACAGCTCCAGTGACAGTCTCAGTGTCTCTCACACTGACACACAGCTCCAGTGACAGTCTCAGTGTCTCACACACTGACACACAGCTCCAGTGACAGTCTCAGCGTCTCTCACACTGACACACAGCTCCAGTGACAGTCTCAGTGTCTCTCACACACTGACACACACCTCCAGTGACAGTCTCAGTGTCTCACACACTGACACACAGCTCCAGTGACAGTCTCAGTGTCTCTCTCACACTGACACACAGCTCCAGTGACAGTCTCAGTGTCTCACACACTGACACACAGCTCCAGTGACAGTATCAGTGTCTCTCACACACTGACACACAGCTCCAGTGACAGTCTCAGCGTCTCTCACACACTGACACACAGCTCCAGTGACAGTCTCAGTGTCTCTCTCACACTGACACACAGCTCCAGTGACAGTCTCAGTGTCTCACACACTGACACACAGCTCCAGTGACAGTCTCAGTGTCTCTCACACACTGACACACAGCTCCAGTGACAGTCTCAGCGTCTCTCACACACTGACACACAGCTCCAGTGACAGTCTCAGTGTCTCACACACTGACACACAGCTCCAGTGACAGTCTCAGTGTCTCACACACTGACACACAGCTCCAGCGACAGTCTTAGCGTCTCTCACACACTGACACACAGCTCCAGTGACAGTCTCAGCGTCTCACACACACTGACACACAGCTCCAGTGACAGTCTCAGTGTCTCACACACTGACACACAGCTCCAGTGACAGTCTCAGCGTCTCTCACACACTGACACACAGCTCCAGTGACGGTCTCAGTGTCTCTCACACACTGACACAGCTCCAGTGACAGTCTCAGTGTCTCTCACACACTGACACACAGCTCCAGTGACAGTCTCAGTGTCTCACACACTGACACACAGCTCCAGTGACAGTCTCAGTGTCTCACACACTGACACACAGCTCCAGTGACAGTCTCAGTGTCTCTCACACACTGACACACAGCTCCAGTGACAGTCTCAGTGTCTCTCACACACTGACACACAGCTCCAGTGACAGTCTCAGTGTCTCACACACTGACACACAGCTCCAGTGACAGTCTCAGTGTCTCACACACTGACACACAGCTCCAGTGACAGTCTCAGTGTCTCTCACACACTGACACACAGCTCCAGTGACAGTCTCAGCGTCTCACACACACTGACACACAGCTCCAGTGACAGTCTCAGTGTCTCACACACTGACACACAGCTCCAGTGACAGTCTCAGCGTCTCTCACACACTGACACACAGCTCCAGTGACGGTCTCAGTGTCTCACACACTGACACACAGCTCCAGTGACGGTCTCAGTGTCTCACACACTGACACACAGCTCCAGTGACGGTCTCAGTGTCTCACACACTGACACACAGCTCCAGTGACGGTCTCAGTGTCTCACACACTGACACACAGCTCCAGTGACGGTCTCAGTGTCTCACACACACTGACACACAGCTCCAGTGACAGTCTCAGTGTCTCACACACTGACACACAGCTCCAGTGACAGTCTCAGCGTCTCTCACACACTGACACACAGCTCCAGTGACAGTCTCAGTGTCTCTCACACTGACACACAGCTCCAGTGACAGTCTCAGTGTCTCACACACTGACACACAGCTCCAGTGACAGTCTCAGCGTCTCTCACACACTGACACACAGCTCCAGTGACAGTCTCAGTGTCTCACACACTGACACACAGCTCCAGTCACAGTCTCAGTGTCTCACACACTGACACACAGCTCCAGTGACAGTCTCAGTGTCTCTCACACTGACACACAGCTCCAGTGACAGTCTCAGTGTCTCTCACACACTGACACACAGCTCCAGTGACAGTCTCAGTGTCTCACACACTGACACACAGCTCCAGTGACAGTCTCAGTGTCTCACACACTGACACACAGCTCCAGTGACGGTCTCAGTGTCTCTCACACACTGACACACAGCTCCAGTGACAGTCTCAGTGTCTCACACACTGACACACAGCTCCAGTGACAGTCTCAGTGTCTCACACACTGACACACAGCTCCAGTGACAGTCTCAGTGTCTCACACACTGACACACAGCTCCAGTGACAGTCTCGTACAGTCAGACAGTCTTGGGGTACAGTGTTAGGCTGTGACTCACAGTGGCAGACTGGTTTGGGGTACGCCCACTTGCCCAGCTTGGTGCAGAGGGAGGAGTTGCGCCCCACGAGCCGGAAGCCGGGGAGACAGCGGTAGTGCAGCTCTGTACCCTCCACTGAGGGGCCGGGGGGGCGCGCCTCTACCTCCCCGTTCTCCAGGGACGCCCAGACCTTCGAGCACATGAGCACTGCGGGTGACAGGGAGGAGAGACTGGGGTTCACACAGCACTGGACACAGAGACAGACACTCAGAGGGACACAGAGAGAGAGGCAGGCAGTCAGAGGGACAGGCAGAGAGAAAGGCGGTCAGAGGGACACAGAGAGAGAGACAGATGTTCAGAGAGACAGGCAGTCAGAGGGACAGGCGGACAGAGGGACAGACAGAGAGAAAGGCGGTCAGACAGGGACAGGCGGTCAGAGGTACAGGTCAGAGGTCAGAGGTACAGGCGGTCAGAGGGACAGGCGCTCAGACAGAGACAGGCAGTCAGAGGGACAGGCGCTCAGACAGAGGGACAGGCGCTCAGAGGTCAGAGGGACAGGCGGTCAGACAGGTACAGGTGGTCCGAGGGACAGGCGCTCAGACAGAGACAGGTGGTCCGAGGTACAGGCGGTCAGACAGGTACAGGTCAGAGGTCAGAGGTACAGGCGGTCAGACAGGTACAGGTGGTCCGAGGGACAGGCGCTCAGACAGAGACAGGCGGTCAGAGGTACAGGCGGACAGACAGGGACAGGCGGTCCAAGGTACAGACGGTCCGAGGTGCAGGCGGTCAGACAGGGACAGGCGGTCAGACAGGGACAGACAGGGACAGGCAGGGACAGGCAGGGACAGGCGGTCCGAGGTGCAGGCGGTCAGACAGGGACAGGCGGTCTGAGGTACAGGCGGTCAGACAGGGACAGGCAGTCAGACAGGGACAGGCGGTCCGAGGTGCAGACGGTCAGACAGGGACAGGCGGTCCGAGGTGCAGACGGTCAGACAGGGACAGGCAGTCAGACAGGGACAGGCGGTCCGAGGTGCAGACGGTCAGACAGGGACAGGCGGTCAGACAGGGACAGGCGGTCAGACAGGGACAGGCGGTCTGAGGGACAGGCGGTCAGACAGGGACAGGCGGTCAGACAGGGACAGGCGGTCTGAGGGACAGGCGGTCAGACAGGGACAGGCGGTCAGACAGGGACAGGCGGTCTGAGGGACAGGCAGTCAGACAGGGACAGGCGGTCCGAGGTGCAGACGGTCAGACAGGGACAGGCAGTCAGACAGGGACAGGCGGTCCGAGGTGCAGACGGTCAGACAGGGACAGGCGGTCCGAGGTGCAGACGGTCAGACAGGGACAGGCGGAAAGACAGGGACAGGCAGCCCGAGGTGCAGGCGGTCAGACAGGGACAGGCGGTCAGACAGGGACAGACAGGGACAGGCGGTCCGAGGTGCAGACGGTCAGACAGGGACAGGCAGTCAGACAGGGACAGGCAGTCAGACAGGGACAGACGGTCCGAGGTGCAGACGGTCAGACAGGGACAGGCGGTCCGAGGTGCAGACGGTCAGACAGGGACAGGCAGTCAGACAGGGACAGACGGTCCGAGGTGCAGACGGTCAGACAGGGACAGGCGGTCCGAGGTGCAGACGGTCAGACAGGGACAGGCGGTCAGACAGGGACAGGCGGTCCGAGGTGCAGGCGGTCAGACAGGGACAGGCGGTCAGACAGAGACAGACAGGGACAGGCGGTCCAAGGTACAGACGGTCCGAGGGACAGGCGGACAGACAGGGACAGGCGGTCAGACAGGGACAGGCGGTCAGACAGGGACAGGCGGTCCGAGGTACAGGCGGTCAGACAGGGACAGGCGATCAGACAGGGACAGGCGGAAAGACAGGGACAGGCAGTCCGAGGTGCAGGCGGTCAGACAGGGACAGGCGGTCAGACAGGGACAGACAGGGACAGGCGGTCCGAGGTGCAGACGGTCAGACAGGGACAGGCAGTCAGACAGGGACAGGCGGTCCGAGGTGCAGACGGTCAGACAGGGACAGGCGGTCCGAGGTGCAGACGGTCAGACAGGGACAGGCGGTCCGAGGTGCAGACGGTCAGACAGGGACAGGCGGTCCGAGGTGCAGACGGTCAGACAGGGACAGGCGGTCCGAGGTGCAGACGGTCAGACAGGGACAGGCAGTCAGACAGGGACAGACAGGGACAGGCGGTCCAAGGTACAGACGGTCCGAGGGACAGGCGGTCAGACAGGGACAGGCGGTCAGACAGGGACAGGCGGTCCGAGGTACAGGCGGTCAGACAGGGACAGGCGATCAGACAGGGACAGGCGGAAAGACAGGGACAGGCAGTCCGAGGTGCAGGCGGTCAGACAGGGACAGGCGGTCAGACAGGGACAGACAGGGACAGGCGGTCCGAGGTGCAGACGGTCAGACAGGGACAGGCAGTCAGACAGGGACAGGCAGTCAGACAGGGACAGGCGGTCCGAGGTGCAGACGGTCAGACAGGGACAGGCGGTCCGAGGTGCAGACGGTCAGACAGGGACAGGCAGTCAGACAGGGACAGGCGGTCTGAGGGACAGGCGGTCAGACAGGGACAGGCGGTCAGACAGGGACAGGCGGTCTGAGGGACAGGCAGTCAGACAGGGACAGGCGGTCCGAGGTGCAGACGGTCAGACAGGGACAGGCAGTCAGACAGGGACAGGCGGTCCGAGGTGCAGACGGTCAGACAGGGACAGGCGGTCCGAGGTGCAGACGGTCAGACAGGGACAGGCAGTCAGACAGGGACAGGCGGTCCGAGGTGCAGACGGTCAGACAGGGACAGGCGGTCCGAGGTGCAGACGGTCAGACAGGGACAGGCGGAAAGACAGGGACAGGCGGTCCGAGGTGCAGACGGTCAGACAGGGACAGGCGGTCCGAGGTGCAGACGGTCAGACAGGGACAGGCGGTCAGACAGGGACAGGCGGAACGACAGGGACAGGCGGAACGACAGGGACAGGCAGTCCGAGGTGCAGGCGGTCAGACAGGGACAGACAGTCAGACAGGGACAGGCGGTCCGAGGTGCAGACGGTCAGACAGGGACAGGCGGTCAGACAGGGACAGGCGGAAAGACAGGGACAGGCAGTCCGAGGTGCAGACGGTCAGACAGGGACAGGCGGTCAGACAGGGACAGGCGGAAAGACAGGGACAGGCGGTCCGAGGTGCAGACGGTCAGACAGGGACAGGCAGTCAGACAGGGACAGGCGGTCCGAGGTGCAGGCGGTCAGACAGGGACAGGCAGTCAGACAGGGACAGGCGGTCCGAGGTGCAGACGGTCAGACAGGGACAGGCGGTCCGAGGTGCAGACGGTCAGACAGGGACAGGCGGTCCGAGGTGCAGACGGTCAGACAGGGACAGGCGGTCCGAGGTGCAGACGGTCAGACAGGGACAGGCAGTCAGACAGGGACAGGCGGTCAGACAGGGACACTCACGGCAGCGGCTGTGCAGGCCGATGTCTGTCCAGGTGCCGTCGGGGAGACACTTGCGGACCTTGGGCCCCACGATGACCCTGCTGCCCCGGCAGATGTACTCGATCTCATAGTCCACCGGCAGGATCTGGACACTGCGGATCTGCTCCTGGGACAGACCCCGGTACCGGATCCCCCCGTCACGAGGGGGACGGATAATAGCACAGCCTGAGAGAGAGAGAGGTCAATACACACACCCTGACTGGACACTCCAGTACACTGAGAGAGAGAGGGGTTCATACACACACACTGACTGGACACTCCAGTACATGAACACTGCACTGAGAGAGAGAGGGGTTCATACAGACACACTGACTGGACACTCCAGTACATGAACACTGCACTGAGAGAGAGAGGGGTTCATACACACACACTGACTGGACACTCCAGTACATGAACACTGCACTGAGAGAGAGAGAGGGGTTCATACACACACACTGACTGGACACTCCAGTACATGAACACTGCACTGAGAGAGAGAGGGGTTCATACACACACACTGACTGGACACTCCAGTACATGAACACTGCACTGAGAGAGAGAGGGGTTCATACACACACAGTGACTGGACACTCCAGTACATGAACACTGCACTGAGAGAGAGAGGGGTTCATACAGACACACTGACTGGACACTCCAGTACATGAACACTGCACTGAGAGAGAGAGGGGTTCATACACACACACATAGACTGGACACTCCAGTACATGAACACTGCACTGAGAGAGAGAGGGGTTCATACAGACACCCTGACTGGACACTCCAGTACATGAACACTGCACTGAGAGAGAGAGGGGTTCATACACACACACTGACTGGACACTCCAGTACATGAACACTGCACTGAGAGAGAGAGGGGTTCATACACACACACTGACTGGACACTCCAGTACATGAACACTGCACTGAGAGAGAGAGGGGTTCATACACACACACTGACTGGACACTCCAGTACATGAACACTGCACTGAGAGAGAGAGGGGTTCATACACACACACTGACTGGACACTCCAGTACATGAACACTGCACTGAGAGAGAGAGAGGAGTTCATACAGACACACTGACTGGACACTCCAGTACATGAACACTGCACTGAGAGAGAGAGGGGTTCATACACACACACACTGACTGGACACTCCAGTACATGAACACTGCACTGAGAGAGAGAGGGGTTCACACAGACACACTGACTGGACACTCCAGTACAGGAAGGACATACTGCGAAGAGACAGACACTCACAGACACAAGGACACAGTACCTCCAGTGGTGGTGTTGCGTATGGCCACAGCGATCGAGGGCAGGACACAGAGTACGGTCACCCACGTGCAAACTGTCATCTTGACACCTGGGGAGAGAGAAGCCAAGCCTTTTCAGACTGCACTGCAGTTCCCCCAGCGTCCAGCAGGTGTCAGCATGCCCACAGGAACGGCACCGAGCTGTGCGTCGCGTCCTTCAGCAGCGCTGCTGGGTTACTGCTGCTCATGTAATACACCTGCTCGCAACACCGCGACACACCCACAGAAGGCTCCTGGAGGCAGCAGCACAGGAGCAAATAAGTCACAACAGGCCAGGCAGTGTATAAGAACCGCATTCACTGTCCTGTTACAACAGGAGCTCCAGTCCCAGTGCAGTAGAACAGTCTGTTACAATAGGAGCCCCAGTCCCAGTGCAGTAGAACAGTCCTGTTACAATAGGAGCTCCAGTCCCAGTGCAGTAGAACAGTCCTGTTACAACAGGAGCTCCAGTCCCAGTGCAGTAGAACAGTCTGTTACAATAGGAGCCCCAGTCCCAGTCCAGTAGAACAGTCTGTTACAATAGGAGCTCCAGTCCCAGTGCAGTAGAACAGTCTGTTACAATAGGAGCTCCAGTCCCAGTCCAGTAGAACAGTCTGTTACAATAGGAGCTCCAGTCCCAGTGCAGTAGAACAGTCTGTTACAATAGGAGCTCCAGTCCCAGTCCAGTAGAACAGTCTGTAACAATAGGAGCTCCAGTCCCAGTGCAGTAGAACAGTCCTGTTACAATAGGTGCTCCAGTCCCAGTGCAGTAGAACAGTCTGTTACAACAGGAGCTCCAGTCCCAGTGCAGTAGAACAGTCTGTTACAACAGGAGCTCCAGTCCCAGTGCAGTAGAACAGTCTGTTACAATAGGAGCTCCAGTCCCAGTGCAGTAGAACAGTCCTGTTACAATAGGAGCTCCAGTCCCAGTGCAGTAGAACAGTCTGTTACAATAGGAGCTCCAGTCCCAGTCCAGTAGAACAGTCTGTTACAATAGGAGCTCCAGTCCCAGTCCAGTAGAACAGTCTGTTACAACAGGAGCTCCAGTCCCAGTCCAGTAGACCAGTCTGTTACAATAGGAGCTCCAGTCCCAGTCCAGTAGAACAGTCTGTTACAATAGGAGCTCCAGTCCCAGTCCAGTAGAACAGTCTGTTACAATAGGAGCTCCAGTCCCAGTGCAGTAGAACAGTCTGTTACAATAGGAGCTCCAGTCCCAGTCCAGTAGAACAGTCTGTTACAATAGGAGCTCCAGTCCCAGTCCAGTAGAACAGTCTGTTACAATAGGAGCTCCAGTCCCAGTCCAGTAGAACAGTCCTGTTACAATAGGAGCTCCAGTCCAAGTGCAGTAGAACAGTCCTGTTACAATAGGAGCTCCATTCCCAGTGCAGTAGAACAGTCTGTTACAATAGGAGCTCCAGTCCCAGTGCAGTAGAACAGTCCTGTTACAATAGGAGCTCCAGTCCCAGTGCAGTAGAACAGTCTGTTACAATAGGAGCTCCAGTCCCAGTGCAGTAGAACAGTCCTGTTACAATAGGAGCTCCAGTCCCAGTGCAGTAGAACAGTCTGTTACAATAGGAGCTCCAGTCCCAGTCCAGTAGAACAGTCTGTTACAATAGGAGCTCCAGTCCCAGTCCAGTAGAACAGTCCTGTTACAATAGGAGCCCCAGTCCCAGTGCAGTAGAACAGTCTGTTACAATAGGAGCTCCAGTCCCAGTGCAGTAGACCAGTCTGTTACAATAGGAGCTCCAGTCCCAGTGCAGTAGAACAGTCTGTTACAATAGGAGCTCCAGTCCCAGTCCAGTAGAACAGTCTGTTACAATAGGAGCTCCAGTCCCAGTCCAGTAGAACAGTCCTGTTACAATAGGAGCTCCAGTCCCAGTGCAGTAGAACAGTCCTGTTACAATAGGAGCTCCAGTCCCAGTGCAGTAGAACAGTCTGTTACAATAGGAGCCCCAGTCCCAGTGCAGTAGACCAGTCTGTTACAATAGGAGCTCCAGTCCCAGTCCAGTAGAACAGTCTGTTACAATAGGAGCTCCAGTCCCAGTCCAGTAGAACAGTCCTGTTACAATAGGAGCTCCAGTCCCAGTGCAGTAGAACAGTCCTGTTACAATAGGAGCTCCAGTCCCAGTGCAGTAGAACAGTCCTGTTACAATAGGAGCTCCAGTCCCAGTCCAGTAGAACAGTCTGTTACAATAGGAGCTCCAGTCCCAGTGCAGTAGAACAGTCCTGTTACAATAGGAGCTCCAGTCCCAGTCCAGTAGAACAGTCTGTTACAATAGGAGCTCCAGTCCCAGTGCAGTAGACCAGTCTGTTACAATAGGAGCTCCAGTCCCAGTGCAGTAGACCAGTCTGTTACAATAGGAGCTCCAGTCCCAGTCCAGTAGAACAGTCTGTTACAATAGGAGCTCCAGTCCCAGTCCAGTAGAACAGTCTGTTACAATAGGAGCTCCAGTCCCAGTCCAGTAGAACAGTCTGTTACAATAGGAGCCCCAGTCCCAGTGCAGTAGAACAGTCTGTTACAATAGGAGCTCCAGTCCCAGTCCAGTAGAACAGTCTGTTACAATAGGAGCTCCAGTCCCAGTGCAGTAGAACAGTCCTGTTACAATAGGAGCTCCAGTCCCAGTGCAGTAGAACAGTCTGTTACAACAGGAGCCCCAGTCCCAGTGCAGTAGAACAGTCCTGTTACAATAGGAGCTCCAGTCCCAGTGCAGTAGAACAGTCTGTTACAATAGGAGCTCCAGTCCCAGTGCAGTAGAACAGTCCTGTTACAATAGGAGCTCCAGTCCCAGTCCAGTAGAACAGTCTGTTACAATAGGAGCTCCAGTCCCAGTCCAGTAGAACAGTCTGTTACAATAGGAGCTCCAGTCCCAGTCCAGTAGAACAGTCTGTTACAATAGGAGCTCCAGTCCCAGTCCAGTAGAACAGTCTGTTACAACAGGAGCTCCAGTCCCAGTCCAGTAGAACAGTCTGTTACAATAGGAGCTCCAGTCCCAGTGCAGTAGAACAGTCTGTTACAATAGGAGCTCCAGTCCCAGTCCAGTAGAACAGTCTGTTACAATAGGAGCTCCAGTCCCAGTCCAGTAGAACAGTCTGTTACAATAGGAGCTCCAGTCCCAGTCCAGTAGAACAGTCTGTTACAATAGGAGCTCCAGTCCCAGTGCAGTAGAACAGTCTGTTACAACAGGAGCTCCAGTCCCAGTCCAGTAGAACAGTCTGTTACAATAGGAGCTCCAGTCCCAGTGCAGTAGAACAGTCTGTTACAATAGGAGCTCCAGTCCCAGTCCAGTAGAACAGTCTGTTACAATAGGAGCTCCAGTCCCAGTCCAGTAGAACAGTCTGTTACAATAGGAGCCCCAGTCCCAGTCCAGTAGAACAGTCTGTTACAATAGGAGCTCCAGTCCCAGTCCAGTAGAACAGTCTGTTACAATAGGAGCTCCAGTCCCAGTCCAGTAGAACAGTCTGTTACAATAGGAGCTCCAGTCCCAGTCCAGTAGAACAGTCTGTTACAATAGGAGCCCCAGTCCCAGTGCAGTAGAACAGTCTGTTACAATAGGAGCTCCAGTCCCAGTGCAGTAGAACAGTCCTGTTACAATAGGAGCTCCAGTCCCAGTCCAGTAGAACAGTCTGTTACAATAGGAGCTCCAGTCCCAGTGCAGTAGAACAGTCTGTTACAATAGGAGCTCCAGTCCCAGTCCAGTAGAACAGTCTGTTACAATAGGAGCTCCAGTCCCAGTCCAGTAGAACAGTCCTGTTACAATAGGAGCTCCAGTCCCAGTCCAGTAGAACAGTCTGTTACAATAGGAGCTCCAGTCCCAGTGCAGTAGAACAGTCTGTTACAATAGGAGCTCCAGTCCCAGTCCAGTAGAACAGTCCTGTTACAATAGGAGCTCCAGTCCCAGTGCAGTAGAACAGTCTGTTACAATAGGAGCTCCAGTCCCAGTGCAGTAGACCAGTCTGTTACAATAGGAGCTCCAGTCCCAGTGCAGTAGAACAGTCTGTTACAATAGGAGCTCCAGTCCCAGTGCAGTAGACCAGTCTGTTACAATAGGAGCTCCAGTCCCAGTGCAGTAGAACAGTCTGTTACAATAGGAGCTCCAGTCCCAGTCCAGTAGAACAGTCTGTTACAATAGGAGCTCCAGTCCCAGTCTAGTAGAACAGTCTGTTACAATAGGAGCCCCAGTCCCAGTCCAGTAGAACAGTCTGTTACAATAGGAGCTCCAGTCCCAGTGCAGTAGAACAGTCTGTTACAATAGGAGCTCCAGTCCCAGTCCAGTAGAACAGTCTGTTACAATACGAGCTCCAGTCCCAGTGCAGTAGAACAGTCTGTTACAATAGGAGCTCCAGTCCCAGTCCAGTAGAACAGTCTGTTACAATAGGAGCTCCAGTCCCAGTGCAGTAGAACAGTCCTGTTACAATAGGAGCTCCAGTCCCAGTGCAGTAGAACAGTCTGTTACAATAGGACCTCCAGTCCCAGTGCAGTAGAACAGTCTGTTACAATAGGAGCTCCAGTCCCAGTGCAGTAGAACAGTCCTGATACAATAGGAGCTCCAGTCCCAGTCCAGTAGGAGAGTCTGTTACAATAGGAGCCCCAGTCCCAGTGCAGTAGAACAGTCTGTTACAATAGGAGCTCCAGTCCCAGTGCAGTAGAACAGTCTGTTACAATAGGAGCTCCAGTCCCAGTGCAGTAGAACAGTCTGTTAAAATAGGAGCTCCAGTCCCAGTCCAGTAGAACAGTCTGTTACAATAGGAGCTCCAGTCCCAGTGCAGTAGAACAGTCCTGTTACAATAGGAGCTCCAGTTTCAGTCCAGTAGAACAGTCTGTTACAATAGGAGCTCCAGTCCCAGTGCAGTAGAACAGTCTGTTACAATAGGAGCTCCAGTCCCAGTGCAGTAGAACAGTCTGTTACAATAGGAGCTCCAGTCCCAGTCCAGTAGAATAGTCTGTTACAATAGGAGCTCCAGTCCCAGTGCAGTAGAACAGTCCTGTTACAATAGGAGCTCCAGTCCCAGTGCAGTAGAACAGTCCTGTTACAATAGGAGCTCCAGTCCCAGTGCAGTAGAACAGTCTGTTACAATAGGAGCTCCAGTCCCAGTGCAGTAGAACAGTCTGTTACAATAGGAGCTCCAGTCCCAGTCCAGTAGAACAGTCTGTTACAATAGGAGCCCCAGTCCCAGTGCAGTAGGACAGTCTGTTACAATAGGAGCTCCAGTCCCAGTCCAGTAGAACAGTCCTGTTACAATAGGAGCTCCAGTCCCAGTCCAGTAGAACAGTCCTGTTACAACAGGAGCTCCAGTCCCTGTCCAGTAGAACAGTCTGTTACAATAGGAGCTCCAGTTTCAGTCCAGTAGAACAGTCTGTTACAATAGGAGCCCCAGTCCCAGTCCAGTAGAACAGTCTGTTACAATAGGAGCCCCAGTCCCAGTCCAGTAGAACAGTCTGTTACAATAGGAGCTCCAGTCCCAGTCCAGTAGAATAGTCTGTTACAATAGGACCTCCAGTCCCAGTGCAGTAGAACAGTCCTGTTACAATAGGAGCTCCAGTCCCAGTCCAGTAGAACAGTCCTGTTACAATAGGAGCTCCAGTCCCAGTCCAGTAGAACAGTCTGTTACAATAGGAGCTCCAGTCCCAGTGCAGTAGAACAGTCTGTTACAATAGGAGCTCCAGTCCCAGTGCAGTAGAATAGTCTGTTACAATAGGAGCTCCAGTCCCAGTGCAGTAGAACAGTCTGTTACAATAGGAGCTCCAGTCCCAGTGCAGTAGAACAGTCCTGTTACAATAGGAGCTCCAGTCCCAGTGCAGTAGAATAGTCTGTTACAATAGGAGCTCCAGTCCCAGTGCAGTAGAACAGTCTGTTACAATAGGAGCTCCAGTCCCAGTGCAGTAGAACAGTCCTGTTACAATAGGAGCTCCAGTCCCAGTCCAGTAGAACAGTCTGTTACAATAGGAGCTCCAGTCCCAGTGCAGTAGAACAGTCCTGTTACAATAGGAGCTCCAGTCCCAGTCCAGTAGAACAGTCTGTTACAATAGGAGCTCCAGTCCCAGTGCAGTAGAACAGTCTGTTACAATAGGAGCTCCAGTCCCAGTGCAGTAGAACAGTTAATACAATCTGTTAATACAGCAGACAATTAATACTATAGACACGCTGTTAGTCCATGACACGGTTAATACAGCACACACTAATACTGTACACACTGTTGTGTCTCAGTGTGAGATCTGTGTCTCAGTGAGAGGTTGTGTATCTGTATGTGTATCTCAGTGTGAGGTTGTGTATCTGTGTGTGTGTCTCAGTGTGAGATCTGTCTCAGTGAGAGGTTGTGTATCTGTATGTGAGTCTCAGTGTGAGGTTGTGTATCTGTGTGTGTGTCTCAGTGTGAGATCTGTGTCTCAGTGAGAGGTTGTGTATCTGTATGTGTGTCTCAGTGTGAGGTTGTGTATCTGTGTGTGTCTCAGTGTGAGATCTGTGTCTCAGTGAGAGGTTGTGTATCTGTGTGTGTGCCTCAGTGAGAGGTTGTGTATCTGTATGTGTGTTTCAGTGTGAGGTTGTGTATCTGTGTGTGTGTCTCAGTGTGATATCTGTGTCTCAGTGAGAGGTTGTGTATCTGTATGTGTGTCTCAGTGTGAGGTTGTGTATCTGTGTGTGTGTCTCAGTGTGAGATCTGTGTCTCAGTGAGAGGTTGTGTATCTGTATGTGTGTCTCAGTGTGAGACACACACCCAGACACACAAACACACACACCCCCCACCCCCGACACTCACTCACACACACACACACACACACACACACACACACACACACTCTGGATAAGAAGGCATTCCTTCCCGATCGCTCCCAGACGTTAATGAAAGCAGGCAGCTCTGCCTAATTCGGTTGCCTAGCAACAAATCGCCCCCCCCCCCTTGCTTGCTTTTCATCTTCTCTCCGACCAAGTCCTCAATCTTTCCCTCCCTCCCTCTCCCTCTCTCTCTCTCTCTCTCCGCCGTCGAGAGGAGCTCCATCCCCGCCTTCATCCCAATATCCATTCGCGCAGATGACAGCCCGCCGTCAGACAGCCTCAAACGATCCTCGCCGCAGACATCTCCCAACGATCCCCGCCCCACACCGCAGAGCGCGGTGAACGTTGAAACTTTCGGCACGGGCCTCGGGAAGTAACCACACCCACCCTGTGGAGTTAAAGAGGAGAGCTGTGACTGGGCAGGAGGCAACAGTGATGCCTCACAGCGCTGGGGGCCCTGGGCTCAGTTCTTGGGGTGCTGTCTCGGTGGAGTCTGCATGTTCTCCCTGTGTAGGTGTGGGGATTCCTCTGGGAGCTCAGGTTTCCTCCCGCAGTCCGGAGACAGGCTGGTGGGTGAACTGGCTTCTGGGAAAGCTGGCCCTGGTGTGTGTGTGTGTGTGTGTGTGTGTGTGTGTGTGTGTGTGTCCTGCTGTCTCGGAGAGACACTTTGGGGAGACGACCTGCTGCCTCAGACTGCGGATGGAAGGAGAGAGTAATGGAAAGATGGCGAGAGGGAGGAGGGAGGAGGAGAGGACGGGGAGAGGAGGAGGAGGAGGAAGAAAGAGCTTGAACGACACTCCGATGGTCTGAGGCCTCAGTGACTGAGACTGTGGGGAGACGACCTGCTGCCTCGGACTGCGGATGGGAGGAGAGAGTAATGGAAAGATGGCGAGAGGGAGGAGGAGGAGGAGAGGACAGGGAAAGAGGAGGGTTGGGAGAGGAGGAGGAGGAGGAGGAGGAAGGAAGAGCTTGAACGACACTCCGATGGTCTGAGGCCTCAGTGACTGAGACTGTGGGGAGACGACCTGCTGCCTCAGACTGCGGATGGGAGGAGAGAGTAATGGAAAGATGGCGAGAGGGAGGAGGAGGAGGAGAGGACAGGGAGAGAGGAGGGTTGGGAGAGGAGGAGGAGGAGGAGGAGGAAGGAAGAGCTTGAACGACACTCCGATGGTCTGAGGCCTCAGTGACTGAGACTGTGGGGAGACGACCTGCTGCCTCGGACTGCGGATGGGAGGAGAGAGTAATGGAAAGATGGTGAGAGGGAGGAGGGAGGAGGAGAGGACAGGGAGAGAGGAGGGTTGGGAGAGGAGGAGGAGGAGGAGGAAGGAAGAGCTTGAACGACACTCCGATGGTCTGAGGCCTCAGTGACTGAGACTGTGGGGAGACGACCTGCTGCCTCGGACTGCGGATGGGAGGAGAGAGTAATGGAAAGATGGCGAGAGGGAGGAGGAGGAGGAGAGGACAGGGAGAGAAATCCAGGGACAGAGAGAGAGAGAGAGAAAGAGAGAGCTCTCTCTTATTTCTCTCAATATTGAGTTCTCTCAATATTTTATAATATGTCTTTGTTGTAAATGTCTGTAACATGTCTGTAGATTTTATTTTACTTCTATTTTTGGTTTTGTTTCATGTAAATATCATTACTTTCATTTGCTTTGGCAACACTGATTGTACCCATCGGTCATGCTAATAAAGCACCTTGAATTGAATTGAATTGAATTGAGTTCTCTCCTGCTGTCGTGAGTCAGTGAGGTGAGACATAACACCTAAGCAGCGTGTTGTCAACACAGCCCCCCTGGGAGCAGAGCCCTGACACAAAGGGGGGGGGGGGGGGGGGGTTTAGGGAGCGACTAAGGGAAATCCTCTCCTCCTCTCAGCGCAGAGGAAGAGGCACTGCATTCTGGGTCGGGTCCAGAACATCACAGAGGAGGTACGTGTATACAGAGGGCCCTTCCCAGAATGCACTGCAATTCTGGAATATATATATACACACACACACACACACGAGGTACATCAGCTTGTACAAGACCAGCCCCAGAATGCACTGGAGTGTGTAACACACATACACACAGACACAGACACACACACAAGATACATCAGCTTGTACAAGACCAGCCCCAGAATGCACTGGAGTGTGTTATACAGACACAGACACACAGACACACAGACACATCAGCTTGTACAAGACCAGCCCCAGAATGCACTGGAGTGTGTTATACAGACACACAGACACACAGACACACAGACACATCAGCTTGTACAAGACCAGCCCCAGAATGCACTGGAGTGTGTTATACAGACACACAGACACACAGACACACAAGATACATCAGCTTGTACAAGACCAGCCCCAGAATGCACTGCAGTGTGTAATGTACAGACACACACACAATAGATACATCAGCTTGTACAAGACCAGCCCCAGAATGCACTGCAGTATGTAATGTAAACACACAAGATACATCAGCTTGTACAAGACCAGCCCCACAATGCACTGCAGCGTGTAATGCACACACACACAATAGATACATCAGCTTGTACAAGACCAGCCCCAGAATGCACTGCAGTTCTGTATGCAACGCACAGACGCCAAGACACGCATGCTGAGGCAGACGGGCACACGCCGAGAGACACGCCTCAGCCGAGACACGCTTCCCTGCCAAGACGGACAGACAGGTGCACGGAGCTGCCTGCTGGGACACGTGCGGAGACAGGCAGACTCACACTGTGGCAGCAGCTGCTGCCTCTCCAGCCTGCCTGGTGCTGATCAAAGCCAGCAAGACAGGTCTGTCGAACGCAGGCAGGACACAGCTCTGACTTTACCAAGTAACGCAGGAGGGACACAGCTCTGACTTTACCAAGTAACGCAGGAGGGACACAGCTCTGACTTTACCAAGTAACGCAGGAAGGACACAGCTCTGACTTTACCAAGTAAGGCAGGAAGGACACGGCTCTGACTTTACCAAGTAACGCAGGCAGGACACGGCTCTGACTTTACCAAGTAACGCAGGAAGGACACAGCTCTGACTTTACCAAGTAACGCAGGAAGGACACAGCTCTGACTTTACCAAGTAAGGCAGGAGGGACACAGCTCTGACTTGACCAAGTAAGGCAGGAAGGACACAGCTCTGACTTGACCAAGTAACGCAGGAAGGACACAGCTCTGACTTTACCAAGTAACGCAGGCAGGACACAGCTCTGACTTTACCAAGTAACGCAGGCAGGACACAGCTCTGACTTTACCAAGTAACGCAGGAAGGACACAGCTCTGACTTTACCAAGTAAGGCAGGAGGGACACAGCTCTGACTTTACCAAGTAAGGCAGGAGGGACACAGCTCTGACTTTACCAAGTTACGCAGGAAGGACACGGGTCTGACTTTACCAAGTAAGGCAGGAAGGACACAGCTCTGACTTTACCAAGTAACGCAGGAGGGACACAGCTCTGACTTTACCAAGTAACGCAGGAAGGACACAGCTCTGACTTTACCAAGTAAGGCAGGAAGGACACGGCTCTGACTTTACCAAGTAACGCAGGAAGGACACAGCTCTGACTTTACCAAGTAAGGCAGGAAGGACACAGCTCTGACTTTACCAAGTAACGCAGGAAGGACACAGCTCTGACTTGACCAAGTAAGGCAGGAGGGACACAGCTCTGACTTTACCAAGTAAGGCAGGAAGGACACAGCTCTGACTTTACCAAGTAAGGCAGGAGGGACACAGCTCTGACTTTACCAAGTAAGGCAGGAGGGACACAGCTCTGACTTTACCAAGTTACGCAAGAAAGACACAGCTCTGACTTTACCAAGTTACGCAGGAAGGACACAGCTCTGACTTTACCAAGTAAGGCAGGAAGGACACAGCTCTGACTTTACCAAGTAACACAGGAAGGACACAGCTCTGACTTTACCAAGTAACACAGGAAGGACACAGCTCTGACTTGACCAAGTAAGGCAGGAGGGACACAGCTCTGACTTTACCAAGTAAGGCAGGAAGGACACAGCTCTGACTTGACCAAGTTACGCAGGAAGGACACAGCTCTGACTTTACCAAGTAAGGCAGGAAGGACACAGCTCTGACTTTACCAAGTAAGGCAGGAGGGACACAGCTCTGACTTTACCAAGTAAGGCAGGAAGGACACAGCTCTGACTTTACCAAGTAAGGCAGGAAGGACACAGCTCTGACTTTACCAAGTAAGGCAGGAGGGACACAGCTCTGACTTTACCAAGTAAGGCAGGAGGGACACAGCTCTGACTTTACCAAGTAAGGCAGGAGGGACACAGCTCTGACTTTACCAAGTAACGCAGGAAGGACACGGGTCTGACTTTACCAAGTAAGGCAGGAAGGACACGGCTCTGACTTTACCAAGTAACGCAGGAAGGACACAGCTCTGACTTTACCAAGTAACGCAGGCAGGACACAGCTCTGACTTGACCAAGTAAGGCAGGAGGGACACAGCTCTGACTTGACCAAGTAAGGCAGGAAGGACACAGCTCTGACTTTACCAAGTAAGGCAGGAAGGACACAGCTCTGACTTGACCAAGTAACGCAGGAAGGACACAGCTCTGACTTGACCAAGTAACGCAGGAAGGACACGGGTCTGACTTTACCAAGTAAGGCAGGAAGGACACGGGTCTGACTTTACCAAGTAACGCAGGAAGGACACAGCTCTGACTTTACCAAGTAAGGCAGGAGGGACACAGCTCTGACTTTACCGTGAGAGCACTGCCCCCCAGGAAGCCTGAGAAATGAATCAACACAGCTCTCTCTCCGGCTCGAGAGCGCATCAGAGCGAACTCGCGCGGCCCGCCGTCTCCTCCATCGCTGCGCCACCTCGGGGTTTTCGTCAGCGAGCAGCCGAGCGCAAAGGAATGAAAATGTTTGAGGAAAACAGGAGTCAGCCGGCGGTGGGGGGAGGGCCGGAGCCCATCTGTCTCAACAGCTCTCTCTCGTGAACGGAGTCCAGCCCCTGCCTCTGTCTCAGGAGCTGATCTCTCTGAGTCTCCAGATGACTACAGCTCCAGCCCGCCTGTGTCTCAGGAGCTGATCTCTCTGAGTCTCCAGGTGACTACAGCTCCAGCCTGCCTCTGTCTCAGGAGCTGATCTCTCTGAGTCTCCAGGTGACTACAGCTCCAGCCTGCCTCTGTCTCAGGAGCTGATCTCTCTGAGTCTCCAGGTGACTACAGCTCCAGCCTGCCTCTGTCTCAGGAGCTGATCTCTCTCAGTCTCCAGGTGACTACAGCTCCAGCCTGCCTCTGTCTCAGGAGCTGATCTCTCTCAGTCTCCAGGTGACTACAGCTCCAGCCCGCCAGTGTCTCAGGAGCTGATCTCTCTGAATCTCCAGATGACTACAGCTCCAGCCTGCCTCTGTCTCAGGAGCTGATCTCTCTGAGTCTCCAGGTGACTACAGCTCCAGCCCGCCTCTGTCTCAGGAGCTGATCTCTCTGAGTCTCCAGGTGACTATAGCTCCAGCCTGCCTGTGTCTCAGGAGCTGATCTCTCTGAATCTCCAGATGACTACAGCTCCAGCCTGCCTCTGTCTCAGGAGCTGATCTCTCTCAGTCTCCAGGTGACTACAGCTCCAGCCTGCCTCTGTCTCAGGAGCTGATCTCTGAGTCTCCAGGTGACTACAGCTCCAGCCCGCCTGTGTCTCAGGAGATGATCTCTCTGAATCTCCAGGTGACTACAGCTCCAGCCCGCCTGTGTCTCAGGAGATGATCTCTCTGAATCTCCAGGTGACTACAGCTCCAGCCCGCCTGTGTCTCAGGAGCTGATCTCTCTGAATCTCCAGATGACTACAGCTCCAGCCTGCCTGTGTCTCAGGAGCTGATCTCTCTGAATCTCCAGATGACTACAGCTCCAGCCCGCCTGTGTCTCAGGAGATGATCTCTCTGAATCTCCAGGTGACTACAGCTCCAGCCCGCCTGTGTCTCAGAAGCTGATCTCTCTGAATCTCCAGATGACTACAGCTCCAGCCTGCCTCTGTCTCAGGAGATGATCTCTCTGAGACTCCAGGTGACTACAGCTCCAGCCCACCTGTGTCTCAGGAGCTGATCTCTCTGAGTCTCCAGGTGACTACAGCTCCAGCCTGCCTGTGTCTCAGGAGCTGATCTCTCTGAATCTCCAGATGACTACAGCTCCAGCCCGCCTCTGTCTCAGGAGCTGATCTCTCTGAATCTCCAGATGACTACAGCTCCAGCCAGCCTGTGTCTCAGGAGCTGATCTCTCTGAGTCTCCAGGTGACTACAGCTCCAGCCCGCCTGTGTCTCAGGAGCTGATCTCTCTCAGTCTCCAGGTGACTACAGCTCCAGCCCACCTGTGTCTCAGGAGCTGATCTCTCTGAGTCTCCAGGTGACTACAGCTCCAGCCTGCCTGTGTCTCAGGAGCTGATCTCTCTGAATCTCCAGATGACTACAGCTCCAGCCCGCCTCTGTCTCAGGAGCTGATCTCTCTGAATCTCCAGATGACTACAGCTCCAGCCAGCCTGTGTCTCAGGAGCTGATCTCTCTGAGTCTCCAGGTGACTACAGCTCCAGCCCGCCTGTGTCTCAGGAGCTGATCTCTCTCAGTCTCCAGGTGACTACAGCTCCAGCCTGCCTGTGTCTCAGGAGCTGATCTCTGAGTCTCCAGGTGACTACAGCTCCAGCCTGCCTGTGTCTCAAGAGCTGATCTCTGAGTCTCCAGGTGACTACAGCTCCAGTCTGCCTGTGTCTCTGTGTCTGTGTGTGTGTGTGAGGTGCTGTCCAGGGTGCTGAAGTGTCTCAGTACAGAGGCTGTGTGAGGTGCTGTCCAGGGTGCTGAAGTACCTCTGCAGAGAGGCTGAGCTGACTGCTGGAGAAACCCCACTGTCACACCGTCCACAGTGATCCACTGCCCCCCGAATCGCCGAGCCTCAGGACACCCCAAGACAGCTCCCCCACCCCCACCCTCCCCCCTGTGTCTCCCAGGACTGTAGGGACACTCAGTCTGATCACCTCCAGCTTCACCCTCACACTCCTCCTCCTCAGATCTGTACAGGACTGGAGAGACACTCAGTCTGATCACCTCCAGCTTCACCCTCACACTCCTCCTCCTCAGATCCGTACAGGACTGGAGAGACACTCAGTCTGATCACCTCCAGCCTCACCCTCACACTCCTCCTCTTCCTCCTCAGATCTGTACAGGACTGGAGAGACACTCAGTCTGATCACCTCCAGCTTCACCCTCACACTCCTCCTCCTCAGATCTGTACAGGACTGGAGAGACACTCAGTCTGATCACCTCCAGCTTCACCCTCACACTCCTCCTCCTCCTCAGATCTGTACAGGACTGGAGAGACACTCAGTCTGATCACCTCCAGCTCCATCTGGCTCATTGATAACTTTGACATTGTATCTCTGTTCAGTTCTAGGCAGAGAGATGAAGGAAATATATCTACTTTTGGAATGTCAGTGCTTCTGCAGTCAGTCAATCGACCAGTGTGTGTGTGTGTGTGTGTGTGTGTGTGTCGGAGGTGGTGTGCTGTCATGTTGCTATCGGTGTGTATTTGAGAGAGGGAGCACTGCACAGTGGCATGAAAGGCGCTATATAAACGATGTGGTGAGAGCGATGGAGAGAGTGTGTCAGAGAGTCTGTTGAGCTGCAGTGTTAACTGGCGCTTCTGTGCAGCTGAGAGGTGTTTAATTATCGGGATGGTGCCGTCTGGGAGCAGAGCTGACAGATCCCAGCTCCCAGCGGAGTGAGCTGTGACGCTTCTGCTGCTGTCGGGAGCATCAGTTTCTGAGCGCAGGGTCCCCCAGTCCTACAGCTCAGGGGTCCCCAGTCCAGTGAGTCTCACAGCTCAGGGGTCCCCCAGTCCAGTGAGTCTCACAGCTCAGGGGTCCCCAGTCCAGTGAGTCTCACAGCTCAGGGGTCCCCAGTCCAGTGAGTCTCACAGCTCAGGGGTCCCCAGTCCAGTGAGTCTCACAGCTCAGGGGTCCCCAGTCCAGTGAGTCTCACAGCTCAGGGGTCCCCCAGTCCAGTGAGTCTCACAGCTCAGGGGACCCCAATCCTGGTGTTGGACACCCCAGTCCAGTGAGTCTCACAGCTCAGGGGTCCCCAGTCCAGTGGATCTTACAGCTCAGGGGACCCCAATCCTGGTGTTGGACACCCCAGTCCAGTGAGTCTTATAGCTCAGGGGTCCCCCAGTCCAGTGAGTCTCACAGCTCAGGGGTCCCCAGTCCAGTGAGTCTCACAGCTCAGGGGTCCCCCAGTCCAGTGAGTCTCACAGCTCAGGGGTCCCCCAGTCCAGTGAGTCTCACAGCTCAGGGGTCCCCAGTCCAGTGAGTCTCACAGCTCAGGGGTCCACAGTCCAGTGAGTCTCACAGCTCAGGGGTCCCCCAGTCCAGTGAGTCTCACAGCTCAGGGGTCCCCAGTCCAGTGAGTCTCATACACTCAGTCAATGTGTCAGTGTGTCAGAGTGTCAGGCATTGTGTCAGCATGTCAGGGTATCAGTGTGTCAGTGTTTTAGAGTGTCAGGCAGTGTGTCAGTGTGTCAGAGTGTCAGTGTGTCAGTGTGTTAAGAGTGTCAGAGTGTCAGAGTGTCAGATTACAGTCAGCGTGTCAGGCAGTGTGCCAGCAGGCTGCAGGCAGTGTGTCAGTGTGTCAGTGTGCCAGCAGGCTGCGGGCAGTGTGTCAGTGTGCCAGCAGGCTGCAGGCAGTGTGTCAGTGTGTCAGTGTGCCAGCAGGCTGCGGGCAGTGTGTCAGTGTGCCAGCAGGCTCGGGCAGTGTGTCAGTGTGTCAGTGTGCCAGCAGGCTGCGGGCAGTGTGTCAGTGTGTCAGTGTGCCAGCAGGCTCGGGCAGTGTGTCAGTGTGTCAGTGTGCCAGCAGGCTGCAGGCAGTGTGTCAGTGTGTCAGTGTGCCAGCAGGCTGCGGGCAGTGTGTCAGTGTGTCAGTGTGCCAGCAGGCTCGGGCAGTGTGTCAGTGTGTCAGTGTGCCAGCAGGCTGCAGGCAGTGTGTCAGTGTGTCAGTGTGCCAGCAGGCTGCGGGCAGTGTGTCAGTGTGTCAGTGTGCCAGCAGGCTCGGGCAGTGTGTCAGTGTGCCAGTGGGCCAGCAGGCTGCAGGCAGTGTGTCAGTGTGTCAGTGTGCCAGCAGGCTGCAGGCTGCAGGCAGTGTGTCAGTGTGTCAGTGTGCCAGCAGGATGCGGGCAGTGTGTCAGTGTGTCAGTGTGCCAGCAGGCTGCGGGCAGTGTGCCAGTGTGCCAGTGTGCCAGCAGGCTGCGGGCAGTGTGTCAGTGTGTCAGTGTGTCAGTGTGCCAGCAGGCTGCGGGCTGCAGGCAGTGTGTCAGTGTGTCAGTGTGCCAGTGTGCCAGCAGGCTGCGGGCAGTGTGTCAGTGTGTCAGTGTGTCAGTGTGCCAGCAGGCGGCAGGCTGCAGGCAGTGTGTCAGTGTGTCAGTGTGCCAGCAGGCTGCGGGCAGTGTGTCAGTGTGCCAGCAGGCTGCGGGCAGTGTGCCAGTGTGTCAGTGTGCCAGCAGGCTCGGGCAGTGTGTCAGTGTGTCAGTGTGCCAGCAGGCTGCGGGCAGTGTGCCAGTGTGCCAGCAGGCTGCGGGCAGTGTGTCAGTGTGTCAGTGTGTCAGTGTGCCAGCAGGCTGCGGGCAGTGTGTCAGTTTGCCAGTGTGTCAGTGTGCCAGCAGGCTCGGGCAGTGTGTCAGTGTGTCAGTGTGCCAGCAGGCTGCGGGCAGTGTGCCAGTGTGCCAGCAGGCTGCGGGCAGTGTGTCAGTGTGTCAGTGTGTCAGTGTGCCAGCAGGCTGCGGGCAGTGTGTCAGTGTGTCAGTGTGTCAGTGTGCCAGCAGGCTCGGGCAGTGTGTCAGTGTGTCAGTGTGCCAGCAGGCTGCAGGCAGTGTGTCAGTGTGTCAGTGTGCCAGCAGGCTCGGGCAGTGTGTCAGTGTGTCAGTGTGCCAGCAGGCTGCGGGCAGTGTGCCAGTGTGCCAGCAGGCTGCGGGCAGTGGCGGATGGGGCTCAGGGCTCAGACAGCTCCGCAGGCTGCTGTACTCAGGAGGAGAACTGGCCCAGGCCTGCTGTACTGATCTGACCCGGCAGTGGAGCTCTCCACACGCTCAGTGACTGAGTCCCAAGCAGCTCCCGCCTCTGCGATCCTGTCCGTCAGCTCCCATTAAGCTCCCACTGTCCCTCCAGGACAAGACACAAGCTCCCCTCGAGACACTCACAGCGCAGGACGCCCTGTTCGAACCCTGGGCCTGCACAGACAGCTCCTCCAGTCAGGTTCACAGAAGAGACTTGCTGATCAGTCAGTCTGACCATCGAGTCAGACAGCACTGCAGCCACTGTGTCAGTGAGTCAGTCCGTCAGTGTCTGTCAGTCAGTCAGTCAGTCAGTCAGTCAGTCAGTCAGTCAGTCAGCGAGTCAGCGAGTCAGCGAGTCAGCGAGTCAGCGAGTCAGTCAGTCAGTCAGTCAGTCAGTGTGTCAGTGTGTCAGTGTGTCAGTGTGTCAGTGAGTCAGTGAGTCAGTCAGTCAGGCAGTCAGTCAGCGAGTCAGTCAGTCAGTCAGTCAGTGTGTCAGCGTGTCAGCGAGTCAGTCAGTCAGTCAGTCAGTCAGCGAGTCAGTCAGTTGGTGTGTCAGTGTGCAGGTGTGTCAGTGTGCAGGTGTGTCAGTGTGTCAGGGTGTCAGTCAGTCACAGTGTCAGTGAGTCAGTCAGTCACAATGTCAGAGTGTCAGTCAGTGTGCCACTTGGTCACAGTGTCAGAGTGTCAGTCAGTCAGTCAGAGTGTCAGTGTGTTAGTCAGACAGTGTGTCAGGGTGTCAGTCAGTCACAGTGTCAGTGAGTCAGTGTGCCACTTGGTCACAGTGTCAGAGTGTCAGTCAGTCAGTCAGTCAGAGTGTCAGTGTGTTAGTCAGACAGTGTGTCACACACTCACAGTTTCTCTCATCCTCTCTTTAGCACACACACACACACACACACACACACACACACAGTAGCCGAGTGTATCCAAGTTTTCAGAGAACTTGCAGGAGAAACGACCGGGAGATAAAAAGCTCTGAATTTATTTTGGGATGGCAGACAGGTGGCATGGGGATGAATCACGCAGGCAGCCTGATTCCAGTCCCGGAACGCGGAGGACATTCCTTAAAAAGAGTTCTACACTGTACATGAGCAGATACTGTACATACACAGCACCTCCAGAAGAGGAGGATCACCCATCCATCCACTCTCTCACAGCTCTCTCCAGTCCAGGCTCACAGGGGAGCTGAGTCTGTCCCAGCAAGCAACAGGGTTCACCCTGGACAGGACAGCAGTCCATCACAGGACACACACACACTCACACACCCTGGACAGGACACCAGTCCATCACAGGACACACACACTCACACACCCTGGACAGGACACCAGTCCATCACAGGACACACACACACTCACACACCCTGGACAGGACACCAGTCCATCACAGGACACACACACTCACACACCCTGGACAGGAAACCAATCCATCACAGGACACACACACACTCACACACCCTGGACAGGACACCAGTCCATCACAGGACACACACACTCACACACCCTGGACAGGAAACCAATCCATCACAGGACACACACACACTCACACACCCTGGACAGGACAGCAGTCCATCACAGGACACACACACTCACACACCCTGGACAGGACAGCAGTCCATCACAGGACACACACACACACCCTGGACAGGACACCAGTCCATCACAGGACACACACACACTCACACACCCTGGACAGGACAGCAGTCCATCACAGGACACACACACACACACCCTGGACAGGACACCAGTCCATCACAGGACACACACACTCACACACCCTGGACAGGACACCAGTCCATCACAGGACACACACACACTCACACACCCTGGACAGGACACCAGTCCATCACAGGACACACACACACTCACACACCCTGGACAGGACGCCAGTCCATCACAGGACACACACACACCCTGGACAGGACGCCAGTCCATCACAGGACACACACACACTCACACACCCTGGACAGGACACCAGTCCATCACAGGACACACACACACTCACACACCCTGGGCAGGACACCAGTCCATCAAAGGACACACACTCACACACCCTGGACAGGACACCGGTCCATCACAGGACACACTCACACACCCTGGACAGGACACCAGTCCATCACAGGACACACACACACCCACACACCCTGGACAGGACACCAGTCCATCACAGTAATACAATACTGCAGTAATACAGTGCCACAATACTACTATAATATGATACCACACTACTGTGGTAACACAATACCACAATACTGCAGTAATACAAAAAAAACAATATTACAGCAATACAATACCAGAATACTTCAGTAAAACAGTGCTACAATACTGCAGTAATACAATACCACGATACTACAGTAATACGTGTAAATACCACAATACTGCAGTTAGACGGTGCTGCAATACTGCAGTAATACAATGCGACTATACTGTCATACTATAATACCACAACACTACAGCAATACAAGGCCAAAATACTACAGAAATACAATACAACAGCAATACTACATCAATACAATACCACTATACTACAGTAAATAGAATACCACAATACTACAATACAGTGCCACAATAATAAGGTAATACAACACTACAATATTGCAGAAATACAATACCAGAATACTACTGTAATACAATGCTGCAATAATACTACAACAATTTGACAGTAACATACTAGTTTTCAGTAATACAGTGACACAATACTGCAGTAATACAGTGCCACAATAACTACCATACAGTGCCACAATATTAAAACACTATAATACTACAATACTGCAGTAATACAGTGCCACGATACTACAATACAGTGCCACAATATTAAAACACTATAATACTACAATACTGCAGTAATTCAGTGCCACAATAATGCAGCAATACTACAGTAATACAGTGCCACAATACTACAGTAATACAATGCTGCAATAATAGTTCTAAAATAATACAGTAACGATACCACAATACCATATTAATAGTGCCACAATATTAAAACACTATAATACTACAGTAATACAGTGCCACAATACTGCAGCAATACTACAGTAATACAGTGCCACAGTACTACAGTAGTACAATGCTGCAATAATAGTGCTACAATACTACAGTAACGATACCACAATACCACATTAATACAGTGCCACAATATTAAAACACTATAATACTACAATAATACAGTGCCACAATACTACAGCAATACTACAGTAATACAGTCCCACAATACTACAGTAACGATACCACAATACCACATTAATACAGTGCCACAATATTAAAACACTATAATACTACAGTAATACAGTACCACAATACTGCAGCAATACTACAATAATACAGTGCCACAACACTATAGCAACATAATACCACAATACAGTGTCACAATATTACAACACTACAATACTGCAGTAATACAGTACCACAGTACTATGGTGATACAGTCCAACAGTAGCACAGTAATACAGTTCCACAATACTATAGGATCACAATGCCACAATACAACAGCAATACCACAATATTACGACAACACAGAGCCACAGTACTACAGTAATATCCTGCCATGTGCTCAACGATCCTTCTGAGCTGCACACTGACACACTGAACCGGGAGAAGTCACCGCAGTGAATCCACAGAGGACCCACGGTCTCCCGTTCCGGCGTGACAGAGGACACCCACTCCACGCGCAGCTCCTGAAGCGCGCCAAACCCAGCCGAACCGGTTCAGTCCCCACTCCGGAACCGGGAGACTCGCCGGTGTCCCCAGAGCAGCGTGGCGTGACGGTGACGTAGCCACGGGTGGGTAACACATCACCAGGAGCTCCCCCCCTCCCCACCCCACCCCACCCAGCCACCTCCTCTTCCTTGACCAGACACGTCCTCCACCCCCGTGGGCATTTTCCCCGTGGACAAAACCAGCCCGGCCCGGCCCGGCCCGGCCCGGCCCGACACCCGAACCTCACAGCTCGCGCCGCGTGGGTCGCTCGTGGGAGATGACCACTTGTAGGCCACATCGTGTCGAAACCTGTCGCCAAATCTCTCTTGCCTCCCCCCCCCCTCACTCTCACTCTCACTCTCACACTCACACTCACACTCACACACACACACACACACGAGCGGTTCGGAGCCTCTTGGCGAAACGGATCAGCGACCGACCGGCCTGATCGATCACCTCAGATGTGAGAAACTCATCATCATCATAATAATAATAATAATAATAATAATAATAATAACTGGACTTACCTCAGCCCAGGCGCCGGGTCCCCAGTCCGGACAGGTCCCCCCACCAGCTGACAAGACAGGTGTCCGCCGCCGAGGTCAGAGTTCACGGCGACCAGAGTGGGGGGGGAAAAAAAACACCCCAAAATAAAAAATAAATTAAACCCCGGGAATTCCACGCGCCGTGGCCGTCCCCGCACACCCGGACGCCGCCGAGCCGGACCCGAACGGGGGGCTCTCCGTGTCCGTGGATCTCCCACGGGTGAGGGCGGGAGTGGACCGGAGGGAAAGACGGTCCGCCGGCACGCGCGCTTCTCGGAAAAGGCGACCGGCTGCCTCCCCGCCACAAGCGGGAGAGATCCTGCGCTTTCCCGGCGTGGAACCGGCGTCTGTCGCGTACAACAATTACACGGAGACGGGTTCACGGCACGGACCGCGGCGCCTGACCCACGCGCGGCGGGGTGAGCTTGTCGGCACGGCCCGGTCTCGCCCGCCGATCGATCGCTGGCCGGGGCCACGCACGTAACAGGCACGGAAATACTACTACAACAACAACAACACAACAAGAACAGCAACACAACAAGAACAGCAACGAGCGAGCGGATCTCCACGACCGCCGACCCGCCAGCCGGAGTCGCCGCGGGTGGGCTCGGACGCGCAGGTACCTCGGTCCGCCGGAAACGGTCCCTCCTGCCAGCCACGGCCTCCCCCCCTCCTCTCCTCTCCTCCTCTCCTCCTCCGGGACAGACGACAGGCAAAACAGCCGAGTCACGGGTTCATGCGTGTGCGTGTCTGTGTGTGTGTGTGTGTGGGGACGTGTGTTTTCTCTCTCTCTCTCTCTCCGGGTGTGTGTGTGTGTATATATGCGAGCAGTATTGCTCCCGGCCCAGCCTCGCTCGCGCAAGCTCGGATTATGCAGGGAGAGGAGGAGGAGGAGGAGAATAGAGGAGAGAGTAAAATTTGTCCGACAGGAGTCCCTTCCCTCTCTCCTCTCTCTCTCTCTCTCTCTCCCGGGCTCACTCTCTCAAGCAGACGTCACCGCTTGGCGAGGCAGCGCTCGCACCGAGAGAGACGGCATCCGCAGGGCTGTGTACAGATCACACACACACACACACCACAGGAGAGGAGACACAGGGAGTGAGAGAGAGAGGGGATCACAGAGCACCCCTCAGTAAGAAACATACCACTGGACAGGAGACTGGAGTGTCCAGTCAGGGTGTCTGTATGAACCCCTCTCTCTCTCAGTGCAGTGTTCATGTACTGGAGTGTCCAGTCTATGTGTGTGTATGAACCCCTCTCTCTCTCAGTGCAGTGTTAATGTACTGGAGTGTCCAGTCAGTGTGTCTGTATGAACCCCTCTCTCTCTCAGTGCAGTGTTCATGTACTGGAGTGTCCAGTCTGTGTGTGTGTATGAACCCCTCTCTCTCTCAGTGCAGTGTTAATGTACTGGGGTGTCCAGTCAGTGTGTCTGTATGAACCCCTCTCTCTCTCAGTGCAGTGTTCATGTACTGGAGTGTCCAGTCAGTGTGTGTGTATGAACCCCTCTCTCTCTCAGTGCAGTGTTCATGTACTGGAGTGTCCAGTGTCTGTGCTCACTGTGTTTCCTGGCCTGTGAGCTCCTATGCCCCACCCTCACTTATCCTCCCTCTCTCCTGACTCTCTGAGTGCAGTATTGATTTCCCAGACAGTGATGATTCAGTAATGTGTCTCTAATAGTTTTGTGTTCATTTTTAACTCGAATCGACAGCTCACACACACAGAGCACATACTGAGACACTGACACACACAGAACACACACTGAGACACTGACACACACAGAGCACACACAGAGCACACACTGAGACACTGACACACACAGAGCACACACTGAGACACATACAGAACACACACCTCAGAGAATCACACAACTGAGACACTGACACACACAGAGCACACACTGAGACACTGACACACACAGAACACACACTGAGACACTGACACACACAGAGCACACACAGAGCACACACTGAGACACTGACACACACAGAGCACACACTGAGACACATACAGAACACACACCTCAGAGAATCACACAACTGAGACACTGACACACACAGAGCACACACTGAGACACGTACAGAACACACTCCTCAGAGAATCACACAACTGAGACACTGACACACACAGAACACACACCTCAGAGAATCACACACACAGAACACACACTGAGACACACACAGAACACACACTGAGACACTGACACACACAGAGCACACACTGAGACACTGACACACACAGAACACACACTGAGACACACACAGAACACACACTGAGACACTGACACACACAGAACACACTCCGCAGAGAATCACACACACTGAGACACTTACACACACAGAACACACACCTCAGAGAATCACACAACTAAGACACTGACACACACCTCAGAGAATCACACAACTGAGACACTGACACACACAGAACACACACCTCAGACAATCACACACAGAGAGACACTGACACACACAGAACACACACTGAGATACACACACTGAGTCACTCACAGAACCCTCACAGCGACACTACAACACACAGACACACATTCCATCGCTGAGCGAGCGGCTCCAGGTGAGAGAGTGCTCTATTCTGGGGCTGCTGTTCCCAGCCTATATTTAACGCCATTGAATTATTGAAGCTGTGCAATTCAAGACAGAGTGACTCTCTCCTCGCCGCCAGTACTGTCTCTCATTATCAATTCATGGGGCTGTCTCCCTCGATGCCTCTGCATGTTAACTCCTCTGTCTCTCTCTATACTGTCCTGTTAACCCCTCTGTCTCTCTCTATACTGTCTTCTGTTAACCTTAACAGGACAGTATAGAGGATAGTATAGAGAAACAGAGGGGTCAACAGGACAGTACAGAGAGAGGGGGGTCAACAGGACAGTATAGAGAGAGAGCAGGGTTAACAGGACAGTATAGAGAGACAGAGGGGTTAACAAGACAGTATAGAGAGAGGGGGGTCAACAGGACACTATAGAGGGAGGGGTTAACAGGACAGTATAGAGAGACAGAGGGGTTAACAGAAGACAGAATAGAGAGAGACAGAGGAGTTAACAGGGCAGTATAGAGAGAGACAGAGGGGTTAACCCCTTAACTCCTCTCTCTCTATACTGTCCTCTCTGTTAATCCTTCTCTATATACTTTAACTTCAGAAAGCAGTGACCTGCAAAGTACTTATTATACACTCTCAGACAGGAGTGTGGGTGTGTGTCCGTGTGTGACAGTGTACTGTACACTCTCAGACAGGAGTGTGAGTGTGTCCGTGTGTGACAGTGTACTGTACACTCTCAGACAGGAGTGTGTGTGTGTGTGACAGTGTACTGTACGCTCTCAGACAGCAGTGTGGGTGTGTGTGTGTGTGTGACAGTGTACTGTACACTCTCAGACGGGAGTGTGTGTGTGTGTGACAGTGTACTGTACACTCTCAGACAGGAGTGTGAGTGTGTCCGTGTGTGACAGTGTACTGTACACTCTCAGACAGGAGTGTGGGTGTGTGTCCGTGTGTGACAGTGTACTGTACACTCTCAGACAGGAGTGTGAGTGTGTCCGTGTGTGACAGTGTACTGTACACTCTCAGACAGGAGTGTGGGTGTGTGTCCGTGTGTGACAGTGTACTGTACACTCTCAGACAGGAGTGTGAGTGTGACAGTGTACTGTACACTCTCAGACAGGAGTGTGGGTGTGTGTCCGTGTGTGACAGTGTACTGTACACTCTCAGACAGGAGTGTGGGTGTGTCTGTGTGTGACAGTGTACTGTACACTCTCAGACAGGAGTGTGAGTGTGTCCGTGTGTGACAGTGTACTGTACACTCTCAGACAGGAGTGTGGGTGTGTGTGTGTGTGACAGTGTACTGTACACTCTCAGACAGGAGTGTGAGTGTGTGACAGTGTACTGTACACTCTCAGACAGGAGTGTGGGTGTGTGAGTGTGTGACAGTGTACTGTACACTCTCAGACAGGAGTGTGGGTGTGTGACAGTGTACTGTACACTCTCAGACAGGAGTGTGGGTGTGTGTCCGTGTGTGACAGTGTACTGTACACTCTCAGACAGGAGTGTGAGTGTGTGACAGTGTACTGTACGCTCTCAGACGGGAGTGTGTGTCCGTGTGTGACAGTGTACTGTACACTCTCAGACAGGAGTGTGAGTGTGACAGTGTACTGTACACTCTCAGACAGGAGTGTGTGTGTGACAGTGTACTGTACACTCTCAGACAGGAGTGTGAGTGTGTCCGTGTGTGACAGTGTACTGTACACTCTCAGACAGGAGTGTGAGTGTGTCCGTGTGTGACAGTGTACTGTACACTCTCAGACAGGAGTGTGGGTGTGTGTGTGTGTGACAGTGTACTGTACACTCTCAGACAGGAGTGTGGGTGTGTGTGTGTGTGTGACAGTGTACTGTACACTCTCAGACAGGAGTGTGAGTGTGTGACAGTGTACTGTACACTCTCAGACAGGAGGGTGGGTGTGTGAGTGTGTGACAGTGTACTGTACACTCTCAGACAGGAGTGTGGGTGTGCGAGTGTGTGACAGTGTACTGTACACTCTCAGACGGGAGTGTGTGTGTGTCCCCGTGTGTGACAGTGTACTGTACACTCTCAGACGGGAGTGTGTGTGTGTGTGACAGTGTACTGTACGCTCTCAGACAGCAGTGTGGGTGTGTGTGTGTGTGTGACAGTGTACTGTACACTCTCAGATGGGAGTGTGTGTGTGTGTGACAGTGTACTGTACGCTCTCAGACAGCAGTGTGGGTGTGTGTGTGTGACAGTGTACTGTACACTCTCAGACGGGAGTGTGTGTGTGTGTGACAGTGTACTGTACACTCTCAGACAGGAGTGTGGGTGTGTGAGTGTGTGACAGCGTACTGTACACTCTCAGACAGGAGTGTGGGTGTGTGAGTGTGTGACAGTGTACTGTACACTCTCAGACGGGAGTGTGTGTGTGTCCCCGTGTGTGACAGTGTACTGTACACTCTCAGATGGGAGTGTGTGAGTGTGTGACAGTGTACTGTACGCTCTCAGACAGCAGTGTGGGTGTGTGTGTGTGTGTGACAGTGTACTGTACACTCTCAGACGGGAGTGTGTGTGTGTGTGACAGTGTACTGTACGCTCTCAGACAGCAGTGTGGGTGTGTGTGTGTGTGTGTGTGACAGTGTACTGTACACTCTCAGACGGGAGTGTGTGTGTGTGTGACAGTGTACTGTACGCTCTCAGACAGCAGTGTGGGTGTGTGTGTGTGTGACAGTGTACTGTACACTCTCAGACGGGAGTGTGTGTGTGTGTGACAGTGTACTGTACACTCTCAGATGGGAGTGTGTGTGTGTGTGTGACAGTGTACTGTACACTCTCAGATGGGAGTGTGTGTGTGTGTGACAGTGTACTGTACGCTCTCAGACAGCAGTGTGGGTGTGTGTGTGTGTGTGTGTGTGTGTGACAGTGTACTGTACGCTCTCAGACGGGAGTGTGTGTGTGTGACAGTGTACGAGGATGCAATAAGTCCCCCGGAAGATAAGATTTTTAAATAAACTTTATTTTTCGCTCTCCTTCATCAGCAGCACCTTCAGGAGCCTTGAATTCTGCTCTTATTAAATACAATATTTACACACAGACACGTCTGCTTCAGACTGAGCCCTGCCCAGGAAGCACGAGACGGAGAGAGGACGGGTAACTGAGGGACAGACTTATTCTGTCCCTCTCCGTCTCTGTAGGAACCTGCAGCCCCAGCCCAGTCCAGCCCAGTCCAGCCCAGACCGTGCCCAGTCCAGCGAGCGGTCAGTCCACAGAGGCACAGGAGAGACAGACCCCCCAGAACCTCACAGCACGTTCTGAGGTCCGGAACAAAATTGAGCCGCCCAGTCCAGAAGAGCCTCACGGGCACCGGACCCACCCGGCCCCGCCTCAGGCCCGGTTTCCGAACCCGGATCGAGAGCGACTCCCCCAGCCCCGCCCCCTCGCACGTGCTGTCGCCTGAAGACATCGGGCCTGCCGGTTCTGACTCGCGCCGGGGCCCAGCCAGACCCCGAGAGAGCAGGGGGCTGCCGCAGAGCCCGGCACCGAGAACTGGGCTCAGGGATGTGGGGGTGAAACCGTCTGTGATTCTCATCACCTGGGACTGCCGAGCAAGGGCAGAGACAGCCAAATGTTCATGTCCTGGAGTGTCCAGTCAGGGTGTCTGTATGAACCCCTCTCTCTCTCAGTGCAGTGTTCATGTACTGGAGTGTCCAGTCAGTGTGTCTGTATGAACCCCTCTCTCTCTCAGTGCAGTGTTCATGTACTGGAGTGTCCAGTCAGTGTGTCTGTATGAACCCCTCTCTCTCTCAGTGCAGTGTTCATGTACTGGAGTGTCCAGTCAGTGTGTGTGTATGAACCCCTCTCTCTCTCAGTGCAGTGTTCATGTACTGGAGTGTACCAGTCAGTGTGTGTGTATGAACCCCTCTCTCTCTCAGTGCAGTGTTCATGTACTGGAGTGTCCAGTCAGTGTGTCTGTATGAACCCCTCTCTCTCTCAGTGCAGTGTTCATGTCCTGGAGTGTCCAGTCAGTGTGTCTGTATGAACCCCTCTCTCTCTCTCTCAGTGCAGTGTTCATGTACTGGAGTGTCCAGTCAGTGTGTGTGTATGAACCCCTCTCTCTCTCTCAGTGCAGTGTTCATGTACTGGAGTGTCCAGTCAGTGTGTCTGTATGAACCCCTCTCTCTCTCAGTGCAGTGTTCATGTACTGGAGTGTCCAGTCAGTGTGTGTGTATGAACCCCTCTCTCTCTCAGTGCAGTGTTCATGTACTGGAGTGTCCAGTCAGTGTGTCTGTGTGAACCCCTCTCTCTCTCAGGGCAGTGTTCATGTACTGGAGTGTCCAGTCAGTTTCTGCTCTCCAGGTCTCTGTGCTCAGCAGCAGCAAAAAAAACTAACAGCAGTTTTAAAACAGAACAGAACCATCGCTAAACGTAAAAAAAGAAATGCTAAAATATCTTTCAAACAAAGGCCAACTTGTCAGTTTTCTGGAGATCAATAAATAGTTGCGGTAGGGTGTAAAATCTGAGGATTAAAGGGTCTAGAAACACAGTCATCGGTCTGCCATTGACGCCAGCCCCGAATCGAAGAGGGGGGGGAGGCGGTCCGACCCCGTCTGTGGGCGACCGGCTCCGTCCGAAATCCGTCCTCCGATGCACTTCCCACAATGCACTTTGCCGCCGGGGAGGATTCTGGGTAAAACCGGAATTCAACCTTGCCTTGCAGAGGGAGGAAAAGGAGGAGGAGGAGGAGGGGGAGGGGGAAGGGGGGGTGGGGGGGGCGTGAATACATACCGCGTCTCACGGTACGGAGAGGGAGAGGGAGGGAGGGGGGGGCGGGGCGGCGGAGAGAGACGCGCCCCCGAGCTCCTCAGAGGCTCACGCTGCGGTGGTGCTTCAGGAACGCCGTCGGCCTCTTCTGGCCCCTCTGCGCCCCAGCCCCGGCCGCCGTGGGGGCCCCCTCCTCGCCCGCCGAGAGCTCGTCGCCCTGCAGGCTGGCGTTGTCGCACAGCAGGTCCCCCAGGTGCTCCACGGAGTCGCACTTCTGCAGGTCGGAGGCGATGGTCTGCAGGCTGAGCATCGACAGCGAGTCCGTCTGGTCCAGGCCGGAGGGGGAGGGGCTCACCTGGCCCGGCCCCTCCTCCCCGGGCCGGGCCGCGCCCCCCGGGGGCGGGGGCGGTGCCCTGGCCACGCCCAGCTCGCCTGCCGCCTGCTCGCAGGACTCCGCCCCCACGGGGGAGCTCCGCCCCTCCCAGGACCGCGCCGGCCGGCCCCGCCCCCGGCGCCGCCGCTGGGCGTGGATCTGCTCGCTGATCTGCTCCAGGTTGCGCAGGGCGACGGAGTAGCGGGTCTTCACCTTGGACACCCGGCCCTCCAGCTCCATGACTTTGAACTTGTGCTCCTGCCCGGCGGCGAGAGAGAAGGGGGGAGGGGGGAGAGGAGAGCGTGAGACAGGAGAGAGGAGAAGAGGAGGGGACTGAGAGGAGGAAGAGAGGGAGGAGGGCCGGGAGAGAGGAGGGGAGGATAGGAGACTGAGAGGAGGAAGAGAGGGAGGAGGGACAGGAGAGAAGAGTGAAGAGGAGGAGGGTGGACTGAGAGGGGAAAGAGATGGAGCAGGGACAGGAGTGGAGAGGAGGATAGGGGACTGAGAGGAGGAAGAGAGGGAGGAGGGACGGGAGAGAGGAGAGGAGGAGGAGAGGAGACAAGGAGGAGGGACAGGAGAGAGGAGAGGAGGATAGGAGACTGAGAGGAGGAAGAGATGGAGCAGGGACAGGAGAGAGGAGAGGAGGAGGGGAGACTGAGAGGAGGAAGAGAGGGAGGAGGGACGGGAGAGAGGAGAGGAGGAGGAGAGGAGACAAGGAGGAGGGACAGGAGAGAGGAGAGGAGGATAGGAGACTGAGAGGAGGAAGAGATGGAGCAGGGACAGGAGAGAGGAGAGGAGGAGGGGAAACTGAGAGGAGGAAGAGAGGGAGGAGGGACAGGAGAGAGGAGAGGAGGAGGGGAGACTGGGAGGAGGGACGGGATAGAGGAACAGAGAAAAGAGGGGAGAGAGGGAGTGAGAGGAGAGAGATAAGAAAGGAGAGAGGAGACAAAGGAGGGAGGACAGAGAGAGGAGAGAGTGACGGGAGAGACTGGGAGGTGAGAGAGGAGAGAGGAGAAAGCAGAGTGGTGTTGGGCTGAGTCCCACAGAGCAGGCAGACTGACCTCCAGGATGTGGTTGAACTGGGCCTTGAGCTCGAAGTAGGGTTTGGACTTGATGATGACCCTCTTGAGGGACTTCTGGAGGGTCTGGACCCGGGCCTCTGCCTCCTGGCACAGCAGGGTGACTCTCTGGTGCTCCCTCTCACTGCGCAACCTCTCCTCCTCGGCCTCGTTCACCTGCGACACACACACAACACACACACTGTAAACACACACACCGGTGCTCCCTCTCACTGCGCAACCTCTCCTCCTCGGCCTCGTTCACCTGCGACACACACACAACACACACACTGTAAACACACACACTGGTGCTCCCTCTCACTGCGCAACCTCTCCTCCTCGGCCTCGTTCACCTGCGACACACACAACACGCACACTGTAAACACACACACCGGTGCTCCCTCTCACTGCGCAACCTCTCCTCCTCGGCCTCGTTCACCTGCGAGACACACACAACACGCACACTGTAAACACACACACTGGTGCTCCCTCTCACTGCACAACCTCTCCTCCTCGGCCTCGTTCACCTGCGACACACACAACACACACACTGTAAACACACACACCTGTGCTCCCTCTCACTGCACAACCTCTCCTCCTCGGCCTCGTTCACCTGCGACACACACAACACACACACTGTAAACACACACACTGGTGCTCCCTCTCACTGCACAACCTCTCCTCCTCGACCTCGTTCACCTGCGACACACACACAACACACACACTGTAAACACACACACTGGTGCTCCCTCTCACTGCACAAACTCTCCTCCTCGGCCTCGTTCACCTGCGACACACACAACACACACACTGTAAACACACACACCGGTGCTCCCTCTCACGGCGCAACCTCTCCTCCTCGGCCTCGTTCACCTGCGACACACACAACACACACACTGTAAACACACACACCTGTGCTCCCTCTCACTGCACAACCTCTCCTCCTCGGCCTCGTTCACCTGCGACACACACAACACACACACTGTAAACACACACACCTGTGCTCCCTCTCACTGCACAACCTCTCCTCCTCGACCTCGTTCACCTGCGACACACACACAACACACACACTGTAAACACACACACTGGTGCTCCCTCTCACTGCGCAACCTCTCCTCCTCGGCCTCGTTCACCTGCGAGACACACACAACACACACACTGTAAACACACACACCGGTGCTCCCTCTCACTGCGCAACCTCTCCTCCTCGGCCTCGTTCACCTGCGAGACACACACAACACACACACTGTAAACACACACACCGGTGCTCCCTCTCACTGCGCAACCTCTCCTCCTCGGCCTCGTTCACCTGCGACACACACACAACACACACACTGTAAACACACACTGGTGCTCCCTCTCACGGCGCAACCTCTCCTCCTTGGCCTCGTTCACCTGCGACACACACACAACACACACACTGTAAACACACACACCTGTGCTCCCTCTCACTGCGCAACCTCTCCTCCTCGGCCTCGTTCACCTGCGACACACACAACACACACACTGTAAACACACACACCGGTGCTCCCTCTCACGGCGCAACCTCTCCTCCTTGGCCTCGTTCACCTGCGACACACACACAACACACACACTGTAAACACACACACCGGTGCTCCCTCTCACTGCGCAACCTCTCCTCCTTGGCCTCGTTCACCTGCGACACACACACAACACACACACTGTAAACACACACACCGGTGCTCCCTCTCACTGCGCAACCTCTCCTCCTCGGCCTCGTTCACCTGCGACACACACAACACACACACCGGTGCTCCCTCTCACTGCGCAACCTCTCCTCCTCGGCCTCGTTCACCTGCGACACACACAACACACACACCGGTGCTCCCTCTCACTGCGCAACCTCTCCTCCTCAGCCTCGTTCACCTGTGACACACACACAACACACACACTGTAAACACACACACTGGTGCTTCCTCTCACGGCGCAACCTCTCCTCCTCGGTCTCGTTCACCTCAGACACACACAACATTACACACACAGTGTCACTGCTCAGACACTGCGTTAATTACACACAGTGTCACTGCTCAGACACTGCATTAATTACACACAGTGTCACTGCTCAGACACTGCATTAATTACACACACGTACTGCTCAGACACTGCATTAATTACACACACACTGTCACTGCTCAGACACTGCATTAATTACACACACTTACTGCTCAGACACTGCATTAATTACACTGTCGATATTCAGACACTGCATTAATTACACACACACTGCTACTGCTCAGACACGGCATTAATTACACACACATTGTCACTGCTCAGACACTGCATTAATTACACACACACTTACTGCTCAGACACTGCATTAATTACACACACACTGCTACTGCTCAGACACTGCATTAATTACACACACACTGTCACTGCTCAGACACTGCATTAATTACACACAGTGTTACTGCTCAGACACTGCATTAAGTACACACACACTGTCACTGCTCAGACACGGCATTAATTACACACACACTGCTACTGCTCAGACACGGCATTAATTACACACACACACTGTCACTGCTCAGACACTGCATTAATTACACACACTTACTGCTCAGACACTGCATTAATTACACACACTGTCACTGCTCAGACACGGCATTAATTACACACACACTGCTACTGCTCAGACACGGCATTAATTACACACACACACTGTCACTGCTCAGACACTGCATTAATTACACACACTTACTGCTCAGACACTGCATTAATTACACACACACTGTCACTGCTTAGACACGGCATTAATTACACACAGTGTCACTGCTCAGACACGGCATTAATTACACACACACTGTCACTGCTCAGACACGGCATTAATTACACACACACTGTCACTGCTCAGACACTGCATTAATTACACACACTGTCACTGCATCAATTACACACACTGTCACTGCTCAGACACTGCATTAATTACACACACTGTCACTGCTTAGACACGGCATTAATTACACACACTGTCACTGCTTAGACACGGCATTAATTACACACACTGTCACTGCTTAGACACGGCATTAATTACACACACTGTTACTGCTCAGACACTGTCACTGCTCAGACACTGCATTAATTACACACACTTACTGCTCAGACACTGCATTAATTACACACACTGTCACTGCTCAGACACTGCATTACTTACACACAGTGTTAACGTACACACTGTTAATGCACACGCACTCTGTTAAAGCAAGCAAAAGGCTCTGATATGTGCACACAGAGGAACAGAGGTTTGTATAAAAGGCTAACACACACAGAGCGCAGATCTCTCTCAGCGGGACAGACAGCCCTCCTAGGGTCAGAGTGTCTGATGTGGAGAGTCTTTACAGGAGAGACAGCTCTCACACTGACACTCCAGCACACCCACAGTAACACACACACACAGACCCACAGCCACACCAATACCCACAGTATCTCACTCACACACTGAGCACACTCACACAGACCCACACCCACACCAATACCCACAGTATCTCACTCACACACTGAGCACACTCACACAGACCCACACCAATACCCACAGTATCTCACTCACACACTGAGTACACACACACAGACCCACACACACACCAATACCCACAGCATCTCACTCACACACTGAGCACACACACACAGACCCACACCAATACCCACAGCATCTCACTCACACACTGAGCACACTCACACAGACCCACACCCACACCAATACCCACAGTATCTCACTCACACACTGAGCACACTCACACAGACCCACACCAATACCCACAGTATCTCACTCACACACTGAGCACACTCACACAGACCCACACCAATACCCACAGTATCTCATTCACACACTGAGCACACTCACACAGACCCACACCAATACCCACAGTATCTCACTCACACACTGAGCACACACACACAGACCCACACACACACCAATACCCACAGTATCTCACTCACACACTGAGCACACACACACAGACCCACACCAATACCCACAGTATCTCACTCACACACTGAGCACACTCACACAGACCCACACCAATACCCACAGTATCTCACTCACACACATTTGGACTGAGCATAAAGTGGAGAAGGGGTGTAGAATAAGATGAGATTCTCCAGTCAGGACAGGAGGCTCTTCTGTACACAGAGGGGGGTGGGGGTGGGGAACAAGCTGCCCAGCCCTGTGGTTGAAGCCGATACCCTGGCTTCTCTCCAGACACAGCTGGGTGAGCTCCTCCAGTCAGGACAGGAGGCTCTACTGTACTGTGAGTTATCGGGGTACCTTGGCCGTGGCGTGGTTCAGCATCTCCTGCCAGGTGGGGTCCAGGCGGTTGCGGTCGGCCATCAGCCCCTGCTCGGCCACGTAGACCATCTCCCTGGCGGCGTTGTGCATGGACACGGCGCGCTCGTAGCTCAGTGCCGCCTTCTGGGTCTCCTGCTGCGCCTGGGGGCCACAGGGACAGGAGGGGTGACCGGCTCGCCCCCCCCCCACCAGGGGTCGAGACGGCTGCACCCCCACACTTCTGGGATCACCGGGGTCACGGAGGTCACAGACCCCTGGACTGACTGGACCAGAGGACACAGACCCCTGGACTGACTGGACCAGAGGACAGACCCCTGGACCGACTGGACCAGGCACACTGACCCCTGGACTGACTGGACCAGGCACACTGACCCCTGGACTGACTGGACCAGAGTCACAGACCCCTGGACTGACTGGACCAGAGGACACAGACCCCTGGACTGACTGGAACAGAGTCACAGACCCCTGGACTGACTGGACCAGAGGACACTGACCCCTGGACCGACTGGACCGGGGACACAGACCCCTGGACCGGGGACACAGACCCCTGGACCGACTGGACCAGAGTCACAGACCCCTGGACTGACTGGACCAGAGTCACAGACCCCTGGACCGACTGGACCGGGGGTCTCCAGGACACTAGACACTGGGGAACCTGCGGACTCCAGGGTGGGAGAGGTCAGCGCGGGTCGGCGGGTCGGTACCTCCTTGGCCAGCCGGCGGGCCTCGTAGTAGGGCCGGGCCTTGTCGATGCAGGCGCCCAGCTGGGAGCCCTGGGCGTTGAGCCTGCGGGCCGAGTCGGTCAGGATCCTGCGGTAGCCGGAGCGCGCTTCCTGAGGGACAGGAGGGAGGGGAAGCTCAGACACTGGCCTGAGAGGGGGAGGGGGAGGGTGTGTGAGGGTGTGTGTGTGTCTGAGGGGGAGTCTGAGGGTGTGAGTGTGAGGGGGTGAGGGTGTGTGAGAGTGTGTGTGTGAGGGTGCGAGAGTGTGAGGGGGGGTGAGTGTGAGGGGGTGAGGTTGTGTGAGAGTGTGTGAGCATGAGAGGGGGTGTGAGGGTGTGTGTGTGTGAGGGTGCGAGAGTGTGGGGGGGGTGAGTGTGAGGGGGTGAGGTTGTGTGAGAGTGTGTGAGCATGAGAGGGGATGTGAGGGTGTGAGTGAGGGTGTGTGAGAGTGAGTGTGTGAGGGTGCGAGAGTGTGGGGGGGGTGAGTGTGAGGGGGTGAGGTTGTGTGAGAGTGTGTGAGCATGAGAGGGGGTGTGAGGGTGTGAGTGAGGGTGTGTGAGAGTGAGTGTGTGAGGGTGCGAGAGTGTGGGGGGGGTGAGTGTGAGGGGGTGAGGTTGTGTGAGAGTGTGTGAGCATGAGAGGGGGTGTGAGTGGGTGTGTCTGTGTGAGGGTGCGAGAGTGTGGGGGAGGTGAGTGTGAGGGGGTGAGGTTGTGTGAGAGTGTGTGAGCATGAGAGGGGGTGTGAGGGTGTGAGTGAGGGTGTGTGAGGGTGTGTGAGGGTGCAAGAGTGTGGGGGGGGTGAGTGTGAGGGGGTGAGGTTGTGTGAGAGTGTGTGAGCATGAGAGGGGGTGTGAGGGTGTGAGTGCGTGTGTGGGTGTGAGGGTGCGAGAGTGTGGGGGGGGTGAGTGTGAGGGGGTGAGGTTGTGTGAGAGTGTGTGAGCATGAGAGGGGGTGTGAGGGTGTGTGAGAGTGAGTGTGTGAGGGTGCGAGAGTGGGGGGGGTGAGTGTGAGGGGGTGAGGTTGTGTAAGAGTGTGTGAGGGTGTGAGTGTGAGGGGGTGAAGTTGTGTGAGAGTGTGTGAGCATGAGAGGGGGTGTGAGGGTGTGAGTGAGGGTGCGAGAGTGTGAGGGGGGGTGAGTGTGAGGGGGTGAGGTTGTGTAAGAGTGTGTGAAGGTGTGAGTGTGAGGGGGTGAAGTTGTGTGAGAGTGTGTGAGCATGAGAGGGGGTGTGAGGGTGTGAGTGAGGGAGTGTGAGGGTATGAGTGAGAGTTTGTGGGTGTATGTTTGTGTGAGGGTGTGAGTGAGGGTTTGTGGGTGTATGTGAGGGTGTATGTTTGTGTGAGGGTGTGAGTGTGAGTAAGTCTGAGAGTATGTGTGAGTGTGGGGTCTACGTGTGTGTGAGTGTGAGTCTGTGTGACGAAGTCTCACATCCAACTGCAGCTCCAGCCTGTTGATCTCCTCACTGGCCTGATTGAGGTGCTCCAGTTCCTCCTGAGAGGAGAGAGAAAGAGGGAATTAAATTCCTGACCGACTGGACACTCCAGTACATGAACACTGACTGGACACTCCAGTACATGAACACTGCACTGAGAGAGAGAGGGGTTCATACAGACACACTGACTGGACACTCCAGTACATGAACACTGCACTGAGAGAGAGAGGGGTTCATACAGACACACTGACTGGACACTCCAGTACATGAACACTGCACTGAGAGAGAGAGGTTCATACAGACACACTGACTGGACACTCCAGTACACTAACACTGCACTGAAGGGAGTGTCCTACACTGACAGGCTGGAGGAACTGAAACTCTGCCAGGCAGACAGACAGACTGGTGCCAACATCTAGTCAGCTACCAGCCAGCTAGACAGCTGAGCTGTGGTGTCAGTGTGGATTAGAGTCTAGATCTCCGAAGCACTGATCCCAGATTAACACAGATCCCACACTCTGACACACAACACACACAGAGGGACACACACACTGATCCAACACTGTCACACACAGGGGCACACTCACTGATCACACTACACTACACACTCACAGAGACACACACACTGATCTAACACTCTGACACACAACACTGTCACACACATGGGCACACTCACTGATCACACTACACTACACACTCACAGAGACACACACACTGATCTAACACTCTGACACACAACACTGTCACACACAGGGGCACACTCACTGATCACACTACACTACACACTCACAGAGACACACACTGATCTAACACTCTGACACACAACACTGTCACATACAGGGGCACACTCACTGATCACACTACACTACACACTCACAGAGACACACACACTGATCTAACACTCTGACACACAACACTGTCACACACAGGGGCACACTCACTGATCACACTACACTACACACTCACAGAGACACACACTGATCTAACACTCTGACACACAACACTGTCACATACAGGGGCACACTCACTGATCACACTACACTACACACTCACAGAGACACACACACTGATCTAACACTCTGACACACAACACTGTCACATACAGGGGCACACTCACTGATCACACTACACTACACACTCACAGAGACACACACAACACACACAGGGGCACACTCACTGATCACACTACACTACACACTCACAGAGACACACACACTGACCAGCGCACAAACACACAGATCCCACACTCTGACACACAACACTGTCACACACAGGGGCACACTCACTGATCACACTACACTACACACTCACAGAGACACACACAACACACACAGGGGCACACTCACTGATCACACTACACTACACACTCACAGAGACACACACACTGACCAGCGCACGCACACACAGATCCCACACTCTGACACACAACACTGTCACACACAGGGGCACACTCACTGATCACACTACACTACACACTCACAGAGACACACACACGGATCCCACACTCTGACACACAACACTGTCACACACCGGGGCCCACTCACTGATCACACTACACTACACACTCACAGAGACACACACACACACACAGATCCCACACTCTGACACACAACACTGTCACACACCGGGGCCCACTCACTGATCACACTACACGCTTGCAAGCACACACACAGAGCCTGAAGGCCACCACCTGCAGCATGTCCACACACACACACACACACACACACAACACCCCCCTCACTGCACAACACCGGGTACAGATACTGCCCGAGTGTCCGTATCACATCATCGCACACATTGTCAACCTACAGACTCCACACCGAGGTCACACAGTCACTACCGCACGCACACAGGGAACCACACACCTGCCTAATTACACAACCCTGTCACTGCACAGAAATCGTGTACTACTGTATGTCTTTGGTGTCAAAGCGCCGTCAGAATGACGCGTCACGAAAGGCGCTATATAAGCAGCTCTGGATACACCTGTTACAACGGGGACTTCTGTTTTGACGTCGCGGCCAGTTTAATAACTCAAGCGAGCGCTCACCTGGATTCTCGGGTCCAGCTCCTTCTCGTCTTCATCCTCGTACTCGCTCTCCTCCACCTCGTCTTCCTCCTCCTCCTCCTCCTCGCCCTCGCCTCCCGTCCCTGCCTTCCCTTCCTCCTGCGCCTTGCCTTCTCCCCTCTCCCCGGCCTCGGCCTCCCCTCCTCTCTCCCCGCCCGGCGGCTCCAGCCCCTCGCCCCCGTCTCCCCCCGGCGTCTCTTCCCTCCGCTCGCCGGGCTCGGGGTCCCCGGACCCGGCCGGGCTCTCACGCAAGCTCCCCGGCTCCATCTCGGGCCTTGTCGGCGGAGCGCTGAATGGGCGCGCGTCAGCCGTAGCGGCCGACAGTATTGGCGTGTGTGTGTGTGTGAATTAAAAGAAGAGAGGGTTTAAAACCGGGCCGATGAATCGGAAAGCCATTGAAAATGGTGTATTTTTGTTTTTCCAGGAACAAAATTCCTGCTACACCTGCTGACCCCAGAGCAGGACCCGAACCGCCTCCCGTGTGTTAAAACGATAGGGGGAATTGGACGCCTCCCAATCTGTCACATTCCCTTGGACAACCCCGGCTCAGGCAACTCCCTCCCCATCTCCCGGTCGCACACAGACACGCAAACAAAAGGTAAATAGAAAACCGCCTCCCGTCCGGCGGGGTTCGGGGCCCTTCTCGGCCGCCGTACCGGCATTACCTCATTTTACGGCGCGGACGCCGCCGGCTTTCCGTAACGCCCGAGAGGCCATCTTGACGTACAGCAGGCCCCGGTGATTGGCTCGGCGGGGTCACATGACCAGCTACCGCCCTCCTCCACCAATTGAACAGGACCGCGGCCGTTGCCAAGGCGACAAGGCAGGACGACAGACATATTCTGGACTTGGGCGAATCCGCCCGGCCCGTATGTCTCATTTTGTTTTCCTGCAAGGTGGAGAGCAGTGTAATTATTCCCACCCCGGAATCGGCGCCTTGCCATCCAGAAAACAGAAAATAATGAGACGGGACGGACAAAGAACTGACAAGTCGATTAGAAAGCGTCATTTATTCACACGTGTCCCCCACAAAATAAAACGCATCAACCAACACTACGTTTTATGCCCGTCTCGGCATAAATCTCTCGTGTAAAGGATGGGGCTTCTTACAGCCAACGTTCGTTAGGGATTTCTTTCAGCAAAGAAACAAGGAAACGTATTTAAAGAGAAAGACGGGGGGGGGGTTGGGGGGCTGTGTTGCCACGGGACGTTCCCCCCCCCCATCGTGCTGAAGTCGTGATTATTCTGCGCGAGTGGGCGCTGTATAAGGAGCCAAGCCTACCGCTCAACCCGACTCGCTCCTCCTGGTGCCCCTCGCCCACTGCGAGAATTGGCACTCGGCCACCCGGCCACTTCCGGCAATGCACAGATACTTCCGGCTGTGAGAGAGAGAGAGAGGCTGCGCAAAATATATATATATTTTTTTTTTTAAGGGCACACTCCGTTTGAAATTAAGCTCTTTCGCCTGTCCCCCCCAAATAGTTTCCTTCCAGGCTGCCCAGGGAAAGACAGCAGGACCGACCGTCTGGTCTTGAACCGATCCGCTTCCTCAGGCAGATGAAAGGAACTGAGATGCCCACCTGCAGTTCAGAACCCGCCCGGAGCCAGGAATCTCCTCGGAAGCGCATTTGAACCCCAGAACAGAAACACCTGTTTTCACAGAGGGGGGCGGGGGCGGGGAACAAGCTGCCCAGTCCGTGTGGTTGAAGCCGATACCCCGGCTTCTCTCAAGACACAGCTGGGTGAGCTCCTCCAGTCAGGACAGGAGGCTCTTCTGTACACAGAGGGGGGTGGGGGTGGGGAACAGGCTGCCCAGGCCCTGTGGTTGAAGCCGATACCCCGGCTTCTCTCCAGACACAGCTGGGTGAGCTCCTCCAGTCAGGACAGGAGGCTCTTCTGTACACAGAGGGGGGTGGGGGTGGGGAACAAGCTACCCAGGCCCTGTGGTTGAAGCCGATACCCCGGCTTCTCTCCAGACACAGCTGGGTGAGCTCCTCCAGTCAGGACAGGAGGCTCTTCTGTACACAGAGGGGGGTGGCTGTGGGAACAAGCCGCCCAGCCCTGTGGTTGAATTTTAATTGATCTTACACTAATACTGCACTACAGCATAGTGAGGAAAACTTTACACTGTGCCGGCTGGAACAGTATAATATTATAGGAGAGTGTCCTTGACTAATAAGACTATCTCTGGGGTCCCCGGCACCAGGATTGGGGACCCCTGAGCTATGAGACTCACTGGACTGAAGTCACATGTGACCGAAGAGTCAGGAACAGTAAAGAAGGAGATCAGCTGAGCCATCAGTAATCCCACCAGTGGTTTAATGAGCAGGAAAGCACCAGGTTCACATGAAAGGGAGCCCCATGAACCTCAATCGGCCGCCCCCCCAACCTTGTGAACCCCTCTCTGGCGTCCCGCAGGCCCCTGTATCCCCCTCTCCGAGCTGGGGCGCCCCTCCAGGGACACATCCCCGATCCTGCTCCTGCTGCCCCGGAGACCTGCCTGACACTCCCAAGCTCCTGCTTGTCCCTCTGCTTCTCCCCGTCAAAGATCCACCCCCCTGGGGGTCAGAGGTCACCACCACCCCTCCCTCCCTCCCTCCCTCCACACCCCCAACACCCCCCTGGGGGTCAGAGGTCACCACCACCCCTCCCTCCCTCCCTCCACAGCCCCAACACCCCTCTGGGGGTCAGAGGTCACCAACACCCCCCTGGGGGTCAGAGGTCACCACCACCCCTCCATCCCTCCCTCCACAGCCTCAACGCCCCCCTGGGGGTCAGAGGTCACTACCACCCCTCCACAGCCTCAACGACCCCCTGGGGGTCAGGGGTCACCACCTACCCTCCCTCCACCCGAGCCCCAACACCCCTTTGGGTCATAACCACCCCTCCCAGCCCCACCACATCCCCCCCAGGGGTCAGAATCTGCCCCAAGCCTCCCTCTCCACAGCCCCCAGGGGTCAGAATCTGCCCCAAGCCTCCCTCTCCACCCCCCCCCGGGAGCCCTCTCAGCTGCTGTGCTTCTGCCTCTTCCAGAATTTCTTGACGTCGCTGTGTCCAGCGGGAGTGACCACCATCACCCTCCGCTGGGCGCTGTGCCACACCAGCACACCCAGACCCCTGGCCCGCTCACACAGCACCTCGAAATCCGCCTGGGAGAGGAACTGGTTATACAGCACCCCTGCAGAGAGAGAGAGGGGTTCATACAGACACACTGACTGGACACTCCAGTACATGAACACTGCACTGAGAGAGAGAGGGGTTCATACAGACACACTGACTGGACACTCCAGTACATGAACACTGCACTGAGAGAGAGAGGGGTTCATACAGACACACTGACTGGACACTCCAGTACATGAACACTGCACTGAGAGAGAGAGAGGGGTTCATACAGACACACTGACTGGACACTCCAGTACATGAACACTGCACTCACCTTCAGTGAACTGCAGCCTGTCCCTCTCCAGCTCCCACAGCCTGATCTGGTCTGTGATCGTCGGGGGCAGGACTGGCGTCTGGGAAACAGGCAGAAGGGGGGAAGGGGGTTAGACAAGTAGGGGGCGGCGATACGGACTCTCGGTTGGTTCAGTGAGGAGGTACACCTCAGCCCCTACCTGCTTGAGCATGACAGGGTGAGCTCTGGTCCGGAGGAAATGGATGATCTGGAAGAGGAGAGGGGCACAGTGAGAGCAGTCCGCCAGCCTGCAGTGTCGTGTGACAAGATATGTGTGTGTGCGTGTGTGTGGTGAGTTATATTCCTGCACTCGCCTGTGCAGACAGCCCTGCACTGGGCTATTCTGCACTGTACCTGTACTGCACTCACCTGTGCAGACAGCAAAGCACTGGGCTATTCTGCACTGCACCTGTACTGCACTCACCTGTGCAAACAGCACTGCACTGGGCTATTCTGCACTGCACCTGTACTGCACTCACCTGTGCAAACAGCACTGCACTGGGCTATTCTGCACTCACCTGTGCACACAGTACTGCACTGGGCTATTCTGCACTGTACCTGTACTGCACTCGCCTGTGCAGACAGCCCTGCACTGGGCTATTCTGCACTGTACCTGTACTGCACTCACCTATGCAGACAGCACTGCACTGGGCTATTCTGCACTGTACCTGTACTGCACTCACCTGTGCAGACAGCACTGCAGTGGGCTATTCTGCACTGTACCTGTACTGCACTCGCCTGTGCAGACAGCACTGCAGTGGGCTATTCTGCACTGTACCTGTACTGCACTCGCCTGTACAGACAGCCCTACACTGGGCTATTCTGCACTCACCTGTGCACACAGTACTGCACTGGGCTATTCTGCACTGTTCCTGTACTGCACTCGCCTGTGCAGACAGCCCTGCACTGGGCTATTCTGCACTGTACCTGTACTGCACTCACCTGTGCAGACAGCACTGCAGTGGGCTATTCTGCACTGTACCTGTACTGCACTCGCCTGTGCAGACAGCACTGCAGTGGGCTATTCTGCACTGTACCTGTACTGCACTCGCCTGTACAGACAGCCTTACACTGGGCTATTCTGCACTCACCTGTGCACACAGTACTCTGCACTGGGCTATTCTACACTGTACCTGTACTGCACTCGCCTGTACAGACAGCCCTGCACTGGGCTATTCTGCACTGTACCTGTACTGCACTCGCCTGTGCAGACAGCACTGCAGTGGGCTGTTCTGCACTGTACCTGTACTGCACTCGCCTGTGCAGACAGCACTGCAGTGGGCTATTCTGCACTCACCTGTGCACACAGTACTGCACTGGGCTATTCTGCACTGTACCTGTACTGCACTCGCTTGTGCAGACAGCCCTGCACTGGGCTATTCTGCACTGTACCTGTACTGCACTCGCCTGTGCAGACAGCACTGCAGTGGGCTGTTCTGCACTGTACCTGTACTGCACTCGCCTGTGCAGACAGCACTGCAGTGGGCTATTCTGCACTCACCTGTGCACACAGTACTGCACTGGGCTATTCTGCACTGTACCTGTACTGCACTCGCCTGTGCAGACAGCCCTGCACTGGGCTATTCTGCACTGTACCTGTACTGCACTCACCTGTGCAGACAGCACTACACTGGGCTATTCTGCACTGTTCCTGTACTGCACTCGCCTGTGTAGACAGCCCTACACTGGGCTATTCTGCACTCACCTGTGCGCACAGTACTGCACTGGGCTATTCTGCACTGTACCTGTACTGCACTCGCCTGTGCAGACAGCACTACACTGGGCTATTCTGCACTGTTCCTGTACTGCACTCGCCTGTGTAGACAGCCCTACACTGGGCTATTCTGCACTCACCTGTGCAGACAGCACTACACTGGGCTATTCTGCACTGTACCTGTACTGCACTCGCCTGTGCAGACAGCACTGCAGTGGGCTATTCTGCACTCACCTGTGCACACAGCACTGCACTGGGCTATTCTGCACTGTACCTGTACTGCACTCGCCTGTGTAGACAGCCCTGCACTGGGCTATTCTGCACTCACCTGTGCACACAGCACTGCACTGGGCTATTCTGCACTCACCTGTGCAGACAGCCCTGCACTGGGCTATTCTGCACTGTACCTGTACTGCACTCGCCTGTGCAGACAGCACTACACTGGGCTATGAAATGAGCAGACAGCACTGCACTGGGCTATTCTGCACTGTGCCCGTACAGTGGGCGGCCGTACCTGCTGGGCGGTGATGCCGTTGGCGATGGCCTGCTGGACGCTCTCCCGGGTGATCTGGGCCACCACCAGGTTGGGGAACCGGTAGAGCATCTCGCTGAAGAGCGCCACCAGCGCGATCTGCAGCTCCGAGTCTGGGGCGGGGCAAACATACACGCACGGGTGGGCGTCAAGTCCACGGGTCCCCCCCAACATCACCCCCTTAACCCAGCTGGAGAAGCAGCTCGCACCCGGGTCTGCTCAGAGATCAGAGGCTCAGCGGGGCCGGGCTGGGCCCGCACTGGGATGGGAGAGACCCTCTGGGCAAAACCAGGTCTCTGCTGTAAGTGTGGGGGTGGACCAGTAGGTGGCGCTTCGGGGAAGTGGTAGGTAGACCAGCGTGGGGAGCTCGTTCATCGGGACCTAAGTTTCCTGTACTGTACCAGTATGGGCCCAGGGATCAATACTGGACTTGGGGTGCTACGTGTGTGGAGTTTGCATGTGCTCCCCACGTTTGTGCGGGGTCACTGGTGCAGAACGATCGCTGTGCGTCTCCCAGGTGGGGTTACTGGTGCAGAACGATCGCTGTGCGTCTCCCAGGTGGGGTTACTGGTGCAGAACGATCGCTGGGCGTCTCCCAGGTGGGGTTACTGGTGCAAAACGATCGCTGGGCGTCTCCCAGGTGGGCTTACTGGTGCAGAACGATCACTGAGTGTCTCCCAGGTGGGCTTACTGGTGCAGAACGATCACTGAGTGTCTCCCAGGTGGGGAGGAAGAGGGACTCCTACAATATGTACATGCACTCCAAGATCTGTTACCATAAACAGTGCTGATACAAGCAAAAATAGATTATTATTAACGAGTCCAGTCCAGTGTGCATATTCAATAGGACTGCCATCGTAAGAAATGCATAGATATGGTCTCCAGCTGGGGTCTTGGCTCAGCTGTGGTCAAAAATTTCTGACTAAATATTTCTTACAGTCAACAAGCAGAGAAGAATAGATTTTCAACCTGGGAGGATCAAGACTTCTGGTGCACTTGGATATGTCCCATTACACCATGCAGATCACCATGCAAAAACACCACAGGAACTCTTAACAAACCAATGTCAGTATGATCTTAGAACTGGGTAATAACTCATCCAGCTCCCAGTCCAGTCAGTCCAGTCCAGCCTGGGGAGTCTCAGACTGCTCTGTCAGTGTCACTGGAGTCTGATTATAATCCCAGTGAATCACTAGTCCAGCTCCCAGTCCAGTCAGTCCAGTCTAGCCTGGAGAGTCTCAGACTGCTCTGTCAGTGTCACTGGAGTCTGATTATAATCCCAGTGAATCACTAGTCCAGCTCCCAGTCCAGTCAGTCCAGTCCAGCCTGGAGAGTCTCAGACTGCTCTGTCAGTGTCACTGGAGTCTGATTAGAATCCCAGTGAATCAATAATCCAGCTCCCAGTCCAGTGCAGCCTGGAGAGTCTCAGACTGCTCTGTCAGTGTCACTGGAGTCTGATTATAATCCCAGTTCATAACTAATCCAGCTCCCAGTCCAGTCAGTCCAGTCCAGCCTGGAGAGTCTCAGACTGCTCTGTCAGTGTCACTGGAGTCTGATTATAATCCCAGTGAATCACTAATCCAGCTCCCAGTCCAGTCAGTCCAGTCCAGCCTGGAGAGTCTCAGACTGCTCTGTCAGTGTCACTGGAGTCTGATTATAATCCCAGTGAATCACTAATCCAGCTCCCAGTCCAGTCAGTCCAGTCCAGCCTGGAGAGTCTCAGACTGCTCTGTCAGTGTCACTGGAGTCTGATTATAATCCCAGTGAATCACTAATCCAGCTCCCAGTCCAGTCAGTCCAGTCTAGCCTGGAGAGTCTCAGATTGCTCTGTCAGTGTCACTGGAGTCTGATTATAATCCCAGTTCAGAACTAATCCAGCTCCCAGTCCAGTCAGTCCAGTCCAGCCTGGAGAGTCTCAGACTGCTCTGTCAGTGTCACTGGAGTCTGATTATAATCCCAGTTCAGAACTAATCCAGCTCCCAGTCCAGTCAGTCCAGTCCAGCCTGGAGAGTCTCAGACTGCTCTGTCAGTGTCACTGGAGTCTGATTATAATCCCAGTTCAGAACTAATCCAGCTCCCAGTCCAGTCAGTCCAGTCCAGCCTGGAGAGTCTCAGACTGCTCTGTCAGTGTCAGTGGAGTCTGATTATAATCCCAGTGAATCAATAATCCAGCTCCCAGTCCAGTCAGTCCAGTCCAGCCTGGAGAGTCTCAGACTGCTCTGTCAGTGTCACTGGAGTCTGATTATAATCCCAGTGAATCAATAATCCAGCTCCCAGTCCAGTCCAGCCTGGAGAGTCTCAGACTGCTCTGTCAGTGTCACTGGAGTCTGATTATAATCCCAGTTCAGAACTAATCCAGCTCCCAGTCCAGTCAGTCCAGTCCAGCCTGGAGAGTCTCAGACTGCTCTGTCAGTGTCACTGGAGTCTGATTATAATCCCAGTGAAGAACTAATCCAGCTCCCAGTCCAGTCAGTCCAGTCCAGCCTGGAGAGTCTCAGACTGCTCTGTCAGTGTCAGTGGAGTCTGATTATAATCCCAGTGAATCAATAATACAGCTCCCAGTCCAGTCAGTCCAGTCCAGCCTGGAGAGTCTCAGACTGCTCTGTCAGTGTCAGTGGAGTCTGATTATAATCCCAGTGAATCAATAATCCAGCTCCCAGTCCAGTCAGTCCAGTCCAGCCTGGAGAGTCTCAGACTGCTCTGTCAGTGTCAGTGGAGTCTGATTATAATCCCAGTTCAGAACTAATCCAGCTCCCAGTCCAGCCAGTCCAGTCCAGCCTAGAGAGTCTCAGACTGCTCTGTCAGTGTCAGTGGAGTCTGATTATAATCCCAGTGAATCAATAATCCAGCTCCCAGTCCAGTCAGTCCAGTCCAGCCTGGAGAGTCTCAGACTGCTCTGTCAGTGTCACTGGAGTCTGATTATAATCCCAGTGAATCAATAATCCAGCTCCCAGTCCAGTCCAGCCTGGAGAGTCTCAGACTGCTCTGTCAGTGTCACTGGAGTCTGATTATAATCCCAGTTCAGAACTAATCCAGCTCCCAGTCCAGTCAGTCCAGTCCAGCCTGGAGAGTCTCAGACTGCTCTGTCAGTGTCACTGGAGTCTGATTATAATCCCAGTGAAGAACTAATCCAGCTCCCAGTCCAGTCAGTCCAGTCCAGCCTGGAGAGTCTCAGACTGCTCTGTCAGTGTCAGTGGAGTCTGATTATAATCCCAGTGAATCAATAATACAGCTCCCAGTCCAGTCAGTCCAGTCCAGCCTGGAGAGTCTCAGACTGCTCTGTCAGTGTCAGTGGAGTCTGATTATAATCCCAGTGAATCAATAATCCAGCTCCCAGTCCAGTCAGTCCAGTCCAGCCTGGAGAGTCTCAGACTGCTCTGTCAGTGTCAGTGGAGTCTGATTATAATCCCAGTTCAGAACTAATCCAGCTCCCAGTCCAGCCAGTCCAGTCCAGCCTAGAGAGTCTCAGACTGCTCTGTCAGTGTCAGTGGAGTCTGATTATAATCCCAGTGAATCAATAATCCAGCTCCCAGTCCAGCCAGTCCAGTCCCGCGTTTATCAAACTGCTCTGAGTCACAGGAAGTGACATCAGCGCCCCCTCCACAGGCTGACCTGTGTAGGCGTAGACGCGGTAGTTGGTCTCCACGACGATGAACCCAGAGGAGTGGGCGTCGACCGCCGTCGCCGTGACGCCGGAGGCCAGCGTGATCGCCAGGCGGGTGGGGTAATACCTCCGGGACTTCCTCTGGGAAGAGGGGCCCAGACACGGAGGAGGATGTCGGGGACAGATGTGGAAGCAAAGACAACAGAGTCAGCGAGGACATGAGGGGGGTCAGGCTCGGAGAGCTCCGGCCGTTCCCCCGTCAGTCTGGCCAGTTAAAACCCCAACCGATCTCAACCACCCTCACCTTCCTCTGGAAGACCAGCCCGAACTCCCTCAGGTGCTGCAGGAAGGTCAGCAGGGAATCACTCATCCCCTCTACTGAGTAATCCTGAAACACAGAGACACACACACTGACCCCTCCAGGACCGGGACTGGACAACCCTGCTTTAAAGACCCCTGGAGACTCTGCAGACACACACACTGACCCCTCCAGGACCAGGACTGGACAGCTCTGCTTTAAAGACCCATGGAGACTCTGCAGACACACACACTGACCCCTCCAGGACCAGGACTGGACAGCCCTGCTTTAAAGACCCCTGGAGACTCTGCAGACACACGCACACACTGACCCCTCCAGGACCAGGACTGGACAGCCCTGCTTTAAAGACCCCTGGAGACTCTGCAGACACACACACACACTGACCCCTCCAGGACCAGGACTGGACAGCCCTGCTTTAAAGACCCCTGGAGACTCTGCAGACACACACACACACACTGACCCCTCCAGGACCAGGACTGGACAGCCCTGCTTTAAAGACCCCTGGAGACTCTGCAGACACACACACACACACTGACCCCTCCAGGACCAGGACTGGACAGCCCTGCTTTAAAGACCCCTGGAGACTCTGCAGACACACACACACACACTGACCCCTCCAGGACCAGGACTGGACAGCCCTGCTTTAAAGACCCCTGGAGACTCTGCAGACACACACACACACTGACCCCTCCAGGACCAGGACTGGGCAGCCCTGCTTTAAAGACCCCTGGAGACTCTGCAGACACACACACACTGACCCCTCCGGGACCAGGATGTCCTGACTGGAGGATCTCATCCAGATGTATCTTTAGAGAAGCCAGAGTACCGGCTTCATCAACATGGCTGAACAGATCATGCCCCACTCCCACCACCCTCTGTGTACAGATCTGCATGTAAAGATCTCATCCAGCTGTTCCTGAAGCTCTGTGAAGCAGGTGTGAGCAGGATTCTTTCCTGAAACGTTTTAAAATGCAATCTTGGGTTTACAGGAGCCTGAGCTTTTAAAAACTACTGAAAGTACAGAAAAGCAGATTTACAGAGCACTTCTAACAGCAGGTGATGCTTTAAAACTAGAGGAGTACTCACACGACCCAGAGTGGAGAAACTGAGCTGAAACAGGAAGGAGAGAATCTCAACCAGGTCCATACTCCGAGCCTGAGAGAGAGAGAGAGAGAGAGGGGTTCATACAGACACACTGACTGGACACTCCAGTACATGAACACTGCACTGAGAGAGAGAGGGGTTCATACACACACACTGACTGGACACTCCAGTACATGAACACTGCACTGAGAGAGAGAGGGGTTCATACACACACACTGACTGGACACTCCAGTACATGAACACTGCAATGAGAGAGAGGGGTTCATACAGACACACTGACTGGACACTCCAGTACATGAACACTGCACTGAGAGAGAGAGGGGTTCATACACACACACTGACTGGACACTCCAGTACATGAACACTGCACTGAGAGAGAGAGGGGTTCATACAGACACCCTGACTGGACACTCCAGTACATGAACACTGCACTGAGAGAGAGAGGGGTTCATACAGACACCCTGACTGGACACTCCAGTACATGAACACTGCAATGAGAGAGAGGGGTTCATACAGACACACTGACTGGACACTCCAGTACATGAACACTGCACTGAGAGAGAGAGGGGTTCATACACACACACTGACTGGACACTCCAGTACATGAACACTGCACTGAGAGAGAGAGGGGTTCATACAGACACACTGACTGGACACTCCAGTACATGAACACTGCACTGAGAGAGAGAGGGGTTCATACAGACACACTGACTGGACACTCCAGTACATGAACACTGCACTGAGAGAGAGAGGGGTTCAGACAGACACACTGATGGACACACAGAGAGAGAAGGGGGGTCACCTGGGCAGTCTTGAGGTACTGGAGAGTGAAGTACCAGAGCTGGGAGGCAGTGTCCAGCAGGAGGAACTGAAAGCCAGCGGAGGTGATACAGGGGGCGTCTCCCGCCTCGCTGGGGGTGGGAAGGGCGTGGAGAGAGTGACAGTGGGGTATCAGTCACGTGCCCAGTTAAAACACCCCCGTCTGTGGCCCCCCGCCCGGGCGGCCCCTCACCTCCTCATCAGGCCGGCCTGCGTGAGCAGCTGGGCCAGGTCCTGGCTGACCGCCGCGCTGGGGGAGCCCACCATGAAGTGCAGGATCACCTGCGGAGAGGGGTCAGGGGTCAGGGGTCAGGGGGTCAGGGGGTCACCCCTGGTCAGGTACGGTGCTGGCAGGGAGCAGGGGGTGGAGGGTTCGAATCTCAGCGCCCTGCCAGCTCACGGATGCTGCACCCCCCCCCCCCCCCCCCGATGCGAGGGCAAGAGTGGGAACTGTAGCCAAGCACTTTCAACTCTCCGCTCTCCTGTACACAGAGGGTGGCGGGGGTGGGGAACAGGCTCCCAGCCCTGTGGTTGAAGCCGATACCCCGGCTTCTCTCCAGACACAGCTGGGTGAGCTCCTCCAGTCAGGACAGGAGGCTCTACTGTACACAGAGGGGGGCGGGGGTGGGGAACAAGCTACCCAGCCCTGTGGTTGATGCCCCTCCTCCCCCGGCCCGGCCCGGCCCGGCCCGGCCCGCCCCCCGAGGCCCAGCAGGACCCCCCGGTGTGTCGGGGTACCTCCCAGCGCTCCATGGCGTACTTGTCCAGGGACTCGATGTCGCGGGCGTGCTTGTCGGGTCCCAGCTGGCTGGCGTCGTCCGCCCAGGCCTTTCCACTGGGGAGAGAGGGGTCAAGGACAGCAAGTCACCCCGAGACACCGCAGGGCACCCCCGAGACACCGCAGGGCCCCGCAGGACACCCAAGAGACACCGCAGGGCCCCGCAGGACACCCAAGAGACACCGCAGGACACCCAAGAGACACCGCAGGGCCACGCAGGACACCCCCGAGACACCGCAGAGCCCTCCCATGTCACCCCGAGACACCGCAGGGCCCCGCAGGGCACCCCCGAGACACTGCAGGGCCACACAGGGCACCCCCGAGACACCGCAGGGCTCCGCAGGGCACCCCTGAGACACCGCAGGGCTCCGCAGGGCACCCCCGAGACACCGCAGAGCCGTCCCATGTCACCCCGATACACCACAGGACACCCCAATAGTTCCACAGAGCTTCACAGCTCCCCCCGAGCCCCCCTCACTCACCCCCCCAGCAGGGCGATGCGCAGGTTGTCCTTGAAGATGGCGTTAAGGATGTTTCCCTGGAGACCCCCCGGGAGCTGCTGGCTGTGCCAGAGCCTGAGACCCGACAGCACGGACACACAGCTCTCATGATCCCTGGAGAGAGAGACACACAGACCCAGAGCTCACACAGCACGGACACACAGCTCTCATGATCCCTGGAGAGAGAGACACACAGACCCAGAGCTCACACAGCACGGACACACAGCTCTCATGATCCCTGGAGAGAGAGACACACAGACCCAGAGCTCACACAGCACGGACACACAGCTCTCATGATCCCTGGAGAGAGAGACACACAGACCCAGAGCTCACACAGCACGGACACACAGCTCTCATGATCCCTGGAGAGAGAGACACGCAGACCCAGAGCTCACACAGCACGGACACACAGCTCTCATGATCCCTGGAGAGAGAGACACACAGACCCAGAGCTCACACAGCACGGACACACAGCTCTCATGATCCCTGGAGAGAGAAACACGCAGACCCAGAGCTCACACAGCACGGACACACAGCTCTCATGATCCCTGGAGAGAGAGACACACAGACCCAGAGCTCACACAGCACGGACACACAGCTCTCATGATCCCTGGAGAGAGAGACACACAGACCCAGAGCTCACACAGCACGGACACACAGCTCTCATGATCCCTGGAGAGAGAGACACACAGACCCAGAGCTCACACAGCACGGACACACAGCTCTCATGATCCCTGGAGAGAGAGACACGCAGACCCAGAGCTCACACAGCACGGACACACAGCTCTCATGATCCCTGGAGAGAGAGACAGAGAGAGTGTGCGCGTGTGTGCGCGTCTGTCTGCGCCTGTGTGTGACCAGGAATGCCCGTAGCCACGACGACGACCTCTGCCCCCCCCCCCGCCCCACTCACTCCTGGTGGTCCTTCTTCACCCACAGCGCCAGGGCGGCCTGCGGGAGGGGCTGGTCGAGGAACAGCATCCGCATCACGTAGTTCTTGGCCAGCGGGGGCAGCTCCCTGGGGGGGGGACCGAGAGTTAATCCATCAGCGGACCCCACAATCGGTCAGTTCAGCCATCGCGACTGTCGGTATCACCCCGAAACTGATCACTGGCCCCCGGAGCCCCAGCAGGTGTGAGCCTGGCCAGTACCTGGAGGGGAGACTCCTGGGAGGAGAGCTGAGGCTGCTGCTGGGAGAGGGGTGAGTGGGGCCAGCAGGGGGCGCTCTCACCCTGCGGTCTGTGTGGGTCCTGCTGCCCCAGTATAGTGACGGGGGACACTGGACTGTAAACAGGCACCGTCCTTCGGATGAGACGTCAAACCGAGGTCCTGACTCTCTGTGCTCATTAACAATCCCGGGGTGTCTCTCGAGAAGAGTAGGGGTGTCACCCCAGTGTCCTGGCCTGATTCCCCCCCTGGTCTTGACCCATCATGGCCTCCTAATCACCCCCCTCTCTGAACTGGCTCCATCCCTCTGCTCTCCTCCCCACTGAGAGCTGCTGTGTGCTGAGCGGACTGGAGCATCATCCAGGTGGGGTACACACTGGGGGGGGCTGGAGGGGATCCCCCTGACCTGGGAAGAGCTCCGAGGGGAGGGTCCAGCAAGGCGCTATATAACCCTAAGGAAATACCCACTGACTACCCTGTGCACTGTGACCCACTGATGGGCATCACGGTGCTGGAGTCTGCGCAGCTCTGACCTGTGAAGAGCTCTGAGGGGAGGGTCCAGCGAGGCGCTATATGAGCGTGAGGATTATCATTCTGAATTATCGACCAGCCGAGCGAGCGGGCGTTACCTGAAGACGGCCAGGCAGGTGGCGGGGTGGTTGTAGAGCCGGTCCAGGATGTCGGGGCTCAGCTCCTTCAGGTACTCATGCAGGTTCTTACACTGCAGCTGGACTCGCAGCTTCATGGCTGAGGGGACGAGACGGGCCAACCACTAGACACTGCAGACACACTGACCCCTCCAGGAGCAGGACTGGACAGCCCTGCTTTAAAGACCCCTGGAGACTCTGCAGACACACACACACACTGACCCCTCCAGGACCAGGACTGGACAGCCCTGCTTTAAAGACCCCTGGAGACTCTGCAGACACACACACACTGACCCCTCCAGGAGCAGGACTGGACAGCCCTGCTTTAAAGACCCCTGGAGACTCTGCAGACACACACACACACTGACCCCTCCAGGACCAGGACTGGACAGCCCTGCTTTAAAGACCCCTGGAGACTCTGCAGACACACACACACACTGACCCCTCCAGGACCAGGACTGGACAGCCCTGCTTTAAAGACCCCTGGAGACTCTGCAGACACACACACACTGACCCCTCCAGGACCAGGACTGGACAGCCCTGCTTTAAAGACCCCTGGAGACTCTGCAGACACACACACACACTGACCCCTCCAGGACCAGGACTGGACAGCCCTGCTTTAAAGACCCCTGGAGACTCTGCAGACACACACACACTGACCCCTCCAGGACCAGGACTGGACAGCCCTGCTTTAAAGACCCCTGGAGACTCTGCAGACACACACACACACTGACCCCTCCAGGACCAGGACTGGACAGCCCTGCTTTAAAGACCCCTGGAGACTCTGCAGACACACACACACTGACCCCTCCAGGACCAGGACTGGACAGCCCTGCTTTAAAGACCCCTGGAGACTCTGCAGACACACACACACACTGACCCCTCCAGGACCAGGACTGGACAGCCCTGCTTTCAAGACCCCTGGAGACTCTGCAGACACACACACACACACACTGACCCCTCCAGGACCAGGACTGGACAGCCCTGCTTTAAAGACCCCTGGAGACTCTGCAGACACACACACACACTGACCCCTCCAGGACCAGGACTGGACAGCCCTGCTTTAAAGACCCCTGGAGACACTGCAGACACACACACACACACACTGACCCCTCCAGGACCAGGCGAACACCCTACAGGTTCAACACTTGGATGGAGGAGCCGCTGAGGCTGCGATCTGGGTGTGAATAAAGCGGTCGCTTACCGTGTGTCTGCAGAAGTCGCGGAGGACAACTCAAATGATGTAATAAAATAAAAGCAAAAAGCAAAAAGAGTCCGTCAGCCGCCTCGCTGGGGGGGGGGTTTGTTTTTTAATCCTCCGCCATGTGTGGCGCTTCCCAGAGAGAGCCGGGATCACGTAACGTCCCACGCATGAACGTCTTGCAGGGAGAAAGTATGTGACTGACAGGAAGTTTACACCCGCCTGTGAAATAAGAGTATAAAACTCTCCCGCTTCTGTGAGCCTCACGCAGCCTCACGCAGGCAGGCAGGCAGGCAGGCGAGGGAGCGGTGACGTCAGCGCAGCCCCCCCCGCCTCCCTCCAAAACAACCAACGAGCTCGGCGGCCGAGGAAAGAGCGGCGCCCGCGAGTCCTCCCTCCGCCCGCGGGCGCCCCCTAGGCTGGCGGAGTGGCGGCGCCACGGGTCACCGCCGCGCTGCGTGTTAATAAGCGAGTGTAAATGTTATTGTAAAGGCACGGGGGGGGGGGGGTTAGAAAGAGGAGGAGGGCAAACCAGGGACCTTAGACTGTAAATCGAAGGCCCCGCAATTTTCAGAGCGCCCCGTCAGTGTGTCATGCCATCGGTGAGGACGACAGCGGTCCTTCTGAGGACACAGAGGGTGGTGGGGGTGGGGAACAAGCTCTTCTGTACACAATGGGCACACAGTGTGTACAGAAGATTCCTTCACCATGTCAGTGTGGGGCACTCCCTTCAGACTGAAGAGACTCAGTTCCTGCAGCCTGTCAGCGCGGGACACTCCCTTCAGACTGAAGAGACTCAGTTCCTTCACCATGTCAGTGCGGGACGCTCCCTTTAGATTAAAGAGACTCAGTTCCTTCACCATGTCAGTGTGGGAATCTCCCTTCAGACTAAAGAGACTCAGTTCCTCCAGCCTGACAGTGTGGGACACTTCTTTCAGACTGAAGAGACTCAGTTCCTCCAGCCTGTCAGTATGGGACACTCCCTTCAGACTGAAGAGACTCAGTTCCTCCAGCCTGTCAGTGCGGGGCACTCCCTTCAGACTGAAGAGACTCAGTTCCTCCAGCCTGTCAGTGCGGGACACTCCCTTCAGACTAAAGAGACTCAGTTCCTCCAGCCTGACAGTGTGGGACACTTCTTTCAGACTGAAGAGACTCAGTTCCTCCAGCCTGTCAGTATGGGACACTCCCTTCAGACTGAAGAGACTCAGTTCCTCCAGCCTGTCAGTGCGGGGCACTCCCTTCAGACTGAAGAGACTCAGTTCCTCCAGCCTGTCAGTGCGGGACACTCCCTTCAGACTAAAGAGACTCAGTTCCTCCAGCCTGACAGTGTGGGACACTTCTTTCAGACTGAAGAGACTCAGTTCCTCCAGCCTGTCAGTATGGGACACTCCCTTCAGACTGAAGAGACTCAGTTCCTCCAGCCTGTCAGTGCGGGGCACTCCCTTCAGACTGAAGAGACTCAGTTCCTCCAGCCTGTCAGTGCGGGACACTCCCTTCAGACTAAAGAGACTCAGTTCCTCCAGCCTGACAGTGTGGGACACTTCTTTCAGACTGAAGAGACTCAGTTCCTCCAGCCTGTCAGTATGGGACACTCCCTTCAGACTGAAGAGACTCAGTTCCTCCAGCCTGTCAGTGCGGGGCACTCCCTTCAGACTGAAGAGACTCAGTTCCTCCAGCCTGTCAGTGCGGGACACTCCCTTCAGACTAAAGAGACTCAGTTCCTCCAGCCTGTGTGAGACACTCCCTTCAGACTGAAGAGACTCAGTTCCTCCAGCCTGTCAGTGCAGGACGCTCCCTTCAAACTGAAGAGACTCAGTTCCTGCAGCCTGTCAGTGTGGGACGCTCCCTTCAGACTGAAGAGACTCAGTTCCTCCAGCCTGTGTGAGAATCTCCCTTCAGACTAAAGAGACTCAGTTCCTGCAGCCTGTCAGTGTGAGACACTCCCTTCAGACTGAAGAGACTCAGTTCCTCCAGCCTGTCAGTATGGGACACTCCCTTCAGACTAAAGAGACTCAGTTCCTCCAGCCCGTCAGTGCTGGACAGTGTCAGGCCCTTTACATTTATACCCACCTACACACTCAGACGCATCAGTAAAAACAAAAAAGCTGATCGTCTTGCCTTGATCTGTATTTTTTTTTTCACTGCAACGTGCGTTTTTGTGCAAACGACCCGGGTCTGTACGGAGCTGGGGAAGATCCCGTTTAGGAACCCGCGTGACAGGTCCACGCGTGGCTTGGGCACGCGTGTGCCCACACACAGCAGAGACAGACAACCAGAGCAGCAGAGCTTTTTCTTCCCTCAGGGCCGCAGCTGCAGGCAGGGATCTAGAAAAAACAACACAGCGTCTTCGCTGGCGGCGGCGAGAGCTGTTTCCACGCACGCACACCCACCCACTCACCCACCGCGCGTACCAGCCAGTAACCGTCTCGTCTCGGGGGGGGGGGACCTCCGATGGAAATTTGTGTGGCCGGGTGACAGAACCGCAGCGTGCGCGCGGTGCCCTCCACGCCGGCTGCTCTCACGCCCCCGCGTGGCACCGAGAGGGTGAGACAACAGCGTCAGCCCACACCAGGGCAGGCGTGGGCGGCGGAACAAAACAACATCTACAGCCCGGCCGGGCCGCGCTCATAAGGGAGAGTAGACCCACCGAGACTGGGCGCTGCTCCAATCAGAAACGTCTGTTTCCCCCCTATTTTTTTATAGCCAAAAAAAAAACTGTCTGTGGTTGCCTTTCAGTGAACCAATCAGGAGTGTCTGTGGTTGCCTTTCAGTGAACCAATCAGCAGCATCCCTGCTTACCTTTCAGAGAACCAATCAGGAGTGTCTCTGGTCCCCTCTGGTCACCTTTCAGAGAACCAATCAGCAGTGTCCCTGCTTACCTTTCAGAGAACCAATCAGCAGTGTCTCTGGTCACCTCTGGTCACCTTTCAGAGCACCAATCAGAAGTGTCTCTGGTCACCTCTGGTCACCTTTCAGAGAACCAATCAGCAGTGTCTCTGGTCACCTCTGGTCACCTTTCAGAGAACCAATCAGCAGTGTCTCTGGTCACCTCTGGTCACCTTTCAGAGAACCAATCAGGAGTGTCTCTGGTCACCTCTGGTCACCTTTCAGAGCACCAATCCGGAGTGTCTCTGGTCACCTCTGGTCACCTTTCAGAGAACCAATCAGCAGTGTCTCTGGTCACCTCTGGTCACCTTTCAGAGCACCAATCAGCAGTGTCTCTGGTCACCTCTGGTCACCTTTCAGAGCACCAATCCGGAGTGTCTCTGGTCACCTCTGGTCACCTTTCAGAGCACCAATCAGCAGTGTCTCTGGTCACCTCTGGTCACCTTTCAGAGCACCAATCAGCAGTGTCTCTGGTCACCTCTGGTCACCTTTCAGAGCACCAATCTGGAGGGTCTCTGGTCACCTCTGGTCACCTTTCAGAGCACCAATCCGGAGTGTTTCTGGTCACCTCTGGTCACCTTTCAGAGCACCAATCTGGAGGGTCTCTGGTCACCTTTCAGAGCACCAATCAGGAGTGTCTCTGGTCACCTCTGGTCACCTTTCAGAGAACCAATCCGGAGTGTCTCTGGTCACCTCTGGTCACCTTTCAGAGCACCACTCCGGAGTGTCTCTGCTCGCCTTTCAGGGGCTCGGTGGAGGGTGTCTGCGAGTTTCTCTCCTTCCCGAGACACTGAAACTGCGTCGATCTGTTTGGGGTTTAACGGGTGTAAGGACATGATCGTCATCAAGAGAGGTTTTCCTCGACGACTGTGTACTCGTCTCTCCTGTCCCCGATAACGGGCTAGGAGAACCTCCTCCGACTCGAGACCCCACGAAGAAACTTTTCGCTTTACGAGCGTGATTGATTCATGGACAAATTTCACGTATTTTTTGAGGAAGATAAATTTCCCCACAACTCGGCTTCTGAAACCTTTCGTTTCGCCCAGGAGGTGTGGAAAAGTGCGCTGGGGTTTCTGAACTAAGTGAGGAACTTAGCCTAAATTAAAAAAAAAAAATCGGCTTATGAGATATTTCTGAACTCTTTCGAAATACACGTTCGAGAGCCTCCTCGTCTCGACCCTGAAACTGCCCTCTTTAAAAGGGACCGATGGGTTACAACTCGTAGAATAGATGCCATGAAATGTCACGGCTCCGTCTCCTCCTCTCCCGCGTCCTCTGTAAGCCAATCGGGAGTGTCCATCATCGCCTATCTGTGAACCAATCAGGAGCGTGTGTGGTCTCCTCCACGAACCTATCAGGAGCGTCGGTGGTCTCCTCCATGAACCAATCAGGAGGGTCTATGGTCTCTTCCATGAACCAATCAGGAGCCCAGTCCCGAGACTCAGGGGCGTGTCTTCCGTGTCGCGGAAAGTCGTTATCTGCTGCGCGGGTAATTAATAATCGGTTTTTACCGAGGCTGTTAAACCACACCCAGAGAGAAAGAAAATCATGGAAAAGATGATATTCTTCCATCCCGTGTTAAAATTTGGAAACAAATGGGTTTTTGTTTTGAAACTTAAAAACATTTTATTACATACAAACGTTTCACAGGATTCGGAAGTATTGAAGTTTTCCCCTCCGGGTGTCGTGCTCCATGTCTCCAACTGAACGTCCCCCCCCCCCCAACTGGAGCCCAGCAGGTTTGAGCCTGGCCAGTACCTGGAGGGGAGACTCCTGGGAGAGCTGAGGCTGCTGCTGCTGCTGCTGGGAGAGGGGTTAGTGGGGCCAGCAGGGGGCGCTCTCACCCAGCTCACAGCCCCACTGGAGCCCAGCAGGTGTGAGTCTGGCCAGTACCTGGAGGGGAGACTCCTGGGAGGAGAGCTGAGGCTGCTGCTGGAAGAGGTGTGAGTGGGGCCAGCAGGGGGCGCTCTCACCCTGCGGTCTGTGTGGGGTCCTGCTGCCCCAGTATAGTGTCGGGGGGGGGGGGGCAACATGCAAACTCCACACAGACAGCACCCCAGCGCCTCAGTTGAACGCAGGGCCCCCAGCGATGCTGACTTCTGCCTCACCGTGCTGCTGCTGCTGCTGCTAGCACCCAGACACCCAAACTCACACCACATGAGCTCATCATCTAGGACAGGGGGGAAGGTGCGGTACTGCAGCCCACAGCCCCCGCTTCCCCAGGCGTGGGGCAGACCCGCCGTGTATAGCGCCGGACACGCAGCTACCCCGGATGTGGCGCGTCTGTCTGTACAGACCGATATCGATCTAGGCGCTGCTGGAAAAAAAAACAACGACAACAACTCGCGCGTGTCGAGATCAATAAAAAGCTGTGAACTCGACACGCGCATCTCGTGCTCACACGCAGTAAAACCACACGCGCCCCGCGTGGGCGGGCAGTAGCCGGAGCAGCGCGAGGCGAGGAGCCTGGCCTGAGCTCCTCCCACACAGCCGCACGAGACGGCGGCGCGAGCTGACACCCCCGCCCCCCGGAGTTGACCCCCATTGACCCCGGGCCCCTACGGCCAGCAAAACAAAAAACACGCACGTTTTTAAACCTGCAGAGACACGGACACCAGCTCCTCTGTCCCCACAGCCTCCCCCTCCGTGTCCGGGTGCGACGTCGTCTTCTAAACCCGAGCGGTTCTTCCGAACCTCAAAACCCCTTTTTTTGTTTGGTTCTAAAGCGCCGGTCCGGTCCGGTCCGGTCCGGTCCCCCCGGAGGAAGAGGGAGATGATGGAGACTGGAAAAGCGCCGGGGCTCGGACCTGCAGGACAGTCTCTCCCCCCCCCAGACCCGAGTCACAGCCGCCCCCCCTCTCCGGGGCTCGGCCTGCAGGACAGTCTCCCTCCCCCCCCCCAGACCCGAGTCACAGCCTCCCCCCCCTCTCCGGGGCTCGGCCCTGCAGGACCGTCTCCCTCCCCCCCCAGACCCGAGTCACAGCCCCCCCCCTCTCCGGGGCTCGGACCTGCAGGACCGTCTCTCCCCCCCCCCAGACCCGAGTCACAGCCGCCGCCCCCCCTCTCCGGGCAGGCAGGACAGTCTCTCCCCCCCCCCCAGACCCGAGTCACAGCCGCCCCCCCTCTCTCCGGGCAGGCAGGACAGTCTCTCTCCCCCCCCCCAGACCCGAGTCACAGCCGCCCCCCCTCTCCGGGCAGGCAGGACAGTCTCTCCCCCCCCCCCCCAGACCCGAGTCACAGCCGCCGCCCCTCTCCGGGCAGGCAGGACAGTCTCTCCCCCCCCCCCAGACCCGAGTCACAGCCGCCCCCCCTCTCTCCGGGCAGGCAGGACAGTCTCTCCCCCCCCCCAGACCCGGGTCACAGCCGCCCCCCCTCTCCGGGCAGGCAGGACAGTCTCTCCCCCCCCCCAGACCCGAGTCACAGCCGCCCCCCCCTCTCCGGGGCTCGGGCCGGCAGGACAGTCTCTCCCCCCCCAGACCCGAGTCACAGCCGCCGCCCCCCCTCTCCGGGCAGGCAGGACAGTCTCTCCCCCCCCCCAGACCCGAGTCACAGCCGCCCCCCCTCTCCGGGCAGGCAGGACAGTCTCTCTCCCCCCCCCAGACCCGGGTCACAGCCGCCCCCCCTCTCCGGGCAGGCAGGACAGTCTCTCTCCCCCCCCAGACCCGAGTCACAGCCGCCCCCCCCCTCTCCGGGCAGGCAGGACAGTCTCTCTCCCCCCCCAGACCCGAGTCACAGCCCCCCCCTCTCCGGGCAGGCAGGACAGTCTCTCCCCCCCCCCCAGACCCGAGTCACAGCCGCCGCCCCCCCTCTCCGGGCAGGCAGGACAGTCTCTCCCCCCCCCCAGACCCGAGTCACAGCCGCCCCCCCTCTCCGGGCAGGCAGGACAGTCTCTCCCCCCCCCAGACCCGAGTCACAGCCGCCGCCCCCCCTCTCCGGGCAGGCAGGACAGTCTCTCCCCCCCCCCAGACCCGAGTCACAGCCGCCGCCCCCCCTCTCCGGGCAGGCAGGACAGTCTCTCCCCCCCCCCAGACCCGAGTCACAGCCGCCGCCCCCCTCTCCGGGCAGGCAGGACAGTCTCTCCCCCCCCCCAGACCCGAGTCACAGCCGCCCCCCCTCTCCGGGCAGGCAGGACAGTCTCCCCCCCCCCAGACCCGAGTCACAGCCGCCGCCCCCCCTCTCCGGGCAGGCTGGAGATCTCCGAGTAGAGCCCCGGAGGCGGGGGCGGGGGCGCTGGCCCGGGACGCGGGCGGCCCGTCAGCACCGGCACCTCCACGGCGGCGTAGTCCGTGGTCCCGCCGTCTCCCTGCGAGGAGAGGAGACACGCACGCCCGGGCGTGAGAAAGACCGCCCTGTCCTTCCCGCTGCCCAGACCCCGCTGGTAGTAGCGACACCACGACCGGCTTTTCAAGCACGCACAACAACAGGAGACATAACGCTAATAAAGTCGTCTTTTTCTTTACTCACACGACAAGTACTTTAGCAAGTACTCACGCTGCCTGCGTCGTTTGTAATAAACTGTTAAGTATTATAACGGCGCGTTATTATGTACGTGAAATGAGGCGGTCCGGCAAGACCCCCGCGTTCGAGCGGTTTAAACTGGAGGTCGAAGTGCACAAATCTGAAAGCGGTGCGGATATTTTTTATTTAAGGGCGTTTAATCTTTTTTTTTTCACAGCTCGAATTGATGTAGTACTGTGCAACCCGCCGACGATCTTTTCCTGTCTCGACTTGCTGTAATGTGCTCTCGTTTGTATGGTGAATTGTGAAAAAATTTTTTTTTTGTGTGTGAAGCATAAATAATTTTTTTTAAAAATAACCCAACTCACGCTGCCCGCGTCTTCTCTCCGGGCCTGTCGTCGGTCCTCCGGAGACTCGTCCCCTGGGACGGAGGAGCAGAAAAATTAAAACAAGTACAGTTTCGTACCGGCTGCCCCCTGTTTCTACCGTCATATCTCGATATTGCACACAGCAAGGGCCTGAACTCGCACGGACCCGCGCAGGAGGAGGTGTGGGGGGGGGGTCTCTCCGTCTGTCCCCCTCAGCGGTCCACACCCCGGCCCCGTCCTCACCTGCTCTGCGCCGGAGGCGGTGGACCCAGGCGGCGCCGCCCAGCGCCAGCAGAACCGAGACCGCCGCAAGGCCGGCCAGCGAGGGCCAGCAGGCCGGGCAGCAGGCCGGGCAGTCCGGGGGGTCGGCGGCGGGGGGGCGGCTCTCTGTCGGGAGGACGACAACAGCAACAACACAAAACACACACAGACACACACACACAAACACGCGACGAAACAGGTGAGCAGGACGGAACCGGAGCTTGCGGGCGGTCTCTCCCCTTTCCCCCGCAGGAGAGTCAGGGGGGAGACAGACGACAATCACAACTAGTAATTAACCAGGGCGGGTTTATTCCACGCTGAAAAGGAAAGACACAACGTTTCGGCTGCGGAGCCGTCGACCGGGCTTCGGAATCAACCTTCACTTACACTAGAATAATAATAATAATAATAATAATAATAATAATAATAATAATAAACGCGACTCGAGGGTTCGGGAAGGCGTGGATGGTCTAATATGTTAACATATTCCCCCCCCCCCCACATTTAAAACACAAACACATCATAATACTTCTTATTATATTACCTTTACCTTTTTATATTGACACATATCAACTGAAATTTGCCAAATGATACGTTTTCCTGGTATTTTGTAAACGAGGGCCTTTCTTGTCGATTCGAGCGAACCGAGACTGGCGTCGACTGCCGGCGTGTTCGCGCGACGCCCACCCGCGAAGAAGTTTCCTCTCGCGCTCCGCAGCGGCCCCCGTGGGGTGGGTGGGTCGGTGGGGGGCGCGTTCGCTCTCCGCCGGGATTTCGAAAGGACGCCGAGAGACGGCTGTGTCCGGAGAGATGCCGGGGTACCGGCTTCAACCACACGGCTGGGCCAGCTTGTTCCCCACCCCCACCACCCTCTGTGTACAGTAGAGCCTCCTGTCCTGACTGGAGGAGCTCACCCAGCTGTGTCTGGAGAGAAGCCGGGGTATCGGCTTCAACCAGCTTGTTCCCCACCCCCGCCCTGGGCAGCTTGTTCCCCACCCCCGCCCCCCTCTGTGTACAGTAAAGCCTCCTGTCCTGACTGGAGGAGCTCACCCAGCTGTGTCTGGAGAGAAGCCGGGGTATCGGCTTCAACCACACGGACTGGGCAGCTTGTTCCCCACCCCACCACCCTCTGTGTACAGTAAAGCCTCCTGTCCTGACTGGAGGAGCTCACCCAGCTGTGTCTGGAGAGGAGCCCCAGGGTATCGGCTTCAACCACAGGGCTGGGCAGCTTGTTCCCCCCCCCGCCTCTCTTGGCGTAAGGACGCGCGGTCTCGGGACTCTCACCCTCACCCGCGGCGAAGCCGAGCCAGGTGGCGCTGCCGAGCCTCACGCCGGCGGCCCCAGCACTGGACGCGCAGTAGTACAGCCCCAGGTCGCGCTCCGAGGCGTTGGCCACCGCCAGGCTGAAGGTCCGATTGGCGGTGTCCAGCTCGGCGGAGAGACGCGGGTCCGAGCCCTCGGAGAAGCTCAGCAGGCCGCGGGACCCCCCGGTCCTCTCCTGCACCGACACCCAGAGGAACGGCGGCTCCCCGCGCCGGTGGGCGACCCACAGGGTCCGGCCCTCGTGCCTGACGTCACAGGGCAGGGTGACGTCGTCCCCCGGCCGGACCGTCCGCCGCGCGGGGCCCGCCCGGGCGCTGGACACTGCGGAGGGGGACAATAAAATAACTGTTTATTAAAACAACAATAAATAACAATTTCACACAAAAAAAAAACACACAGAAAAAGAACCAGGGCGAGGATGAAGATAATTCTGCCGAGATTTAAAGCTCTTTTTTTTTCCCCTCCAAAAATACATTACTTTTCTTCAGAAGAGCCTCTCCTGAACTGGTTCTGTTCTTCACCCCCTCTGCTGCTCTCAGTACCACCACCCACGCTCTCCTCTGTGTGCTGTCATTGTGTCTTATCTGGTGTAGTCTTCTTATTTATTGTTGTCGTCGTCCTGTAAAGCGCTTCGAGAAGCCATCTTTAAAGGCGCTATATAAAATAACGTTTATCATGATCATTATTAGTATAAAAGACACTCCGATACATTTATCTGCGAGAGCTGCAGCAGTACAGTGTGGATTTTGACAGGCCTGCACAGCGTTTTCTTTAAGCGTGTAAATGTGAATGGCAGAATTAAGGAGTCCGATCTGATGTTATACTTCGTATGGAAATGGCACAACCTCCGCTCTTCAAATTCTGCTCTCCTGTCTGTCCCCCCAAGCCCGTCTACACTCTAGGGGTGACAGGGTCTTCTCCTGCTGCGCCCCCAAAACTCTGGAACTCTCTCCCCCAGGATATCAGAAAGCCCCCTTCTCTCAGCTCCTGCCAATCCAGACTCCAAACCCTCTTCTTCAGAAGAGCCTCTCCTGAACTGGTCTCATCCTTCACCCCTCTGCTGCTCTCAGTACCACCACCCCCGTCTCCTCTGTGTGCTGTCATTGTGTCTTATCTGGTGTATTCTTCTTTATTTATTGTTGTCGTCGTCCTGTAAAGCGCTTCGAGAAGCCGCCTTTAAAAGGCGCTATATAAAATAAAGTTTTTTTTTTAAAATAATGATTATTACTTATTAATTAATCACGATGCCTCTAGAGCGCAGGGACGAGAGGAAGGAGGGAAGGCGCGCAGCACCAAGCCGCGGATAAATCAGACAGAGGCAGGAGTCTTGCGAGCGGTACAGCGGGCAGTGTTTGCTCGGGATGTTGAGTTCTGAGGTTTCACCGTGAAGTACGGAGATTATACAGACCCGAGGACCGCGGCGAGGAACACCTGCGCCCCCGACCAAAAAAAAAATAAAAATATATATATATTAAAAAAAAAATGCAGAAACTTTGGGCCGAGTCAAAAGAGACGAGGCGTCTTCTCGCTGGGGGGGGGGGGGAATAAAATCGGACCCCCCTCATTTTCACGACAAGACTCGGCTCCGGCTTCTGAATCCTCCCCCCCACCCCCCCTCCAAACAGCGGCGTTTTCGCGGTCTGAAAAATAGAAACGCCAGCCAAGTCTGGAGGAAAAGGGAGAGGTCCCCGAAGTCTCCTTCTCCTCCTCACGGTTACACGACCCCACGTCCACTCCTGAGGGGGGACGAAAAATCTGTCTCGTACCCCCCCCCCCCCCCGGTTCTGTGGAGACGTGTCACCGTCTGGAGTCGTGTGTCCCGGCCCAGGAAACGCGAGAGGAGTTTAAAAAAAAAAAAAAACCCCAAAAAAACCAGCAACTGAAGAGGAATTTAAAACAATTTGCTCGTTAATTTAAAAAATGTCCCTGCGTGGACAGGATCGGGACCGCGCCCGTGGAGAGCCGCGGTCTCGAGTTTCCCCGGCTCATACGTGAAAACAAAAATCAGATGGACCAAAAAAAAAACGCACTAATCTACATTTTTAATTTAAAAAAAAAAACAACCCAAAAAGGTTCCGTCGTTCCGTGTTTTTTTTTTTGCTAAAAATGAAAAACATGAAAACACTTAATTGATCGAACACGTCGCGCGGCACCGCGGGGTCAAAGCCGGTCTCGCCACAGGAGAATCTGAATTTCACAAAAAGCGAACACTTTGTTACTCTGTAATGTGGAGTTATTTAATCCTCATCCCGCCGGGTTTATGTGACAGGTATCGAGGGATTTCTGGCAGTGACGACCCACGTCCCGCGGGAACTGCAGGGAGTGTGGAATAAGACGCGTTTCACGGAGGCCCGAGATGATAATATTCCTCCCTTCCTTCCCCGTGCCCGGTCTCGCACCGCAGGGCAGTTTTTTCAGGGTCTCTGCCTCTCTGACCCCCCCACCCGCCTCCGCCCGCGTCCACGCGTGCCCCGTACTCACGCGTGAAGAGGAGCAGCAGAGCCACCCTCGCGCGCAGCCCGTCCATCGTGTGAGCGCGAGCCGGCGGGCCGGCGGACCCCCTCACTGCGCGAGAGGGGAGGGCTTGAGCCCCGATTGGCCACAGCGCGAGACCCCCCCCCCCCCCACGACACACACACACACACACACACTGACGCCCACCGCCCAGCAGAGGGCGCTGTGACGGCCGGCGGGAAGGGCCACTCTAGCCCAGACAGGGCAGTGAGAGGATGAGCAGGTCGGGGCCTGTCCACTCTCGGGGGCGAGACACACAGCACGCTGCCGAAAATAAAGACGCCATCCAGCAGGGTGAGGAGACAGAAAGACAGCTGGACACCACAGAGACCGAGAGACAACCCCCTAACGAACACACAGTGGCCAGAGTGTGTGTGTGTCCTGTGATGGACTGGTGTCCTGTCCAGGGTGTGTGAGTGTGTGTGTGTCCTGTGATGGACTGGTGTCCTGTCCAGGGTGTGTGTGTGTGTGTCCTGTGATGGACTGGTGTCCTGTCCAGGGTGTGTGAGTGTGTGTGTGTCCTGTGATGGACTGGTGTCCTGTCCAGGGTGTGTGAGTGTGTGTGTGTGTCCTGTGATGGACTGGTGTCCTGTCCAGGGTGTGCGAGTGTGTGTGTGTCCTGTGATGGACTGGTGTCCTGTCCAGGGTGTGTGAGTGTGTGTGTGTGTTCTGTGATGGACTGGTGTCCTGTCCAGGGTGTGTGAGTGTGTGTGTGTGTTCTGTGATGGACTGGTGTCCTGTCCAGGGTGTGTGAGTGTGTGTGTGTCCTGTGATGGACTGGTGTCCTGTCCAGGGTGTGTGAGTGTGTGTGTGTGTCCTGTGATGGACTGCTGTCCTGTCCAGGGTGTGTGTGAGTGTGTGTGTGTCCTGTGATGGACTGGTGTCCTGTCCAGGGTGTGTGTGAGTGTGTGTGTGTCCTGTGATGGACTGGTGTCCTGTCCAGGGTGTGTGAGTGTGTGTGTGTGTGTGTGTGTGTCCTGTGATGGACTGGTGTCCTGTCCAGGGTGTGTGAGTGTGTGTGTGTCCTGTGATGGACCGCTGTCCTGTCCAGGGTGAGCCCTGCCCTGTGTCTGTTGCTTGCTGGGACAGACACTAGCTCCCCCAGTCTGTGACCCTGGACTGGAGAGGGAGCTGTGAGAAAGGTGGAAGGAGACGTAAAACAAAAATATCTTCGTTTATTTTGTTTTCCATGAAAACGCCCAAAACAGACTCTGGCGGAGTAGGGGGAGCAGAGGACAGAACCGGAACTCTGAAGAGTCCAGTTTTGGCTGTTTCCGGGATTCCGGTCCTGGAGAGCTTTGGGTTCAGAATTGGGGGGTGGTGTCCGGTGAGGCCTCGGCCCCTCTGCCCTCCGGGAGCTGACCGCTGCTCGGACGGTCCCTCTGCGGCCCATGGGCGGGGAAGGAGACACAGAGAGGTGCCCCCCCCACCCCTCGGCGGCCCTCACGAATCCTCCTTCTCCTGGTACCTGAAACACGCAGCAGTGTGTAAGACTGCGAGACCGGACACAGGGGCTGTGTCTGTGTGAGAGAAGCCGGGGTATCGGCTTCAACCACAGGGCTGGGCGGCTTGTTCCCCACCCCCACCCCCCTCTGTGTACAGAAGGGCCTCCTGTCCTGACTGGAGGAGCTCACCCAGCTGTGTCTGGAGAGAAGCCCCAGGGTATCGGCTTCAACCACACGGACTGGGCGGCCTGTTCCCCACCCCCACCCCCTTCTGTGTACAGAAGAGCTTCCTGTCCTGTCCTCGACCGATTGACTGACTGACTCGATAGACTGATCGAGTGACTGATTGACTCGATAGACTGATCGACTTGCCGGCAGTGGGTGCAGGTATAGAAGACGGTCTGTCCCTCGTCGGCGGACCTCATCTGTCGGGTGTGGTAGACCATCCCCTCCCGGCCGCAGCGAGAGCACCTGCGGTCAATCTGGGGGCAGAGACATGGGTCAGGGGTCATAGGTCAGTTGATTCAGCAGGGCCAGGGGGTCAGGCAGCGTATCAGGGCTGTCTGTCTGTCTGTCTGTGAGGACAGTCACTCAGCGTGTCAGTCTGTCAATGAATCAGTGTGTCGGTCCGTCCTGTTCCATTCAGCCACACCAGGAAAGAGGTTAGGGACCAGTGACCCCAGGACAGAGGTCAGGGATCAGCCACACCAGGAAAGAGGTTAGGGACCAGTGACCCCAGGACAGAGGTCAGGGATCAGCCATACAAAGACAGAGGTCAGGGACCAGTGACCCCAGGACAGAGGTCAGGGATCAGCCATACAAAGACAGAAGTCAGGGACCAGTGACCCCAGGACAGAGGTCAGGGATCAGCCACACCAGGAAAGAGGTTAGGGACCAGTGACCGCAGGACAGAGGTCAGAGACCAGTGACCCCAGGTCAGAGGTCAGGGACCAGCGACCCCCGGACACTCACCACAGGGCCCTTCAGCTCTCCCTCCTCCTCGGACATCACGGCGGTGCTGCTGGACTCCAGGCTGTTGAAGACGACCGACGAGGTGACCACCTGGTCAGCGAGCTCTGCAGCACAGAGGGGGAGAGAGGACACTCCTGAGGGACTGAGCCCTGCACACACCTGGGGCTCCGATCCAGACAAATCCCCTCTCACACAGGTGGACCAGGGGTCAGTGTGCCTGGTCCAGTCAGTCCAGGGGTCTGTGACTCTGGTCCAGTTAGTCCAGGGGTCTGTGTCCTCTGGTCCAGTCAGTCCAGGGGTCTGTGTGCCTGGTCCAGTCAGTCCAGGGGTCTGTGACTCCGGTCCAGTCAGTCCGGGGGTCTGTGTCCCTGGTCCAGTCAGTCCAGGGGTCTGTGACTCCGGTCCAGTCGGTCCAGGGGTCTGTGACTCCGGTCCAGTCAGTCCGGGGGTCTGTGTCCCTGGTCCAGTCAGTCCAGGGGTCTGTGACTCCGGTCCAGTCGGTCCAGGGGTCTGTGACTCCGGTTCAGTTGGTCCGGGGGTCTGGTAAGGTTAATTGGTGCCAAACAGCGCCACCCACAGGCCACCCTCACACACTGTTGAAAACGTAAAAAGGGAAACCCAATCCATCAATCACCCAATCCATCAATCACCCAATCCATCAATCGATCGATCATCAATCACTCTGAGCCACTGACCGCTCACGCCGATGTCGTAGCCGCAGCGCCGGCAGCTCAGGACGTCCTCCACGCCGGGAACGGGCAGCACGGTGCCACACTCCGGGCAGAACTGCGGGTCGCCGTGGAAACAGGAGCCGGGCAGGGCGTCTGCCGACATCGCTGCGGAGGGAAAACGATCAATTCGGGGCGACCGGCGCGCACTGCCACGACCCCGTTCTCGACCCCCCCGTGTCAGTCCGGCTGGGCCCAGCCGGGCCTTGCTGCCGAGAGTGGTGCCGGTGCCCTCCGGACCAGAACACCTCATCGGCTCTCAGGTCTCAGGTGGGCCGGGCCGGGTCAGTACTGGGGTGGGAGACCCTCTGAGGGAAACCAGGTCTCAGATGTACGTAACTCGTCAGGAGACCAGCAGGGGGCGCCCTCCCCTCTGGTCTAGAACACCTCATCGGGTCTCAGGTCTCAGGTGGGCCGGGCCGGGTCAGTACTGGGGTGGGAGACCCTCTGAGGGAAACCAGGTCTCAGATGTACGTAACTCGCCAGGAGACCAGCAGGGGGCGCCCTCCCCTCTGGTCTAGAACACCTCATCGGGTCTCAGATCTCAGGTGGGCCGGGCCGGGTCAGTACTGGGGTGGGAGACCGGGTCTGCATGTGAATGTGAACGTGGTCCTGCTGTCGTCCCAACTAAATTCCACTATGAGATCAGAGAACAACCTAGCCTCTTTCAAATTTACGACCGGACTGTGGTCACTGAGCCTGTCCTCCCTGGACAGCCAGGTCTGCCTGTGTCCAGTGTCTGTGTCCAGGCTGCGGTCACTCTGAGCCTGTCCTCCCTAGACAGCCAGGTCTGTCTGTGTCCAGGCTGTGGTCACTCTGAGCCTGTCCTCCCTAGACAGCCAGGTCTGTCTGTGTCCAGGCTGTGGTCACCGAGCCTGTCCTCTCTGGACAGCCAGGTCTGCCTGTGTCCAGTGTCTGTGTCCAGGCTGTGGTCACTGAGCCTGTCCTCTCTGGACAGCCAGGTCTGCCTGTGTCCAGTGTCTGTGTCCAGGCTGTGGTCACTCTGAGCCTGTCCTCCCTAGACAGCCAGGTCTGTCTGTGTCCAGGCTGTGGTCACCGAGCCTGTCCTCTCTGGACAGCCAGGTCTGCCTGTGTCCAGTGTCTGTGTCCAGGCTGTGGTCACTGAGCCTGTACTCTCTGGACAGCCAGGTCTGCCTGTGTCCAGTGTCTGTGTCCAGGCTGCGGTCACTCTGAGCCTGTCCTCTCTGGACAGCCAGGTCTGCCTGTGTCCAGTGTCTGTGTCCAGGCTGTGGTCACTCTGAGCCTGTCCTCCCTGGACAGCCAGGTTTGCCTGTGTCCAGTGTCTGTGTCCAGGCTGCGGTCACTCTGAGCCTGTCCTCTCTGGACAGCCAGGTCTGCCTGTGTCCAGTGTCTGTGTCCAGGCTGCGGTCACTGAGCCTGTCCTCTCTGGACAGCCAGGTCTGCCTGTGTCCAGTGTCTGTGTCCAGGCTGCGGTCACTGAGCCTGTCCTCTCTGGACAGCCAGGTCTGCCTGTGTCCAGTGTCTGTGTCCAGGCTGCGGTCACTGAGCCTGTCCTCTCTGGACAGCCAGGTCTGCCTGTATCCAGTGTCTGTGTCCAGGCTGCGGTCACTCTGAGCCTGTCCTCTCTGGACAGCCAGGTCTGTCTGTGTCCAGGCTGTGGACACTGAGCCTGTCCTCTCTGGACAGCCAGGTCTGCCTGTGTCCAGTGTCTGTGTCCAGGCTGTGGTGACTCAGCCTGTCCTCTCTGGACAGCCAGGTCTGTCTGTGTCCAGGCTGTGGACACTGAGCCTGTCCTCTCTGGACAGCCAGGTCTGCCTGTGTCCAGTGTCTGTGTCCAGGCTGTGGTCACCGAGCCTGTCCTCTCTGGGCAGCCAGGTCTGCCTGTGTCCAGGCTGTGGTCACTGAGCCTGTCCTCTCTGGACAGCCAGGTCTGCCTGTGTCCAGTGTCTGTGTCCAGGCTGCGGTCACTGAGCCTGTCCTCTCTGGACAGCCAGGTCTGCCTGTGTCCAGTGTCTGTGTCCAGGCTGCGGTCACTGAGCCTGTCCTCTCTGGACAGCCAGGTCTGCCTGTATCCAGTGTCTGTGTCCAGGCTGCGGTCACTCTGAGCCTGTCCTCTCTGGACAGCCAGGTCTGTCTGTGTCCAGGCTGTGGACACTGAGCCTGTCCTCTCTGGACAGCCAGGTCTGCCTGTGTCCAGTGTCTGTGTCCAGGCTGTGGTGACTCAGCCTGTCCTCTCTGGACAGCCAGGTCTGTCTGTGTCCAGGCTGTGGACACTGAGCCTGTCCTCTCTGGACAGCCAGGTCTGCTTGTGTCCAGTGTCTGTGTCCAGGCTGTGGTCACCGAGCCTGTCCTCTCTGGGCAGCCAGGTCTGCCTGTGTCCAGGCTGTGGTCACTGAGCCTGTCCTCTCTGGACAGCCAGGTCTGCCTGTGTCCAGTGTCTGTGTCCAGGCTGCGGTCACTGATCCTGTAGGTCGTCAGACTCGGTCTCTTACTCCCTATTGGTAGGCGCCGTTCCAACCTGCTCTTTAAAAACAACCATCCACCGAGTTAGGAGTCCTTGTACCCGTCTCCAGAAAACGCCTACCCCGCGTTATATCAGAGGGTCCCTACCGTGATCGGAGGTCAATCGCGGGTAGCTGTCGCGCCGAGACACGTGTTGTCCGCAGAGCACAAACACACTCGAGAGCTCTCGGGATCTTCCGTGTGGCCGGCTGCTGGGGCGCATGACGTCAGCCCGGCAGCGGAAGTGACGTTCACGGCGCGCCGGCATTTTAAAGAAAAAAACCAGCTTTGTCTTTGGTTATTTTATAGTGTCTGTATGTATACGCTCTTAATTGCTTTTTTTTTATAATAAGAAGAAATATATACGAACATATATGCATTCATCTGTTAATAGTCTGGGTAGAAATCACAAACAAAATTATGTGAGGCTTCTCCCTCCGTCAATGTTTTTTTATGGTGAAAACGAAACATTATTTCCATTAAAAACCTGCAAAAACACACCTCACGTCTGTAAAGATGTTCACTGATTGTGTGCTAGGTTATAATCACCTCTGGCAGCGTGCTGTTGTGTGTTTGTGCGTTTTCATTTGTGAACACCCTCTCTGTTTTGTTTGAGTTGAAGTTTGGGGGAAAAAATACGGGAGTCCTGCGCGTAGTGCATCATGGGAAATCGGGGGGGGGGGGCGTGGGTCGCGGCGCCGGCGCACCCGAGTGACGTCACCAAACGCCCCGAAGTCGTTGCTGCGAGAGACGGACTAACCATTCGAAGGTAAAACGCGTTTTATTTCACGATAAAAGAAACCACCAACCGCCCCTTCCTATTAACGCGCCGTTTGCGGTTTTTTTTTCCTCCTCATAAACCGCTTTCTTCCGCCTCTTCTCCGTGCTGGTCGGCGTGACTCCTCTCGAAGGGAAATTTTTTCGCGTGAGGGGGTTTGCTGGGTGGCGCGACTGGGCCTGTGTTTTTGAAAGAACAAAAAAAAAAACCCGCACTCGGCCATTATCGTTTTACACACTCACACACACACATAAAAAAACCCTAACAGACGGGAAAACATCGGATTTTCTAACGCCCCTACACCCACTCGGGGTGCCCTCGGTCCGGTCCGGTCCGGGACGGAGACACGGCTTGAGCCCGTCCCGTGAGCTTTCGCGTGTCCGTGGGAGTGGGAGTGGGGGGGGGAGAAGGGGTCCCCCCGTGTAGCCCCGATCTCGCTCCCGTCCGGCGCAGTTTTACATCCGCTAGTTTAAAAAAAAAAAACACGGATCTGGAAATTGTCAGTCGTGCTGGTCGATTGGTCGAAAGGGGCCGACGGGCTGGTTGTTGTCAGAGCCTGTTTGTCCCGGGACAAACAGGATGTCCCTTCACAGCACGGTGCAGGTGGTGGTACGATTATACAGATCTTCGTGCGTGTGTGACCGCAAAAACACCCCGCACCTCCTTCCGTGGGACTGCTGGATTCAGAGACTGCAGGTCCTGAATGAGTGCGGATCCGCGTCTGCATTTAAAAGATCATATTTCCTCGTATAAATGAGTAACAGCGCGGCGAGACACACTGTTAAGGTTCCTTGTTCCGCCACGCACAGCTGTGAATACTCCTGTGTGAAAAATGTCAGTCTGTTCCTGTGGGGATCACTAACCAGACGTGTTTAGGGAACTGCTGTGTCCAGTCAGTGTGTCTGTATGAACCCCTCTCTCTCTCAGTGCAGTGTTCATGTACTGGAGTGTCCAGTCAGGGTGTCTGTATGAACCCCTCTCTCTCTCAGTGCAGTGTTCATGTACTGGAGTGTCCAGTCAGTGTGTCTGTATGAACCCCTCTCTCTCTCAGTGCAGTGTTCATGTACTGGAGTGTCCAGTCAGGGTGTCTGTATGAACCCCCCTCTCTCTCAGTGCAGTGTTCATGTACTGGAGTGTCCAGTCAGTGTGTCTGTATGAACCCCTCTCTCTCTCTCAGTGCAGTGTTCATGTACTGGAGTGTCCAGTCAGTGTGTCTGTATGAACCCCTCTCTCTCTCAGTGCAGTGTTCATGTACTGGAGTGTCCAGTCAGTGTGTGTGTATGAACCCCTCTCTCTCTCAGTGCAGTGTTCATGTACTGGAGTGTCCAGTCAGTGTGTATTAGCCCCTCTCTCTCCCTCTAGGTAACACTATGGCTGAGAACGATGTGGATAACGAGCTCCTGGATTATGAGGATGACGAGGTGGAGGCAGGTGGAGGTGGGGGAGACGGGGCTGACCTGCTCCCCGTCAAGAAGGAGGTGAAGGGCTCCTACGTGTCCATTCACAGCTCGGGCTTTAGGGACTTCCTGCTGAAACCGGAGCTCCTGAGGGCCATCGTGGACTGCGGGTTCGAGCACCCGTCTGAAGGTAAGACACAGACCCTCACAGAGACACAGCCACTCTCACACAGACACAGCCACTGTCACTGTCAGGGCTCAGTGTGGTGTCCAGACAGCAGTGTCCAGATATCAGGGCTCAGCACAGTGTCCAGACAGCAGTGTCCAGATATCAGGGCTCAGTGTGGTGTCCAGATATCAGGGCTCAGCACAGTGTCCAGATATCAGGGCTCAGTGTGGTGTCCAGACAGCGGGGCCTAGTGCAGTGTCCAGACAGCAGTGTCCAGACAGCGGGTCCCAGCGCCTTGTCCAGACAGCGGGGACCAGACAGCGGGTCCCAGTGCCTTGTCCAGACAGCGGGGACCAGACAGCGGGTCCCAGTGCCTTGTCCAGACAGCAGTGTCCAGACAGCGGGTCCCAGCGCCTTGTCCAGACAGCGGGGACCAGACAGCGGGTCCCAGTGCCTTGTCCAGACAGCAGTGTCCAGACAGCGGGTCCCAGCGCCTTGTCCAGACAGCAGTGTCCAGACAGCGGGTCCCAGTGCCTTGTCCAGACAGCAGTGTCCAGACAGCGGGTCCCAGCGCCTTGTCCAGACAGCGGGGCCCAGACAGCGGGTCCCAGCGCCTTGTCCAGACAGCAGTGTCCAGCGCAGTGTTTATGCTGTGCTCTGTTCCATTAGCGAGTCTGTATTTCTGTCTTCCTGACCCCCCCCTCTTCCCTCTCCCTGTCCCCCCCCCCAGTCCAGCACGAGTGCATCCCGCAGGCCATCCTGGGAATGGACGTGCTGTGCCAGGCCAAGTCAGGGATGGGGAAGACGGCCGTGTTCGTGCTGGCCACCCTGCAGCAGCTGGAGCCCGTCACCGGGCAGGTAATTATAATAATAATAATAATGTCTTACACTTATATAGCGCTTTTTCTGGACACTCCACTCAAAGCGCTTTACAGGTCATGGGGATCCCCTCCACCCCCACCAGGGGGTGCAGCCCCACCTGGATGATGCGACGGCAGCCATAGTGCGCCAGAACGCTCCCCCACACACACCAGCTCTCAGTGGGGAGGAGAGCAGAGAGATGAAGCCAGTGCAGAGAGGGGGGTTATTAGGAGGCCATGATTGATGAGGGCCAATGGGAAATTTGGCCAGGACACTGGGGTTACACTCCTACTCTTCTTGAGAGACAGCCCGGGATTGTTAATGAGCACAGAGAGTCAGGACCTCGGTTTTACGTCTCATCCGAAGGACGGCGCCTGTTTACAGTATAGTGTCCCCGACACTATACTGGGGCATCAGGAACCACACAGACCGCAGGGTGAGCGCCCCCTGCTGGCCCCACTAACTCCTCTTTCAGCAGCAGCCTCAGATCTCCCAGGAGTCTCCCCTCCAGGTACTGACCAGGCTCACATCTGCTTAGCTTCAGTGGGGCTGCCAGTTGTGAGTTGCAGGGTGATATGGCTGCTGGTACCGGATCCGCCTCTCCAGTCCAGTCCAGTCCAGTCCCGTCCCGAGCTCCCTGGGTCCCCCTGTCGGGTCCATTCCACCTGCCTCTCTGCCCTCCGGCACAGCCCTCTCCTGCGTATCAGCCACCGCCGCCTCTGCTTCCTGGTTTTCCACTGTCACCTGACCAGTGGCCCGCCTCCCGATTGGTCAGGTGACGGCAGGTGGCCACCCCCCAGTGCTTTCTGGGGGATGTAGTTTCTGGCACAGTCTTAACCTTGACTCCATCTCATGATGTTTGCCTCTGTCAGTTTATCTCTCTCAATCTCTGGAGCGTGTCACTCTGTTAAAGTCTCTGTGTGTGTTGTCTTGTCTGTGGACAGGAGCTGTTAAAGTCTCTGTGTCTGTTGTCTGTCTAGAATCTGTCTGTGGACAGGAGCTGTTAAAGTCTCTGTGTGTGTTGTCTGTCTGTGGACAGGAGCTGTTAAAGTTTCTGTGTGTGTTGTCTTGTCTGTGGACAGGAGCTGTTAAAGTCTCTGTGTGTGTTGTCTTGTCTGTGGACAGGAGCTGTTAAAATCTCTGTGTGTGTTGTCTGTCTGTGGACAGGAGCTGTTAAAGTCTCTGTGTCTGTTGTCTGTCTAGAATCTGTCTGTGGACAGGAGCTGTTAAAGTCTCTGTGTGTGTTGTCTGTCTGTGGACAGGAGCTGTTAAAGTTTCTGTGTGTGTTGTCTTGTCTGTGGACAGGAGCTGTTAAAATCTCTGTGTGTGTTGTCTGTCTGTGGACAGGAGCTGTTAAAGTCTCTGTGTCTGTTGTCTGTCTAGAATCTGTCTGTGGACAGGAGCTGTTAAAGTCTCTGTGTGCGTTGTCTGTCTGTGGACAGGAGCTGTTAAAGTCTCTGTGTGTGTTGTCTGTCTGTGGACAGGAGCTGTTAAAGTCTCTGTGTGTGTTGTCTGTCTGTGTCTCTGGAATTTGTGATGGGTCTGATACTGCAATAAGTGTATTCCCCTCTGTCTCTCTCTATAGCTTTTGACTGGACATGGGCGATACCCTCTCCACTCCTCTGTCTGTCTCTTCCTGTCCAGCCCGTACTGGACAGACTGTGTTGTGGCTCATGTTGGCGTGTGTGCCCTGATAGTATTTCTCCCTCTGGTCCCTCCCAGGTGTCTGTTTTGGTGATGTGTCACACCAGAGAGCTGGCCTTCCAGATCAGCAAGGAGTACGAGAGATTCTCTAAGTACATGCCCACGGTCAAGGTAAATAACGCACAGCACAACTCCAGTCAGTGTGTCTGTCTGAACCCCTCTCTCTCTCAGTGCAGTGTTCATGTACTGGAGTGTCCAGTCAGTGTGTGTGTATGAACCCCTCTCTCTCTCAGTGCAGTGTTCATGTACTGGAGTGTCCAGTCAGTGTGTGTGTATGAACCCCTCTCTCTCTCAGTGCAGTGTTCATGTACTGGAGTGTCCAGTCAGGGTGTGTGTATTAAAGCTGCCGTCCTGCAGGTGGCGGTGTTCTTCGGGGGCCTGTCCATCAAGAAGGACGAGGAGGTCCTGAAGAAGAACTGCCCGCACATCGTGGTGGGCACGCCGGGCCGCATCCTGGCGCTGGCCCGCAACAAGAGCCTGAACCTGAAGCACATCAAGCACTTCATCCTGGACGAGTGCGACAAGATGCTGGAGCAGCTGGGTGAGTGAGGCTGGGGGAGGGGGGGGGCTGAAAAATCAAAACGACTGCCCCCCTCCCATCTTCTCACGGCTCTGGCCAGTCCAGGGTCACAGGTCGGCGGAGGAGAAGGGGCATCTTTGGGAGGATGGGGATTTCTGGGGGGGGGTGTTGTTATCGCCAGGGGGGGCACTCTCAGGACCCCAAGTGTCCCAGGTCAAGCCTGATGAGATTCGGGCTCCTGCCGGGCAGTGGGGGGTGGGGTTTCTCCCTCGGGCCCGGCTCATGGGATGATTTCCTTCTGCGCTCCCCTAACCCCCCCCCCACCCTGTTGTCCCCCCCCCCCTCTCCTCAGACATGCGGCGCGACGTCCAGGAGATCTTCCGCATGACTCCCCACGAGAAGCAGGTCATGATGTTCAGCGCCACGCTCAGCAAAGAGATCCGGCCCGTCTGCCGCAAGTTCATGCAAGATGTAAATACCCCCCCACCCCACCACCCCACCACTGTCGGCACTGCCCCGCGCCCCCGCCCTGCCCCAGCCCCCCGGGAGAGGACGAGGGGGGGGGCGGAGAGCGAGGAAGACCACACACCCCCTTCCCCCCCCGCCGCCCGCGCCAGGCTGAGGCGGCCCCCAGACCCCACCGCCACCGCCACAGACCTGAGCCCGCCGGGGCAGCCTGACGGTCTGCTGTCTCCTCCTCCGCACGCCGACTGGACTGACCGACGCCCAGTGACCGTCACGCCCCGGTCCGTACAGCATCAATACTGACCGACGCCCAGTGACCGTCACGCCCCAGTCCGTACAGCATCAATACTGACCGACGCCCAGTGACCGTCACGTCCCAGTCCGTACAGCATCAATACTGACTGACGCCCAGTGACCGTCACGCCCCGGTCTGTACAGCATCAATACTGACTGACGCCCAGTGACCGTCACGCCCTGGTCTGTACATCGTCAGTACTGACTGATCTGACTCACAGCCTTGCTGACCGCCCAGTTACACTCATACACTGCTCTGTACAGTGTCAATACTGACCGATATGAGTCACAGCCACCCAGCCCAGTTACACTCATACACTGGTCTGTACATCGTCAATACTGACCGATATGAGTCACAGCCAGCCAACCCAGTTACACTCATACACTGGTCTGTACATCGTCAATACTGACCGATATGAGTCACAGCCAGCCAGCCCAGTTACTCTTATACACTGGTCTGTACATCGTCAGTACTGACCGATATGACTCACAGCCAACCAGCCCAGTTACTCTTATACACTGGTCTGTACATCGTCAATACTGCCCGATATGACTCACAGCCAGCCAGCCCAGTTACTCTTATACACAGGTCTGTACATCGTCAATACTGACCAATATGACTCACGGCCAGTCACCTTAGTTACACTTGTACACGGGGCTGTATTGAATTAGAGACTAGGCCAAAACTAACCAATACAGTACAACACAAATCCCAGTTCCCAGGCCAGTTACAGTAGAGGTACAACACAGTTGCACTGTCAGTACTTCACATGCTAGTAACTACATTGTACTGGGCACTGTGTGTCACTACTCTACTGGGCACCACAGACCTCACAGCCAACAACAGACAAGACAGTGTCAGGTACACTGAGCCACCCAGGGCACATACCAAGTCCAAACCAGACGTTTCAGCCTAAAACTAATGTGTTCGTCGGTCGTAATTAGTCAGAAAGTGTTGTCTGGCCACCAGGACGCTACATTAACGTGCAGCGCCCCCTGCTGTCGGTGTGGACCGCGACACACCAGACGGGCCGTTTCATCGATAGCTAGGTGTATCTGGCGACAGCATCAGCTCGGGTGGTCCTGCTAGTATTAATGCTGCTAGCGTGTTGTCCTGGCCCTCCCCAGTCACTTGAACAGAGCGGTGTGCGTAAGATGAGGCTCTGATGGTGAGATACCAGGGCAGTCCAGCCCCTGTGCTTGGCCAGTGCTCCAGTCCAGCTGTGAGAAGACCCTTTATCAATCCCTGTGGCTGCGCACACAAAGTAGGACGGATGGTCATTTTTTGGGGGTACCTAGAGGTCTTTATGGAGGCGTTATTCTGAACTGAAACACTTTACGGAGTGGGACCTCCATATCTCAGCCTATAGCACAGCTTGGGCATTGCGAATAAAGTCCGAAATAGCCAGAAGACAAGATATTAACGGACCGGTCCATATGTAGTCGGTATGAGAGTCCAGAGGCAAGCCGGTAAGCCTGTATGTTACAAAGCCAAAGGACAAGATGGAGACCGGTCGTTAATACGCTGGGTCTGTAACACTCCGTTACAAAGCCAAAAGACCAGATATTAATTTACTGGTCAGTATATAGTCACTGTTAAGAGTCCAGAGACCAGTCGTTAATACAGCAGGTCTGTTACAAAGCCCAAACGCAAAACTTAATTTACTGGCCCATGTGTAGTCGCTGACAGTCAGGAGAAGGGTTGTTAATAAACTGGGCCTTTAACATTCTGCTACAAAGCTGAAAGACTTTACTGGCCCATGTATAGTCACTAAGAGAGTCTGGAGGCCAGTTGTTAATATGGCAGGCTTGTTATAGACTGACAGTGTGGAACAGAGACTACAAGGACATTAGCCGGATCAACTAATGGGCCCCTTTAATCCAATTGATTTTTGCATCAGGAGCTGCGAAGATTCTGCTTTGACTTTGTCTGTGCTCTGGTATAAACACTGGTAAATTTACTGCAGGGTGTTAACATGCCCAGTACACACACACACACATGATACCACAGCCCAGACTGGTATAATGTACGTTTACTACAGATTGTAACGTGCTGAGTCCTCACACATACACACACATTTTACATATATGATGCCCCAGCTCAGGCTGGTATAGCCCCTTGTACAGACTCACACGATGCCCCAGTCCAGGCTGGTCTCACCCCTTGTACAGACTCACACGATGCCCCAGTCCAGGCTGGTGTCACCCCTTGTACAGACTCACACGATGCCCCAGCTCAGGCTGGTGTCACCCCTTGTACAGACTCACACGATGCCCCAGCTCAGGCTGGTGTCACCCCTTGTACAGACTCACACGATGCCCCAGCTCAGGCTGGTGTCACCCCTTGTACAGACTCACACGATGCCCCAGTCCAGGCTGGTGTCACCCCTTGTACAGACTCACACGATGCCCCAGCTCAGGCTGGTATCACCCCTTGTACAGACTCACACGATGCCCCAGCTCAGGCTGGTATCACCCCTTGTACAGACTCACACGATGCCCCAGTCCAGGCTGGTATCACCCCTTGTACAGACTCACACGATGCCCCAGCTCAGGCTGGTGTCACCCCTTGTACAGACTCACACGATGCCCCAGCTCAGGCTGGTATAGCCCCTTGTACAGACTCACACGATGCCCCAGTCCAGGCTGGTATCACCCCTTGTACAGACTCACACGATGCCCCAGTCCAGGCTGGTATCACCCCTTGTACAGACTCACACGATGCCCCAGCTCAGGCTGGTATCACCCCTTGTACAGACTCACACGATGCCCCAGCTCAGGCTGGTATCACCCCTTGTACAGACTCACACGATGCCCCAGTCCAGGCTGGTATCACCCCTTGTACAGACTCACACGATGCCCCAGCTCAGGCTGGTATCACCCCTTGTACAGACTCACACGATGCCCCAGCTCAGGCTGGTATCACCCCTTGTACAGACTCACACGATGCCCCAGCTCAGGCTGGTATCACCCCTTGTACAGACTCACACGATGCCCCAGTCCAGGCTGGTATCACCCCTTGTACAGACTCACACGATGCCCCAGTCCAGGCTGGTATCACCCCTTGTACAGACTCACACGATGCCCCAGTCCAGGCTGGTATTACCCCTTGTACACACACACACACACTTTACAGGAATGATGCCCCAGTCCAGGCTGGTATAAGCACTTGGCGCACGAGAGTAGCTTTGACTCGGGCTTGTCCTGCTGTCCCAGAGTGACCCGCCCTCTTCCTGGCGCAGAGGCTCCCGAGCACAGACTACCCCCCGATATCCCCGAGACCCCCCCCCCCCCCCTCACCCGGGCCGGCTGATCCCTGTGACACACACACACACACACGTGCGCGCACCGACCGCCACGGCCTCCAGCAGAGCCACAGCAGGGAGGGGAAGATTGTCCCCCCCTATCCTGAATCCCCAATACCCCCCCCCCCCCCCCCGGGCCCCTGGCCCCTGGCCCCTGGCCGTGATGGGGACCCCACTCCCAGAGGTCACGGAAGGACAAGGGGGAGGTCGACAGCGGGTGTGCGCGAGAGAGAGCGAGCGTGCGAGCGCGCGGGAGTCAGGGCTGGAGAGCAAGCAGGGAGGCCTTAGTTGCGGAAGACCGGATCGGGAGGGACGAGCTGCTCGAACCCGGGAGAGAGAAAGAGAGAGAGAGAGCGGACGCAAGGCAGGGCAGAGCTGCGCGGCCGGGGGGGGGGCAGAGCGACGGAGCAGGGGGCCGGGCGCGGGTCGGGGGTTCGGCAGAAACGAGAGCGAGGGAGACCCCTGACCCCTGACCCCTGACCTCTGACGCCGGTTTTCACCTGAGCAGACAAAGCCCGGCGAGAGCCGGATCTTCTCCTTCCAGAATAGGAGACAGGAACCCCCCCCCCACCAAGAGCCGTCCGGATTCCCAGGCCTCACCGCCGGCCTCCTCCGCGCCCCCCCCACCCCACCACCATCCCGAGACCCCAGTTCGCCCGCCCAGCCCACACACTCGCTCACACGGACAGACCCACACTGACACCGACTCTCACACACTCACACACACACACACACTGAAGACCGACTGGAGAGGAGCCCCAGGAGTCCAGAGTCTCGGCGAGAGAGAGAGAGAGAGAGAAGAAAGAAGAGCGCCCCCCGGTGGTCGCCGCGGAGAACAGCAGGGGGCGGCGGTCGGCGGTCGCTGGAAGACGGGACAGACCGGCCGAGGGGGCGCCCGGCGGTCACACCGGCAGGCTCCTCAGTCCCGCCACACTGTCCCCCCCCCGCAGGAGCCCAGAGCCAGGCCTCCGCAGGGCCCGGCGGTCTCGCACTGCACCGGCTGCCCCATCGTGGGGGCTGCTGGCGGTGCCTGGGGATGTGTGTCCAGGCCATGGAGCTGGTATACAGTTCAGGCGGTCGATCCCAGCTAGTACGCAGTCTGTCGGGTGTGTGTGGTCTGTAGAGTGTGTCGGTGCTGTAGGGCTGCATAGGGTCAGTAGGGTGTGTGTCGGTGCTGTATAGGGTCAGTAGGGTGTGTGTCGGTGCTGTATAGGGTCAGTAGGGTGTGTGTTGGTGCTGTATAGGGTCTGTAGGGTGTGTCAGTGCTGTATAGGGTCTGTAGGGTGTGTCAGTGCTGTAGAGGGTCTGTAGGATGTGTGTCAGTGCTGTATAGGGTCTGTAGGGTGTGTGTCAGTGCTGTGTAGTGTCAGCAGGGTGTGTGTCAGTGCTGTATATGGTCTGTAGGATGTGTGTCGGTGCTGTATAGGGTCTGTAGCGTGTGTGTCAGTGCTGTACAGAGTCTGTATGGTGTGTCAGTGCTGTATAGGGTCTGTATGGTGTGTGTCGGTGCTGTAGAGGAACTGTAGGGTGTGTCAGTGCTGTATAGGGTCTGTAGGGTGTGTGTCAGTGCTGTATAGGGTCTGTAGGGTGTGTGTCGGTGCTGTATAGTGTCTGTAGGGTGTGTGTCAGTGCTGTATAGGGTCTGTAGGGTGTGTCAGTGCTGTATAGGGTCTGTATGGTGTGTCAGTGCTGTATAGGGTCTGTAGGGTGTGTGTCAGTGCTGTATAGGGTCTGTAGGGTGTGTGTCAGTGCTGTGTAGTGTCAGCAGGGTGTGTGTCAGTGCTGTATATGGTCTGTAGGATGTGTGTCGGTGCTGTATAGGGTCTGTAGCGTGTGTGTCAGTGCTGTACAGAGTCTGTATGGTGTGTCAGTGCTGTATAGGGTCTGTATGGTGTGTGTCAGTGCTGTAGAGGGTCTGTAGGGTGTGTGTCAGTGCTGTATAGGGTCTGTAGGGTGTGTGTCAGTGCTGTGTAGTGTCAGCAGGGTGTGTGTCAGTGCTGTATATGGTCTGTAGGATGTGTGTCGGTGCTGTATAGGGTCTGTAGCGTGTGTGTCAGTGCTGTACAGAGTCTGTATGGTGTGTCAGTGCTGTATAGGGTCTGTATGGTGTGTGTCGGTGCTGTAGAGGGTCTGTAGGGTGTGTCAGTGCTGTATAGGGTCTGTAGGGTGTGTGTCAGTGCTGTATAGGGTCTGTAGGGTGTGTGTCGGTGCTGTATAGTGTCTGTAGGGTGTGTGTCAGTGCTGTATAGGGTCTGTAGGGTGTGTCAGTGCTGTATAGGGTCTGTATGGTGTGTCAGTGCTGTATAGGGTCTGTATGGTGTGTCAGTGCTGTGTAGTGTCAGTAGGGTGTGTGTCAGTGCTGTATATGGTCTGTAGGATGTGTGTCGGTGCTGTATATGGTCTGTAGGATGTGTGTCGGTGCTGTATAGGGTCTGTAGCGTGTGTGTCAGTGCTGTATAGGGTCTGTATGGTGTGTCAGTGCTGTATAGGGTCTGTATGGTGTGTCAGTGCTGTATAGGGTCTGTAGGGTGTGTGTCAGTGCTGTATAGGGTCTGTAGCGTGTGTGTCGGTGCTGTATATGGTCTGTAGGATGTGTGTCGGTGCTGTATAGGGTCTGTAGGGTGTGTGTCAGTGCTGTATAGGGTCTGTATGGTGTGTCAGTGCTGTATAGGGTCTGTAGGGTGTGTGTCAGTGCTGTATAGGGTCTGTAGCGTGTGTGTCAGTGCTGTATAGGGTCTGTATGGTGTGTCAGTGCTGTATAGGGTCTGTAGGGTGTGTGTCGGTGCTGTAGAGGGTCTGTAGGGTGTGTGTCTGTGTGATAGAGCTCCATCTCTCCAGTATGCAGCTTGGGTATAGAGACAGCCCCAGCCCTGTGCACTATATACCAGGCCCTTCCTTCACTGCCAGGTACTGGGATGAGCAGGTAAGTGCAGCGACCCTTGCCCGCGGGCGTCCTGAGCGGGCCTGCCCTCACGGCTGTCTCCGAATCCGTGCGGTCGGACGGCTCTGCCTTGTGAGCTCAACGTCGGCGCGTCTGGCTGTTCAGTACCCCTTGGGCAGGCCGCGATAGCTCTCTGGAGCTCCCCTCCATAGAAATCTTGTCGTTGCGGTGTTGTGTCACAGTTACACAGGGCAAGCAGTGCTGGCAGGGGATGTGCAAAATAGTGATACTTGAAACACTGGCAGGGCTTTCGACGGACTTTCAGTAGCGATGCTTTTGACATTGATTATTCCCCCTGTCGGTCACCGGCATCTCTCTGCCCGATCGGGAGCAGCTGAAGGTGTGGCGTTGAGGCGGTAGGGGGCGTGGCGTGGTCAGGGACTGCTGCTGTGTGGTAACTGTTTCCCTGTGGACGGTTGTTCAGGATTTTACTTCTGCACAGGACACACACGCCGGCTGGGCGCTGCCAGTAGCTGGTGCACTGACTCTGGGACACATTGACTTCTCCATTCACTGACTCACCGACTCACGACTGCCCTGTGCACTGACTCTCGGACACACTGACTTCTCCGTTCACTGACTCACCGACTCACGACTGCCCTGTGCACCGACTCACTGACTCACGACTGCCCTGTGCACTGACACACTGACTCACGACTGCCCTGTGCACTGACGCACTGACTCACGACTGCCCTGTGCACTGACTCACTGACTCACGACTGCCCTGTGCACTGACTCTCTGACTCACGACTGCCCTGTGCACTGACTCACGGACACACTGACTTCTCCGTTCACTGACTCACTGACTCACGACTGCCCTGTGCACTGACACACTGACTCACGACTGCCCTGTGCACTGACGCACTGACTCACGACTGCCCTGTGCATTGACGCACTGACTCACGACTGCCCTGTGCATTGACGCACTGACTCACGACTGCCCTGTGCACTGACTCACAGACACACTGACACACTGATGGACACCAAGGTGCTGTGTCTTTGTTGGCAGGGACCCCAGACCCCCTGAAAGAGGAGGGTTTGGGCCGGGGGTGATGGTGGACGACTGGGAGTGGGCAGCGCCCGTGGTGGCGTGGCCGGTGTGCGCGTCTGTATCTGGCACTGGGGCGTGCGCGTGTGTGAGAGAGCGAGCGAGCAAGCAAGCAAGCGCGCACTGGCGCGCGGGAGGGGGTGGGTGAACATCTAACCCCCCTCCCTCTCCTGCTCTCCCCCCCCACCCCACCGCCCCTCCTCCCTCCTCCCTCCTCCCTCCTCCCCCAGCCGATGGAGATCTTCGTGGACGACGAGACCAAGCTCACCCTCCACGGCCTGCAGCAGTACTACGTCAAGCTGAAGGACAACGAGAAGAACCGCAAGCTGTTCGACCTGCTGGACGTGCTGGAGTTCAACCAGGTCAGAGACGCGCCTGGCCCAGCCCTGCAGCCCCGCTGTCCGTCTGTGTCCTGCAGCCCCGCTGTCCGTCTGTGCCCTGCAGCCCCGCTGTCCGTCTGTGTCCTGTAGCCCCGCTGTCTGTGTCCTGTAGACCCTCTGTCTGTCTGTGTCCTGTAGACCCTCTGTCTGTCTGTGTCCTGTAGACCCTCTGTCTGTGTCCTGTAGACCCTCTGTCTGTCTGTGTCCTGCAGCCCTGCTGTCTGTGTCCTGTAGACCCTCTGTCTGTCTGTGTCCTGTAGACCCGCTGTCTGTCTGTGTCCTGTAGACCCGCTGTCTGTGTCCTGTAGACCCTCTGTCTGTCTGTGTCCTGTAGACCCTCTGTCTGTCTGTGTCCTGTAGACCCTCTGTCTGTCTGTGTCCTGCAGCCCCGCTGTCTGCCTGTGTCCTTCAGCCCCGCTGTCTGTGTCCTGTCTCTCCTCTGAGTGTATATGAACCTCCTCCCATCTCTCCTCAGGTGGTGATCTTTGTGAAGTCGGTCCAGAGGTGTGTTGCCCTGGCTCAGCTACTGGTGGAGCAGAACTTCCCTGCGATTGCAATCCACAGGGGCATGCCCCAGGAAGAGAGGTAACTGTACTACCCCCCCTCTCAGGGCAGTGTTAGTGTACTGGAGTGTCCAGTCAGTGTGTCTGTATGAACCCCTCTCTCTCTCAGTGCAGTGTTCATTTACTGGAGTGTACCAGTCAGTGTGTGTGTATGAACCCCTCTCTCTCTCAGTGCAGTGTTCATGTACTGGAGTGTCCAGTCAGGGTGTCTGTATGAACCCCTCTCTCTCTCTCTCAGTGCAGTGTTCATGTACTGGAGTGTCAAGTCAGTGTGTCTGTATGAACCCCTCTCTCTCTCAGTGCAGTGTTCATGTACTGGAGTGTCCAGTCAGTGTGTCTGTATGAACCCCTCTCTCTCTCAGTGCAGTGTTAATGTACTGGAGTGTCCAGTCAGTGTGTGTGTATGAACCCCTCTCTCTCTCTCTCAGTGCAGTGTTCATGTACTGGAGTGTCCAGTCAGTGTGTGTGTATGAACCCCTCTCTCTCAGTGCAGTGTTCATGTACTGGAGTGTCCAGTCAGGGTGTCTGTATGAACCCCTCTCTCTCTCAGTGCAGTGTTCATGTACTGGAGTGTCCAGTCAGTGTGTCTGTATGAACCCCCCTCTCTCTCAGTGCAGTGTTCATGTACTGGAGTGTCCAGTCAGTGTGTATTATCCCCTCTCTCTCCATGACAGATTGGCTCGCTATCAGCAGTTTAAGGACTTCCAGAGGAGGATCCTGGTGGCCACAAACCTGTTTGGCCGAGGGATGGACATTGAGAGAGTCAATATTGCCTTCAACTACGACATGCCAGAGGACTCCGATACCTACCTGCACAGGGTAACACTGCACACCTTCACACTGTTCCTGTAGACTGTACGCCTGTCAGCGCTCTGTACACCGGTCCTGCAGACTGGACGCCTGTCAGTGCTCTGTACACCGTTCCTGTAGACTGGACGCCTGTCAGCGCACCGTCACACCATTCCTGTAGACTGTACGCCTGTCAGCGCACCGTACACCGTTCCTGTAGACTGTACGCCTGTCTGCGCACCATACACCGTTCCTGTAGACTGTACGCCTGTCAGCGCACCATACACCGTTCCTGTAGACTGTACGCCTGTCAGCGCACCATACACCGTTCCTGCAGACTGTACGCCTGTCAGCGCTCTGTACACCGTTCCTGTAGACTGTACGCCTGTCAGCGCTCTGTACACCGGTCCTGTAGACTGTACGCCTGTCAGCGCTCTGTACACCGTTCCTGTAGACTGTACGCCTGTCTGCACACCTTCACACTGTTCCTGCAGACTGTACGCCTGTCTGCGCACCGTCACACCGTTCCTGTAGACTGTACGCCTGTCAGCGCACCATACACCGTTCCTGTAGACTGTACGCCTGTCAGCGCTCTGTACACCGTTCCTGCAGACTGTACGCCTGTCAGCGCTCTGTACACCGTTCCTGCAGACTGTACGCCTGTCAGCGCTCTGTACACTGTTCCTGTAGACTGTACGCCTGTCAGCGCTCTGTACACTGTTCCTGTAGACTGTACGCCTGTCAGCGCTCTGTACACCGTTCCTGTAGACTGTACGCCTGTCAGCGCTCTGTACACCGTTCCTGTAGACTGGACGCCTGTCAGCGCACTGTACACCGTTCCTGCAGACTGTACACCTGTCTGCACACCTTCACACTGTTCCTGTAGACTGTACGCCTGTCTGCGCACCATACACCGTTCCTGTAGACTGTACGCCTGTCTGCACACCTTCACACTGTTCCTGTAGACTGGACGCCTGTCTGCACACCTTCACACTGTTCCTGTAGACTGTACGCCTGTCTGCGCACTGTACACCGGTCCTGCAGACTGTACGCCTGTCTGCACACCTTCACACTGTTCCTGTAGACTGGACGCCTGTCTGCACACCTTCACACTGTTCCTGTAGACTGTACGCCTGTCTGCACACCTTCACACCGTTCCTGTAGACTGGACGCCTGTCTGCACACCTTCACACCGTTCCTGTAGACTGGACGCCTGTCTGCACACCTTCACACTGTTCCTGTAGACTGTATGCCTGTCTGCACACCGTCACACTGTTCCTGTAGACTGTATGCCTGTCTGCACACCGTCACACTGTTCCTGTAGACTGTATGCCTGTCTGCACACCTTCACACTGTTCCTGTAGACTGGACGCCTGTCTGCACACCTTCACACCGTTCCTGTAGACTGGACGCCTGTCTGCACACCTTCACACTGTTCCTGTAGACTGGACGCCTGTCTGCACACCTTCACACTGTTCCTGTAGACTGTACGCCTGTCTGCACACCGTCACACTGTTCCTGTAGACTGGACGCCTGTCTGCACACCGTCACACTGTTCCTGTAGACTGGACGCCTGTCTGCACACCGTCACAGCGGTCCTGTTGACCGTACGCCTGCCTGTCCAGTGTAACGCTGCCCGTCTCCCTGTCTCTCCTGGTCTCAGGTGGCCCGGGCCGGCCGGTTTGGCACCAAGGGCCTGGCCATCACCTTCGTGTCGGACGAGAACGACGCCAAGATCCTGAACGACGTGCAGGACCGCTTCGAGGTCAACATCAGCGAGCTGCCCGACGAGATCGACATCTCCTCCTACAGTGAGTGGCGGTGCCCCCTGGTGGGGGGGCGGGGGGGCGGGGGGGCAGAGGTTGGGTGGGACATTGGTAAGATGAGAAACAGCTAGGCGAGCTCCTCCAGTCAGGACAGGAGGCTCTACTGTACACAGAGAGGGGTGGGGGTGGGGAACAAGCTGCCCAGCCCTGTGGTTGAAGCCGATACCCTGACTCCTCTCCAGACACAGCTGGGTGAGCTCCTCCAGTCAGGACAGGAGGCTCTCCTGTACACAGAGGGGGGTGGGGGTGGGGAGCTCCCACATGTAGCAGTCAGGAGCGTGTGATCGGAGCGTGTGCGCGTGTTTTCCGTGACCGGACGCGTCTCTGCTGTAACGGCTGCGTTCTCTCTGTCTCTCCCTCCGCAGTCGAACAGACCAGATAAAACCAGAGGAAGCGTCCCTCCCCCCCCCCGAACCCCGCCAGCACACAGAGGGGGGGGGGGGGCAGAAGAGAGATGTTCCGACCCGACAGGCCGCACCACCGCCCAGTGAGCGCGAGCACCCCCTCCCCCTTCCCCCCGACCCCCAAAACCGAAGGGGGTCTCTCCATTTTCTTTTTGTAAACAAGCACACCAAGTCCTTAGAGTTAAAAAGGAAACAGAAGGCGTACAGGGAATAAAATCCCTTTTTTACTCTCTCTCTCTCTCTCTCCTCGTCCCCCCCTCAGTGTGGTCACGTCAATTTCTCCTTTTCTTAAACATAGCGCCGGAAGCCCCTTGTTTTCGACCTGTGTAGGTTTTTGTTGGAGTCCCTCGGAGAGGCCGGCTCTCCCCAGCGCGTTCTGTCAGCGTCGTGCCCCCCCGGGGGGTGTGTGTGTGTGTGCGGTTGTGGTAGCGAGCCCCAGGGTGGTGCTGTACGGGGGCGGGGGCTGGGGTCTCGACAGCCTGTGACCAATTAAACACGTGTTTGAGTCCCCACTGGACACGGCTCCCTCTCGTTCCTGCTCCTCGGAGCGCCGCCTCCCTTCCTCCGCTTCCCTCCATCCGCTCTCCTCTCTCTCTCCTCTGTCCTTCTCTCTATCCTCTGTCCTTCTCTCTCCTCTCTCTTCCTCTCTCCTCTCTCTTCCTCTCTCCTCTGTCCTTCTCTCTCCTCTCTCTTCCCTCTCTCCGCTCTCCTCTCTCTCCACTCTCGTCTCTCTATCCTGTCTTTCTCTCTCCTCTCTCTTCCCTCTCTCCACTCTCGTCTCTATCCTGTCTTTCTCTCTCCTCTCTCCCTCTCTCCTCTCTCTTTCTCTCCTGTCCTTCTCTCCTCTCTCTCCCTCTCTCCTCTCTCTCTCTCCTGTCCTTCTCTCTCCTCTCCCTCTATCTGTCCTCTCTCCCTCTATCCTCTGTCCTTCTCTCATTTCTCTTTCTCTCCTGTCCTTCTCTCTCCTTTGTCTTCCCTCTCTCCTCTCTCGTCTCTCTATCCTTGTCTCTCTCCTCTCTCCTGTCCTTGTCTTTCTCCTCTCTCCTTTTCTCCTCTCTTTCTCTCCTGTCTCCTCTGTCCTCTGTTCGTCTCTGTCCTTCTCTCTCCTCTCCCTCTCCTCTCTCTCCTCTATCCTCACCGATGAGGAGAACAGTGTATTGATTCCTCCCTGATTACACCAGTAGAGACACATCACTGAGCGGGGAAGTTACTAGGGAAACATCCATTTTAAGAAAAATACAAAAGTCAACAAAAAAGATGGCAGGAACAGTAACAGATCGGACACAGGCTGATGTTAACTCAGGCAGCTCTGGGTACCTCATGGCGCTGTGGAGTCTGTGAGCAGTACCGCCTGCAGCCACAGGAGGGAGACACTCCCGTCCGCTCTCACAGCAGATCAGCTGTCACACTGCTCACAGACTCCACAGCGCCAGCAGTACCGCCTGCAGCCACAGGAGGGAGACACTCCCGTCCGCTCTCACAGCAGATCAGCTGTCACACTGCTCACAGACTCCACAGCGCCGGCAGTACCGCCTGCAGCCACAGGAGGGAGACACTCCCGTCCGCTCTCACAGCGGATCAGCTGTCACACTGCTCACAGACTCCACAGCGCCAGCAGTACCGCCTGCGGCCACAGGAGGGAGACACTCCCGTCCGCTCTCACAGCAGATCAGCTGTCACACTGCTCACAGACTCCACAGCGCCGGCAGTACCGCCTGCAGCCACAGGAGGGAGACACTCCCGTCCGCTCTCACAGCGGATCAGCTGTCACACTGCTCACAGACTCCACAGCGCCAGCAGTACCGCCTGCGGCCACAGGAGGGAGACACTCCCGTCCGCTCTCACAGCAGATCAGCTGTCACACTGCTCACAGACTCCACAGCGCCGGCAGTACCGCCTGCAGCCACCAGAGGGAGACACTGCCGTCCGCTCTCACAGCGGATCAGCTGTCACACTGCTCACAGACTCCACAGCGCCGGCAGTACCGCCTGCAGCCACAGGAGGGAGACACTCCCGTCCGCTCTCACAGCGGATCAGCTGTCACACTGCTCACAGACTCCACAGCGCCAGCAGTACCGCCTGCGGCCACAGGAGGGAGACACTCCCGTCCGCTCTCACAGCAGATCAGCTGTCACACTGCTCACAGACTCCACAGCGCCAGCAGTACCGCCTGCGGCCACAGGAGGGAGACACTCCCGTCCGCTCTCACAGCGGATCAGCTGTCACACTGCTCACAGACTCCACAGCGCCAGGAGTACCGCCTGCACCCACAGGAGGGAGACACTCCCGTCCGCTCTCACAGCGGATCAGCTGTCACACTGCTCACAGACTCCACAGCGCCAGCAGTACCGCCTGCAGCCACAGGAGGGAGACACTCCCGTCCGCTCTCACTGCGGATCGGCTGTCACACTGCTCACAGACTCCACAGCACCAGCAGTACCGCCTGCAGCCACCAGAGGGAGACAACGCGCCCGGGTTTCCGAGGTCTGGTCGAGACGCAGCTAATTTCCACGTGAGAATTTAAAAGCTCGCGTGGAATTGTCAAACGGGCTCCTGGGTCTCGCTTTTCCTACAACGTTAAAAAAAAACAACAACATCTCTCAGAGCAGAGGGTGAAGGTCAGTCAGTGTTTCTGACGTCGGGGGAAGAGCTCCTGTTGTTTGAAATGTGGGGGCGCAGCGGGTCGAGTTGGGGGGGGGGTGTCTCGTCTTGGAGCCCTGCGGGTGCTCTCCGCTCTGGGGGGGCTGGGGAGGGAGACAGGCCAGGCTGGAGGAGCAGAGAGGACGATTCTGCCCCCACTGGGACACAGGTCAAACAGGGTTCTCACTTCTGTGATCAGCAGGACGCGCCAGTCGGGTGGGGCCGCACGCTGCGGGCGGCGGAGGTGAGCCCCCCCCCCTTATGGCGTTAGGAGTGGCAGACGAGAGGCCGCTCAGCCCATCTGGCCTGCCCGTTCGCTAGTGGTGGCTTGACCTGTGGATCTCGTAACCTGGCTGCTTTCCAGACAGAGCTGGATGGGGTTCAACCACAGGGCCGGGCAGCTTGTTCCCCACCCCCACCCCCTTCTGTGTACAGTAGAGCCTCCTGTCCTGACTGGAGGAGCTCACCCAGCTGTGTCTGGAGAGGAGCCAGGGTATCAGCTTGTTCCCCACCCCCACCCCCCTCTGTGTACAGTAGAGCCTCCTGTCCTGACTGGAGGAGCTCACCCAGCTGTGTCTGGAGAGGAGCCAGGGTATCAGCTTGTTCCCCACCCCCAACCCCCTCTGTGTACAGTAGAGCCTCCTGTCCTGACTGGAGGAGCTCACCCAGCTGTGTCTGGAGAGGAGCCAGGGTATCAGCTTGTTCCCCACCCCCACCCCCCCTCTGTGTACAGTAGAGCCTCCTGTCCTGACCGGAGGAGCTCACCCAGCTGTGTCTGGAGAGAAGCCAGGGTATCGGCTTCAACCACAGGGCTGGGCAGCTTGTTCCCCACCCCCACCCCCCCTCGGTGTAAAGGTGCGCCTCCCGTCCTGACTGGAGGAGCTCACCCAGCTGTGTCTGGAGAGGCGCCAGTGGACTGGTCACCCGTGAACGGCAGTGCCTGCGGAGAGGGTTCCTCTCCAGAAGGGGCTTCGGCTCAGACGCGCTGATCTTAGACGCCTGACTTCAGTCAGCGAAGACCTCAGGGGTCTCGTTTTCAGTTCAGTTCTGACCCACAGTGACGTGTTGAGAAGGGAAGAGATGAGAGTGCTGAGGGGTGTGGCCCTCTAGTAGTGTGGAGGTTGAGGCTGGGGGGTGGTTGTAGCTGCTTGGCTGTAGGTTCGAGTCCTGGGTGGGAGCTGAGCTGAGCTTTGCTTTCAGTTCAGTTCTGACCCAGAGTGACGTGTTGAGAAGTGAGCAGGCTGAGGAGGTGGAGTAGTGGGTTAGTGTCCCGGTGGTGAAGGCTGTGGGTTGTGGGTTCGAGCCCAGATGGGGTCCTGTGCTGTGTTTTTGACTCTTGCCGGCAGTAACGCAGTGATAAGTGAAGAGAGGGGGGCTGGAGGATGTGGGACTCTGTGGAGCAGGAGGTTAAGCCCTAGGGGGCTGGAGGGACTGGTTGTGGGTTCGAACCCGGGCTGAGCCCTGAGCCTTCTCTTCACTTCAGCTCTCACCAACTGCAGCAGGTTGAGAAGTAAAGGTACCGGGGTTGAGTGCTGTAGTGGGGAGGTTAAGGTGCTGGCCTCTAGCTGGCTGGTTGTGGGTTTGAGAATCTGCCTCCTGGGTCTTGTTTTCATTTAAGCTCTTACCAACAGTAATGCACTGATAAGTACAGAGGTTGAGCCTCTGGGAGTGTGTGGCCCTGTAGTGTGGAGGTTAAGGCTGTGAGCTCAGAGCTCTCTGGTTGTGGGTTCAAGTCCTACTGGAGTCCTGAGTGATGTTTTCAAATTCTTGCCAGCAGTGACACGTTGATAAGTACGAAACGGGGCTGTTGAGGAGTGTGTCTCTCTAGTGTGGAGGTTAAGGCTGTGGGCTCCCAGCAGCCTGGTTGTGGGTTCAAGTCCTGAGTGTTGTTTTCTATTAATCTCTTACCAACAGTAATGCACTGATAATTAAAGAGATTGAGGCTTTGTGAGTGTGTGGCCCTGTAGTGTGGAGGTTAAGGCTGTGAGCTCAGAGCTCTCTGGTTGTGGGTTCAAGTCCCACTGGAGTCCTGAGCCTTGTTTTCAAATACATTCTTACCAACAGTAATACATTGACTAGTAAAGAGATTAAGTCTTTGTTAGTGTGTGCCTCTCTAGTGTGGAGGTTAAGGCCAGGGGTTCTCAACTGCCTGGTTGTGGGTTCAAAACCCCACTCTGCCTCCTCAGTGTTGTTTTCTATTAATCTCTTACCAACAGTAATCCACTGACAAGTAGAGATTGAGGCTCTGGGAGTGTGTGGCCCTGTAGTGTGGAGGTTAAGGCTCTGGACTCCCAGCTCGCTGGTTGTGGGTTCAAGTCCCACTGGAGTCCTGAGTGATGTTTTCAAATTCTTGCCAGCAGTGACACGTTGATAAGTACGAAACGGGGCTGTTGAGGAGTGGGCCTCTCTAGCGTGGAGGTTAAGGTTGTGTGCTCCCAGCGGCCTGGTTGCAGGTTCAAGTCCCGCTGAGAGTGCTGTGCTCTCAGTTTAATTCTTCTCGACAGAAACGTGGTGATAAGCTGGGGGAGCTGTAAGGGTGGGTGGGAGGCCCAACAGAGGAGAGGGTAAGACTCTGGCCTCCCGATGGCAGGGTCCCGGGTTCAAGTCCAGGCTGGGCGGTGAGCTGGATGGTAGAGGAGTGAGCAGGGCTCAGTGGTATGGACAAGTAACTAGATGAGCAGGGAGAGGGGGTCTGGGATTTACCTTTTACTGGTAGGTTGAAACAGTTGAAATTTTTCAGTAAAAGGTAAATCCCAGACCCCCTCTCCCTGCTCATCTAGTTACTTGTCCATACCACTGAGCCCTGCTCACTCCTCTACCATCCAGCTCACCGCCCAGCCTGGACTTGAACCCGGGACCCTGCCATCGGGAGGCCAGAGTCTTACCCTCTCCTCTGTTGGGCCTCCCACCCACCCTTACAGCTCCCCCAGCTTATCACCACGTTTCTGTCGAGAAGAATTAAACTGAGAGCACAGCACTCTCAGCGGGACTTGAACCTGCAACCAGGCCGCTGGGAGCACACAGCCTTAACCTCCACGCTAGAGAGGCCCACTCCTCAACAGCCCCGTTTCGTACTTATCAACGTGTCACTGCTGGCAAGAATTTGAAAACATCACTCAGGACTCCAGTGGGACTTGAACCCACAACCAGCGAGCTGGGAGTCCAGAGCCTTAACCTCCACACTACAGGGCCACACACTCCCAGAGCCTCAATCTCTGTACTTATCAGTGCATTACTGTTGGTAAGAGATTAATAGAAAACAACACTCAGGACTTGAACCCACAACCAGAGAGCTCTGAGCTCACAGCCTTAACCTCCACACTACAGGGCCACACACTCACAAAGCCTCAATCTCTTTAATTATCAGTGCATTACTGTTGGTAAGAGATTAATTGAGAACAACACTCCGGACTTGAACCCACAACCAGGCCACTGGGAGCCTACAGCCTTAACCTCCACCCTAGAGAGGCACACTCCTCAACAGCCCCTTATCTGTACTTATCAATGTGTCACTGCTGGCAAGAATTTGAAAACAAGGCTCAGGACTCCAGTGGGACTTGAACCCACAACCAGAGAGCTGGGAGTCTAGAGCCTTAACCTGCACACTACAGGGCCACACACTCCCAGAGCCTCAATCTCTGTACTTATCAGTGCATTACTGTTGGTAAGAGATTAATAGAAAACAAGGCCCAGGAGGGAGGGTGGGGTTTTGAACCCACAACCAGGCAGCTGGGAGCCCCCAGCCTAAACCTCCACACTACAGAGCCGCAGCTACAAGCCCAGTCTCTGTACTTATCACTGTGTTACTGCTGGGAAGAATTTATTTAAAAACAAGGCTCAGGACTGAGCCTGTGTTTGAACCCACAACCAGACAGCTGGGAGTCCACAGCCTTCACCTCCACCCTACCAGACCACACAGACTTGACTGCCATCTCTTCACTTATCAGCATGTTAATGTTGGTAAGAAATTAACTGAAAACCAGGTGCAGGTGCCCCCACCTGGATTCGAACCCACAGCCCCCCGGTGCTGCTCAGCCCTGTCCTCTCGAGAGCCACACGAGCTCCTGCCTCAGCCTCTTTACTTATCTCTGTGTTACTGGTCATGAGACTCGCCCACAAACCTCACGCAGCAGGGCTTCAACACACATTCACCCCACACTGCGCTACACAACACACTGCGCTACACAGCCACACCACACACTGCGCTACACAACACACTGCACTACACAGCCACACCTCACACTGCGCTACACAACCACACCACACACTGTGCGCTACACAGCCACACCCCACACTGCGCTACACAACACACCACACACTGCGCTACACAACACACTGCGCTACACAGCCACACCACACACTGCGCTACACAACACACTGCACTACACAGCCACACCCCACACTGCGCTACACAGCCACACCACACACTGTGCGCTACACAGCCACACCCCACATTGCGCTACACAACACACTGCGCTACACAGCCACACCACACACTGCACTACACAACACACTGCGCTACACAGCCACACCTCACACTGCGCTACACAACCACACGACACACTGCGCTACACCCCACACTGCACTACACAGCCACACCACACACTGTGCGCTACACAGCCACAACACACACTGCGCTACACAACACACTGCGCTACACAGCCACACCACACACTGCGCGGCGCTACACAGCCACACCACACACTGTGCTACACAACCACACGACACACTGCGCTACACCCCACACTGCACTACACAGCCACACCACACACTGTGCGCTACACAGCCACAACACACACTGCGCTACACAACACACTGCGCTACACAGCCACACCACACACTGCGCGGCGCTACACAGCCACACCACACACTGTGCTACACAACCACACGACACACTGCGCTACACCCCACACTGCACTACACAGCCACACCACACACTGTGCGCTACACAGCCACAACACACACTGCGCTACACAACACACTGCGCGGCGCTACACAGCCACACCCCACACCGACCTGGTCTCTTCCTTTAAAGCACGTGTCACTGTAAGTGAGCGCGCCACCGAAAACAAACTCCCCACCAGACGAGCAGCGCAGACCGCCAACCCCTACACCGTAGAGGTCCACAAGACACGGCTCAGCTCTCTCTCTCTCTCGCTCCCAGTGGGAATTAAACTGAAAACAGACCACAGCACTCGAACCCACAACCGCGCCGCTGGCAGCCCTCAGTCTTAACCCCCCACCCAGAGGGGCCCTCTCTTTCCTCATCAGTGTGTTGCAGTGGGGGAGGACTCAGGCTGAAAACTCAACTCGTTTCTCACGAGGGGCAGAGAGCCTTTTCACTCTCCACCTCACCCGCCTCGATTTTTACCGAGGTAAGAATTCAACTGCGAACACGGCTGTCACCTCAAGCAGGACTTGAACCCCCCCAGCCCTACGGGTCAGGGGTCGGGGGTCAGGAGCTCTTGCCACGGAGCCCCAGTGTCTCTGTGGGAGTGGGAGTGGGGCTCCTGGGGTCTCCCAGCCCAGCATCAGAGTCCAGGAGCACCTCCAGCCGTCTGGGTGTCATGGGGAGGGGGGGGTGTACAGAGTCTGGAGGTGAGGCGCCCAGCTCGCGACTGGACAGCTGGACCCTGAAATCCTAGAGTCTCTCTCTCTCTCTCTCTCGCCATCCTGGGGCCCCCATCGCCGCGGTACTGTCACTCGTTACATTAAAACGACTCGAAACGCAGCTCGTTGAAAAGGAGCTACAGTTTTATATTCCAGGACTCAAATCTAAGATAGATACCTGCGTGCCCAGGTACGATGCGCACAAGGTAAGAAAGACCCTCCGAATGACCTGCTGAACTGGAGTTCGCCTTTATTATTACACGCCCCGTTAGAAGGTGACGTTCCGCAGCGCGGCCACTTGGCGGCGACATTGCTACACGTGTGGATGAGGCGCTGCTCCTGAAGGAGCGCCCGGCGGCGGTCGCGGTCGTTCCGCCCAGCGGCCGCCAGGGGGAGCTCTCGGCCGCTCTCGCCGGGCACAGCGCCCGCGGTTCCTGCTGGAAAGCCCCATCAGCGGCCGCGGCGGGGGGGGGGGGGGGGGAGGAGGAGGAGGAGGGACTCTGCTCCTCCGGAAACAGCAGGAGGCACAGGCAGGAAACAGGAAACAGGCCAGGAAGCAGGGTGGCTCCCGCTGAGCCCCAGCAGAGCCGCGGAGCTGTTGCATGTGAAGCCTGCTCCCCCCCCCCCCGCCCGGCCGGACAACACTTCTGTCTGCCACAGATCGCCGGGGCCTCCGTCTGTCCCCCCTGGTCTCTCCTCCAGCCAGCACAGCGCCCCCTCCAGGCCTGGGGACTCCGTCTGTCCCCTCCCTGTCCCTCCTCCAGCCCACACAGCGCCCCCTGCAGGCCTGGGGCCTCCGTCTGTCCCCTCCCTGTCCCTCCTCCAGCCCACACAGCGCCCCCTGCAGGCCTGAGGCCTCCGTCTGTCCCCTCCCTGTCCCTCCTCCAGCCCACACAGCGCCCCCTGCAGGCCTGGGGCCTCCGTCTGTCCCCTCCCTGTCCCTCCTCCAGCCAGCACAGCGCCCCCTCCAGGCCTGAGGCCTCCGTCTGTCCCCTCCCTGTCCCTCCTCCAGCCCGCACAGCGCCCCCTGCAGGCCTGGGGACTCCGTCTGTCCCCTCCCTGTCCCTCCTCCAGCCCACACAGCGCCCCCTCCAGGCCTGGGGCCTCCGTCTGTCCCCTCCCGGGCCCCTGAGCCAGCACAGCGCCCCCTGCAGGCCCGTCCCTTGTCCTGGAGGAGGCAGAGCTCCAGGGAGAGACCCCCGAACCCCCGCCGGTCAGCGCCCCTGCGGACAGTGAGCCCCAACTGCCCCACCACCACCCCCACAGCCCCGGGCTGCAGCCGGCCAGTCCCCCCTCCTCCCCCCAGAGCTCCAGGAGTCCAGCTGCTTGCTGGGAGGTGACCCCCTGGCCGGACGAAGAGACGGTCCCGGGTGCGAGCAGCGCCGGACGAAGAGAGGACACCGCGGCCGTCATCAGGACAAGCCTCTTTATTCCCGGCCCATTAACAGACACTCCAGGCAGGGCTGAGGGGCTCCCCGGGGGGGGGGGGACCCCCACTCGCCCCCCCCCCCCCCTGCGGGGAAACAGCCACGAAATTCAAAACAAACGATCCGGAGATCCGGGGCCAAACCAAACCCCCCCAAAAAGGAAATCGATTAAAAATTAATATAGACTTTTAATATTCCTACATATCGCCGACATCCCCCCCTCACGACCTCCTAACCCACACGGTATTAATATATTTATATCAAAATACAAATATATCGGCAGAATCAAACCCAGCAGTGGAAACGAGAGGGAAAAAACACGACAATCATTGGTTTCCTGTGGAGACTAATCCAGACCCTACTGGTCAGAGGTCCAGATCCACACCAACGCAGCTGACCGGACTGGGAGCTGGACTAGTGATCCACTGGGATTATAATCAGACTCCAGTGACACTGACAGCAGTCTGAGACTCTCCAGGCTGGACTGGGAGCTGGATTAGTTCTTCACTGGGATTATAATCAGACTCCAGTGACACTGACAGAGCAGTCTGAGACTCCCCAGGCTGGACTGGACTGACTGGACTGGGAGCTGGATTAGTTCTTCACTGGGATTATAATCAGACTCCAGTGACACTGACAGAGCAGTCTGAGACTCCCCAGGCTGGACTAGACTGACTGGACTGGGAGCTGGATTATTGATTCACTGGGATTATAATCAGACTCCAGTGACACTGACAGAGCAGTCTGAGACTCTCCAGGCTGGACTGGACTGACTGGACTGGGAGCTGGATTAGTTCTTCACTGGGATTATAATCAGACTCCCAGTGACACTGACAGAGCTGTCTGAGACTCTCCAGGCTGGACTGGACTGACTGGACTGGGAGCTGGATTATTGATTCACTGGGATTATAATCAGACTCCAGTGACACTGACAGAGCTGTCTGAGACTCTCCAGGCTGGACTGGACTGGGAGCTGGATTAGTTCTTCACTGGGATTATAATCAATTAGTTATTTGCTGGAAATCTCTGGCTTCAAACGCGCCGATGATGATTATGATGTGGAATCATTCGGTCATCTTCATCTTCATCACCCCCCCACCCCCATCACCCTCCTTTAACATCAAGTGGAAAATTAAAACAGTAGCGAAATATTAATATATATATATGTGTGTGTGTGTATATAAACAACTCGTTAAAATCTCAGATCTTTGAGTTCGGGGGGGCCCCCTACACCCCCAAAACAAAAGCAGACCCACGGGTGGGTGGGAGAGCTCCACGGCGCCCCCTGTCAACCGGGCGCGGCGCTGTGCGCTGTGGGGGGGGGGGGGGGGGGTTTGTGGTTTAGGGTCCGACGGCGCTCTGCAGCTCCTTAACGAGCTCGTTAAGAGCTCCGAGGCCCCCCTGCGGCCCAGTCTGTCTCTCTCCTGGGGCGCCGGCAGGCTGGGGGGGGTCCCCCGATGGGGTGAGGGGGGGGAGGGGGGAGGCGTCCCCACCTGCCTCGTCCCAGCCCCCCCGCGGACCAGCGGTCCTCTGGTCCATCTGGGAGCCCCCTCACCTCCAGGGCCGGGGGGGGGGCTAGCTCCAGGTGGTGTCGTACCCGCTCCAGCCCGGCGGGGGCGCCAGGTAGACGCGGCGTCCGCGGTGCAGGAAGCTGACCACGCCGCGGTAGCCGGCCCGCGGCACGCCGGACTTGAGGTCGTCCATGACGCCCAGGGCCTTGGCCAGAGCCTTGAAGCCGGCGTGGGTGGCGTACTGAACCCGGAAGGGCCCGGGTCCCGGGGGCCGGCCCGCCTGCAGCTCCTCGGCCCGCGCCAGCGGGGCGCCGTAGACCCGCCGCTCGAACGTCCGGTCGTACTCCTCCTGCCGCAGGTAGGCCAGGTCCAGCCGGCCGAAGGGCACGTAGCGGGCGTTGAGCTGGATGTCGCGCAGGTACTGGTCGAAGAACTGGCCCAGGCTGACCCCCCGCCGCCCGAAGGTCAGGGTGCGCGACACCTCGGGGCGCACGCAGGCCCGGCCCCGGCGCTGCTCGGGGCGCCGCATCCAGTCGTCCCAGAAGGCGGCGGGCCACTTGGGCGCCAGCTCGGCCCACAGCTGGCGCCGCAGCAGCCAGCCCAGCCCCGGGAAGAAGTCGGTGCGGTGCAGCAGCTCGGGGGCGCCCGCGTCCACCAGCCCCGCCCGGCCGTTGTCGTTCCAGGCCGACACGCACCACAGCGAGGGGTCCTGCTGCAGCAGGGGGTACAGGGCGCGGAAGTACTCGAAGAAGTCGGGGGCCACCTGCGGGGGGGAGAGAGAGAGAGAGAGAGAGAGAGGGGGGGACGGGATTAGTACTGCTGTCATCATTACTGCGGCTTACTCTTGTATAGCGCCTTGCTGGACCCTCCCCTCAGAGCTCTTCCCAGGTCAGGGGGATCCCCTCCTCCACCCCCCCCCCCCAGTGTGCAGCCCCCACCTGGATGATGCTCCAGTCCGCTCAGCACACAGCAGCTCTCAGTGGGGAGGAGAGCAGAGGGATGGAGCCAGTTCAGAGAGGGGGGTGATTAGGAGGCCGTGATGGGTCAAGACCGGGGGTGGGGGGGGGAGAGCGCCCCCCCCGGGCCCTACAGCACATTAACACTGCCCCGAGTGAGGGAGAGGGGGTGAATGCAGACACACCGATGAAGGGGACATCCGTCTCCTCCCTCTCTCTCCCTGTCCTGAGTAATCTGATTGGTGTAATCCGGTCGGTCGCTGGAGAGCTAATCTGAGGGAAACAAGCCTGCTCAGCACTGCCGGGATTAGATGACACGAGCGCTCCGCACACCGTCCTGAACGCCTTCACTGGAGACGGGGGGGGCATTTGGTAACTAGAATTTAACTGATCTGAGGATCTCCCCCAGCTGCGTCTGGAGAGGAGCCGGGGTATCGGCTTCAACCACACGGGCTGGACAGCTTGTTCCCCACCCCCACCCCCCTCTGTGTACAGAAGAGCCTCCTGTCCTGACTGGAGGAGCTCACCCAGCTGTGTCTGGAGAGAAGCCAGGGTATCGGCTTCAACCACACGGGCTGGACAGCTTGTTCCCCACCCCCACCACCCTCTGTGTACAGAAGAGCCTCCTGTCCTCACCAGAGGAGCTCAACCACACGGCTGGGCCAGCTTGTTCCACACCCCCACCACCCTCTGTGTACAGGTCGCCCACCCCACCCCCCCCCCAGCCCCTCACCTCCAGGTCGTCCTCCACCACGATGGCGGCGCTGTGCCCCAGGGTGTCGAAGACCTGGCCCAGCGCCCAGCGATAGTGCCGGGCGATCCTGTAGTAGCCCTGGAACTTGCGGTGCTCGGGCCGCACGGGCGGGTCGGAGAGGTCGGGCTGGCGCAGGTGGGCCACCCGGTCGCCGTAGGAGGCGATGACCCGGGCCGTCTCGGCGTGGCCGCAGTCCTGGCTGACGATGATGGGGTGCAGCTCGGCGGAGGTCCGGTACTCCAGCAGCTTGTCCAGGCAGCGCCTGACCGTGGGCCGGTCGCAGGCGATGACCAGCACCGGGATCACGGCCGGGCCCGGCGTGGCGGCGGGGGCCGCGGAGGGGGCGGGGCCCCCGCCCTCGCCCGCCGCCGCCCGCCCCTCGCCCTTCCTCTCCCCGGCCCGGCGGTCCCACAGGGCCCGGTGGCTCTGGATCTGCTGCAGCAGGTGCTTCTGGGTCTCCAGCTCCTTCTCCACCTCCTCGGCCAGCCGCACCACCTCCCCGGCCAGGCCCCCGGCCCCGCCCCCGGCCCCGCCCTCGCCGGGCTCGGCCCCGCCCCGGTCCGCCCCCAGCCCGCCCAGCGGGGGGCGCCCCCACAGGAAGAGCAGCAGCAGGGCGTTCCAGGCGACGAAGAGCAGGGCGCCGCACAGGATCAGAGAGCCTTTCTTGCGCACCATGGCCGAGGGGAGGGAGCCGCCAGAGGGAGGGGGGGGCGGGGGAGAAACACGCAGGGGAGGGGGGAGAGGAAAGGGGGAGGGGGGGAGACAGAGGGGAGGGGGAGGAGGGAGAGAGAGGGAGGCCTGGTCTGGCTGCTCCTTAACCTACAGCCATGAACCTGCGAGAGACAGAGAGAGAGAGAGAACAGGTCTGAGATGTCACTGTCTGTCGACGTTGTGTTACACACACACACGCAAACGCAGAGAACGTGCTGGCTCTGTAATGTTGTAATGTCTGTCACTGGATAATTGTTAACTGTCTCTGCTGTGGCAAAACTGATCATACCCTTCAAGCTCTGAATCGGGGAGAGAGAGAGACACAGACGCACACAGAGGGACAGAGGGACAGACACGCAGAGAGACACGCAGAGAGACACGCAGAGAGGCAGAGACGCACACAGACGCACACACAGAGAGGCAGAGACGCACACAGAGAGGCAGAGACGCACACAGAGAGGCAGAGACGCACACAGACGCGCACGCAGAGAGGCAGAGACACACAGACACACACAGAGAGGCAGAGACACACAGACACACACAGAGAGGCAGAGACACACAGACGCACACAGAGAGGGGACAGGACAGGATAGGACAGGTCTCAGCCGCGCAGCTCAGACAGGCTCAGACCACAAGCCTCTCAGCCGTGCGGGGGGAGACGATCCTCTGCACAAGCCCGAGCTGTCCCGGGCGCTCAGGGGGAAAGAGCCGGCGGCGCCCAGCAGGGGGTGCCGGTGCCCCCAAGGGTGTGCGTCTCCCCCTCCTCTGACAGCTTGTTCCAGTACAGCGCCCGGAGCTCATCCGACACCTCCACCAGAACCCAGCGCAGCCGGGCGGCCACAGTTCCCAGCCGCCTGATCATTACCCTTATCTAAAACACATGTTCTACAACAAACAACCAAGAGAGAGAGAGAGAGAGACCAGGCAGAGAGGGAGGGAGAGACAGGGCTTGGAGAGAAAGACGGGAAAGACACAGGAGACAGGGGTCAGGGGTGGAGAGAGAGAGAGAGAGACAGGAAAATACACAGGATTAGGGAGAGACAGCAGAGAGACAGGAGGTGACAGAGACAGGGAGACAGGAGGAGACACAGCAGGCAGGGGTGAGAGACAGGAGAGACACAGGAGGCAGGGGTGAGAGACAGGAGGAGACACAGCAGGCAGGGGTGAGAGACAAGAGAGAGACACAGCAGGCAGGGGTGAGAGACAAGAGAGAGACACAGCAGGCAGGGGTGAGAGACAGGAGGAGACACAGCAGACAGGGGTGAGAGACAGGAGAGAGACACAGCAGACAGGGGTGAGAGACAGGAGAGAGACACAGCAGGCAGGGGTGAGAGACAGGAGAGAGACACAGCAGGCAGGGGTGAGAGACAGGAGAGAGACACAGCAGACAGGGGTGAGAGACAGGAGGAGACACAGCAGACAGGGGTGAGAGACAGGAGAGAATCACAGCAGACAGGGGTGAGAGACAGGAGAGAATCACAGCAGACAGGGGTGAGAGACAGGAGAAACACAGCAGACAGGGGTGAGAGACAGGAGAAACACAGCAAACGGGTGAGAGACAGGAGAGAGACACAGCAGGCAGGGGTGAGAGACAGGAGGAGACACAGCAGACAGGGGTGAGAGCCAGGAGGAGACACAGCAGGCAGGGGTGAGAGCCAGGAGGAGACACAGCAGGCAGGGGTGAGAGCCAGGAGGAGACACAGCAGGCAGGGGTGAGAGACAGGAGGGAGACAGATAACGCAGTAAAACGCATAGGGGGAGGGGAGAAGCGAAGGCTCTGACGGAGCTGTTACGCCCCAGCACCCCTGCCTCCCTGCACCCCAAGACCAGAGCGTGACCCCCAGCTGTCCCTGACCCCGGAGCAGGGATCGGAGGAGAGCTGGGAAAACACACCTCCCAACAACCCGGCAAGCCAGGACTCCAAACCGGAGCGCCTCACACACTCTTGTACACACTCTCTCACACACTCACACACTCTTGTACACACTCACACACTCTTGTACACACTCACACACTCTTGTACACACTCACACACACTCACAGCACGCGCGCGCGGACAGGCACACCGAGCCAGGAAACGAGCTGCCGGAACACTTCGCAGAAAACCAGACGAAAGGAAAGAACTTCAGGCTCTGTTCTTACAGCGAGACGGCCGAGGGAGAGGAGACACCTTCTTCCACGCAGGGGAACGGCGCGGCCCGCCCGCGCGCGCGAGGGGGAGAGAGGGAGACGGAGACGAAAACAGAGAGAGGCAGAGAGAGACTCCAGCGCAGCCAGACCGAGGGAATGCCTCTCACAGAAAACCCCTGCAGGATTGTATTACTCCTCCTCCTCCTCCCTCTCCCTCACTTTCGGAAACGTGTCAGCGCTCAGTAGGCTACCGCAGAGGAAAAGGAGGTCAAAGTGCGCGCGACAGAAAATACCTTCCCAAACTCTGTTAACCGCTTGTGGGAAGTCACGCAAGGTGCCCAGGAGAAGAGTTTACAGGGGCAGGGGCAACAGACAGCCCTCTGAGTGCCTGTGACCTGCGGGTAAAGAGTCACACCCGATTCCGGCGTCCAACAGCACGCGCAGCGTGAGGGGAGTCACACCGGATAACCTCTATAAACACACGTGAACTACAAAAGGAGAGTCACACCAGTTTCCCCCTGGAAACCTGCGGGACGCGTGTCTAGACAGCGGCACCAGATTCCCTCGCAAAACAGTCTTCAGGCAGAGAGTCACACCAGATTCCCCTTATCAAGCAGTGTGTAAAGAGAGTCACACCAGATTCCCCAGTGTGAACAGTGTGTAAAGAGAGTCACACCAGATTCCTGTTATACAGCAGTGTGCAAAGAGAGTCACACCAGATTCCCCAGTGTGAACAGTGTGTAAAGAGAGTCACACCAGATTCCCCAGTGTGAACAGTGTGTAAAGAGAGTCACACCAGATTCCCCAGTGTGAACAGTGTGTAAAGAGAGTCACATCAGATTCCCGTTATCAAGCAGTGTGTAAAGAGAGTCACACCAGATTCCCCAGTGTGAACAGTGTGTAAAGAGAGTCACACCAGATTCCCCAGTGTGAACAGTGTGTAAAGAGAGTCACACCAGATTCCCCAGTGTGAACAGTGTGTGAAGAGAGTCACATCAGACTCCCGTTATACAACAGTGTGTAAAGAGAGTCACACCAGATTCCCCAGTGTGAACAGTGTGTAAAGAGAGTCACACCAGATCCCCTTATAAAACAAGATGTAAAGAGAGTCACACCAGATCCCCTTATAAAACAAGATGTAAAGAGAGTCACACCAGATCCCTTTATAAAACAAGATGTAAAGAGAGTCACACCAGATCCCCTTATAAAAGTAAGAAGTGTGGAGTCACACCAGACTTATACAAGTGTGTGAACAGGGTGTACAGAGTCACACCACCTCCCCTCATAAGGCGCCCCGAGTCTCACTGGGGTGGTAATGATCAGGAACTGCAGCTTTCCGGGCAGGGAAACGAGTCTCCATGGGACCAGCTGGTCAGAGCACACCCAGCTCTCTGTCTGGACCGCAGGGGGTTTAAAGCACGAAACGGTGGGAACACAGACGGGTTCAAACGCAGTTTTTAAGGGAAACTTTCCAGCTCCGCGGGCTGTAAAACCGACTCGTGCAGGGCACCGCATCTCATCGTGCACGTCAGGCAGAAGCAGGTGTTCCTTTTAACGGCTTGGAAACACTTGCGGTTTCACCGAAAAAACCCTACCGCGCCAAGATCAGAAACATCCCGCGGCGTTTCAAGACGTGCAAGAAGTCTGAAACCGAGTGCAACAGCTGCAGAAAAACCTCAAACTCTGTCCTTCTCAACTGCAACCTCACCCTCACACTCCTCCTCCTCCTCCTCAGATCTGTACAGGACTGGAGAGACACTCAGTCTGATCACCTCCAGCTTCACCCTCACACTCCTCCTCCTCAGATCTCTACAGGACTGGAGAGACACTCAGTCTGATCACCTCCAGCTTCACCCTCACACTCCTCCTCCTCAGATCTGTACAGGACTGGAGAGACACTCAGTCTGATCACCTCCAGCTTCACCCTCACACTCCTCCTCCTCAGATCTGTACAGGACTGGAGAGACACTCAGTCTGATCACCTCCAGCCTCACCCTCACACTCCTCCTCCTCAGATCTGTACAGGACTGGAGAGACACTCAGTCTGATCACCTCCAGCCTCACCCTCACACTCCTCCTCCTCAGATCTGTACAGGACTGGAGAGACACTCAGTCTGATCACCTCCAGCTTCACCCTCACACTCCTCCTCCTCAGATCTGTATAGGACTGGAGGGACACTCAGTCTGATCACCTCCAGCTTCACCCTCACACTCCTCCTCCTCAGATCTGGACAGGACTGGAGAGACACTCAGTCTGATCACCTCCAGCTTCACCCTCACACTCCTCCTCCTCAGATCTGTACAGGACTGGAGAGACACTCAGTCTGATCACCTCCAGCTTCACCCTCACACTCCTCCTCCTCAGATCTGTACAGGACTGGAGAGACACTCAGTCTGATCACCTCCAGCCTCACCCTCACACTCCTCCTCCTCAGATCTGTACAGGACTGGAGAGACACTCAGTCTGATCACCTCCAGCTTCACCCTCACACTCCTCCTCCTCAGATCTGTACAGGACTGGAGAGACACTCAGTCCAGCTCCTGTGCTGTATAGACAGGACAGACAGGATAAACCAGTTCTCTCCAAACAGGTAAATGAGAAAAGGAACACGAGAAGTTCCCTTCTTGAGAACACAAGAACGAGAAAACTGAGACGGGTGGGAAAAATCGTATAGTCGATGGGACCCTGCGTGTGTGTGTCTGCGTTACTGCGAAAGAGTGTGTTGGGTGTGTGTGTGTGTTTGTGAGACGATAGTGTGACAGTGTGTATAATAGTGTGTTGGAGAGAGTGTGTGTGTGACTCGGAGCATGCTGGAGTGAGAGTTCGTCAGAATGAGTGTAGCAGTATCAGAAAGGGTTGAGGTGTGTGTAGGAGTGTGTGTGCGTGCGTGCGTCAGAGTGCCAGAACAGGTGTGGTACGATCAGTGATCCGTGACCGGGTCAATATTTGCATTGTAAAGTCAGAACAAAGCCTGAGGCAACACAAAAAACAGCACTAGAGACACTACACTCATACCTGTACATAGACACCTGGTGTCCAGACTGAACAGCTTCTCCAATATGACCGGACAGGCGAGTGTGTCCAGTGTGTCCAGTAAGAGTCTGGACAGGTGAGTGTGTACAGCGTGTCCAGTGAGAGTCTGGACAGGTGAGTGTGTACAGCGTGTCCAGTCAGAGTCTGGACAGGTGAGTGTGTACAGTGTGTCCAGTAGGAGTCTGGACAAGTGAGTGTGTCCAGTCAGAGTCTGGACAGGTGAGTGTGTACAGCGTCTCCAGTAAGAGTCCGGACAGGTGAGTGTGTCCAGTGTGTCCAGTAAGAGTCTGGACAGGCGAGTCTCTACAGTGTCTGTACACCGGGTATCACACACGGTGACCACACACCCCTTACATGCAGCAAACTCCGCACCCGTGTCCCTGCTGTCCGGGACCTCACCGCCCCGATCCGCCCCGAACTCGCCGAGCTGCACGGAACCGAGCGATCGCACCTGGGACGCACTGCTGCTGTCCGAGCGCCGTCTCCGCTGTCCAACTCTCCGGTTCGCTACCCGCGTGTCAGCACCACCTCATCGCCGCCTGCTCCCCGTCCTGTCTCCCGCTCTCTCCGGCTTCCCGACGGCTACCGGGGATCCGCCATTGACTCCCCGGCAGAAAAAAAAAAAACATCCAACTGCGACCCGACGGCTAAGAGGGAACGTCTTTATCCTCCCGGGCTCTCCTCGCCGGCCCCCTGTGGGCGACCGTCTCTTGCCCTCTCCGGTTTTGGCCACAGAGGCGAACCGGAGCGGGAGGGGAGGGTGGAGAGGGGAGGGGAAAAAAAAAAAAGAGCAGAACTCCACAGCCGCCCAGGCTCGCTCGCTCGCTCGCACACACAACACACACACACACTCTCTCCTCTCCGCCACAGCACCACTTCCGGACTGCCTGGAACGGGAAGTCCCGCCCCCGCCGCGGCCCCAGCGCTTCCTCCCAGCAACCCCCCGGCCCCTGAGCATCTCCCCTAGCAACTGTAGCGCGGCGCGTCAGAGCAGCCGAGGGGGGAGTTGGCCTGCTGTGATTGGGCGATGGCAGAGGAGGCGGGGACAGGAGCAGGGACTCGGACACGCCCCCCCCCCCGCCTCCTCAGCAGCACACAGAGCTGCTCCGGCTGGGAGCTTGATTTTCACATCGATTACAAAATAAAACATTTTATTACGTAAGTTAGATACGACGCCATTTGAATCCTCAGTAACGAGTTAAGGGACTTCACGTTTAACATTGTAACGGGAGAAAAGGCTGCTCCTTTGTTGTGATTGCAACTCCACGAAGTGCGTTATCGGCGCCATCAGCCTGGCAAAGCCCAGCTTGTTCCCAACAACACAAGCCAGAGGACTGGAGCCGAACATCACAGAGACGTGCGACCATACACAGAGGGGGGTGGTTGTGGGGAACAAGCTGCCCAGCCCTGTGGTTGAAGCCGATACCCTGGCTTCTCTCCAGACACAGCTGGGTGAGCTCCTCCAGTCAGGACAGGAGGCTCTACTGTACACAGAGGGGGGTGGGGGTGGGGAACAAGCTGCCCAGCCCTGTGGTGGAAGCCGATACCCTGGCTCCTCTCTCCAGACACAGCTGGGTGAGCTCCTCCAGTCAGGACAGGAGGCTCTTCTGTACACAGAGGGGGGTGGGGGTGGGGAACAGGCCGCCCAGCCCTGTGGTTGAAGCCGATACCCTGGCTTCTCTCCAGACACAGCTGGGTGAGCTCCTCCAGTCAGGACAGGAGGCTCTTCTGTACACAGAGTGGGGTGGGGGTGGGGAACAAGCTGCCCAGCCCTGTGGTGGAAGCCGATACCCTGGCTCCTCTCTCCAGACACAGCTGGGTGAGCTCCTCCAGTCAGGACAGGAGGCTCTACTCTACACAGAGGGCGGTGGGGGTGGGGAACAAGCTGTCTAGCCGTGTAGTTGAAGCCGATATCCTGGCTCCTCTCTCCAGCCACAGCTGGGTGAGTTCCATGAATCAATTACCTACTCCCTACCAAGCGGCCGAATGGACACTGTCTATTTAAGGTCCTCGATCTCACTGGACTTTCCCACACCTGGGCTCTCCACGCCAGAAGAACCGGTTTAGCTCTGGGCGGCCCATCTCCGGGCCCCGGTACTCTGCACGTTTCCACTCCAGCCCCAGTCTGAACCGCGGCTCGTTACGGTCTTAACGGGGGGGGCGACCGGAGCCCCTCCCAGAACGCGGGGCCCCTCCTGCAGTGCCGTCTGCGCCCTCCCGGGGAGCGCCCAAACTCATACGGGTTTGTGGATTTTTTTATTTTCAGGTACCAGTACAGGATGCTGGGAGGACAACAAACAGACCTTAGTTCGAAGGGACTTCCAGTTCAGATCAGTATCTTCCGATGTAAAATCGCCCTTCTGCACAGGAGGAGGCCCTTAAAGACGTTATAGGAAAACAGGTTTCGAACCGAAACGGGGCGTTTGGACGGAGGACTCATCCTCAATCCGCCACATCGCCAGGGAGGCGCACACACACCCTGCCTGACCCCCTCAGGAGTCAAGAGAGATCCTCCGGCCTTCAAGATGAGGGTCGCTGATCAGCTGAAGGGTCACTTGTTGTGAAAAGCGCACCCCCCCCCCCCCATTCCCTAGTCTCTGTCTCCCTCTTGTGGACTGCCGAGGTATCGCAGCCGCCACCGGGGAGAATTTCTCTCGCCGCCCCTCTGTCGCCGCCCGGCGGTCGGACCCGGGTACTGCAACCAGGCCCTCGGCCGTCTCGTAAAGTTTTCCTTTACGTCTCTGTCTGGGTGCGCCGCAGCACTGCCAGCTGGTCGTCGATGCTCTGCAGCTCCACTCGCAGCGCGGACACCTGTGGAGGAGAGTCGTGGGCTGGGTTAAAAGGAGCATTTCACCCCCGGGCTGAGCAGGCCTGTGATGGACTGGTGTCCTGTCCAGGGTGTGTGAGTGTGTGTGTGTGTCCTGTGATGGACTGGTGTCCTGTCCAGGGTGTGTGAGTGTGTGTGTGTCCTGTGATGGACTGGTGTCCTGTCCAGGGTTTGTGAGTGTGTGTGTGTGTCCTGTGATGGACTGGTGTCCTGTCCAGGGTGTGTGAGTGTGTGTGTGTCCTGTGATGGACTGGTGTCCTGTCCAGGGTGTGTGAGTGTGTGTGTGTCCTGTGATGGACTGGTGTCCTGTCCAGGGTGTGTGAGTGTGTGTGTGTGTCCTGTGATGGACTGGTGTCCTGTCCAGGGTGTGTGAGTGTGTGTGTGTGTCCTGTGAGGGACTGGTGTCCTGTCCAGGGTGTGTGAGTGTGTGTGTGTGTCCTGTGATGGACTGGTGTCCTGTCCAGGGTGTGTGAGTGTGTGTGTGTGTCCTGTGAGGGACTGGTGTCCTGTCCAGGGTGTGTGAGTGTGTTTGTCTGTGATGGACTGGTGTCCTGTCCAGGGTGTGTGAGTGTGTGTGTGTCCTGTGATGGACTGGTGTCCTGTCCAGGGTGTGTGAGTGTGTGTGTGTCCTGTGATGGACTGGTGTCCTGTCCAGGGTGTGTGAGTGTGTGTGTGTCCTGTGATGGACTGGTGTCCTGTCCAGCGTGTGAGAGCTCAGCCTGTGAGCAAGAACAGTGTTAATTAATCACAGCGTGTCATATGCCAAAATACGTTCAGGGAGTCACTGTGTCATTCACGGTACCCGTCAGTGTGTAGTTCACTGCGTCAGTGAGTCAGCGGGTCAGTGTGAATCCAGTCCACGCGTCGCCCTGTCTGGGCGTCAGGTGTCTCCACCAGCCTCACCCTGCGGGCCTGCTCCTCCCTCACTCTCTCGGGCACCCTCTGCTCGTACTCTCGGACCCGGGACCGGCCGAGGGCCTCCTCCAGCCGAGCCGCCACCTTCTCCCTCCGCTGAGACAGGGAGAGGCTCTGCTGCGGCACGTCCACGCTGCCCTGGGAGACAGAGACGCGCGGTCACCACCCAGCGGGGGGGGGTTTGGGGGGATTAGGGCTCGCACCCGAGGCCGAGGCTGTTACCTGGACGCGCAGGTGCACCTGACAGCGGGCGTCGACCACGCCCACGGCGCAGCCGGGTGGGGGTGCGGCTCCCTCCGCTGGCTGCAGGAGGTGTAGCGCCCCGGCGCGCGACAGGGTCCGTGCCGGAGAGAGGAACTCCTGCAGCACCGCGGACAGGCCCGGGTCCGAGCACAGCACCCACACTGCAACAGGACACACAGTCACGTCACCTCAGTGACACACTGACACAGCTCCCACGCTGCAACAGGACCCAGAGTCACGTCACCTCAGTGACACACTGACACAGCTCCCACACTGCAACAGGACCCAGAGTCACGTCACCTCAGTGACACACTGACACAGCTCCCACACTGCAACAGGACCCAGAGTCACGTCACCTCAGTGACACACTGACACAGCTCCCACGCTGCAACAGGACCCAGAGTCACGTCACCTCAGTGACACACTGACACAGTACCCACACTGCAACAGGACACACAGTCACGTCACCTCAGTGACACAGTGACACAGCTCCCACACTGCAACAGGACACACAGTCACATCACCTCAGTGACACACTGACACAGTACCCACACTGCAACAGGACACACAGTCACGTCACCTCAGTGACACACTGACACAGTACCCACACTGCAACAGGACACACAGTCACGTCACCTCAGTGACACACTGACTCACTGACCCACACTGTAACAGGACACACAGTCACATCACCTCAGTGACACACTGACACAGTACCCACACTGCAACAGGACACACAGTCACGTCACCTCAGTGACACACTGACTCACTGACCCACACTGTAACAGGACACACAGTCACGTCACCTCAGTGACACACTGACTCAGTGACCCACACTGCAACAGGACACACAGTCACATCACCTCAGTGACACACTGACACAGTACCCACACTGCAACAGGACACACAGTCACGTCACCTCAGTGACACACTGACTCACTGACCCACACTGTAACAGGACACACAGTCACGTCACCTCAGTGACACACTGACACAGTACCCACACTGCAACAGGACACACAGTCACGTCACCTCAGTGACACACTGACACAGTACCCACACTGCAACAGGACACACAGTCACGTCACCTCAGTGACACAGTGACACAGCTCCCACACTGCAACAGGACACACAGTCACATCACCTCAGTGACACACTGACACAGTACCCACACTGCAACAGGACACACAGTCACGTCACCTCAGTGACACACTGACACAGTACCCACACTGCAACAGGACACACAGTCACGTCACCTCAGTGACACACTGACACAGTACCCACACTGCAACAGGACACACAGTCACGTCACCTCAGTGACACACTGACAGAGTACCCACACTGCAACAGGACACACAGTCACGTCACCTCAGTGACACACTGACTCAGTGACCCACACTGTAACAGGACACACAGTCACGTCACCTCAGTGACACACTGACACAGTACCCACACTGCAACAGGACACACAGTCACGTCACCTCAGTGACACACTGACTCACTGACCCACTGAATCGGCACCTAAATTGCGAAAGGACACACAGTCACGTCACCACACTGACACACAGACACACTCACACCAGGGCCAGTCTTCCCAGAAGCCCATTAACCCACCAGCCTGTCTTTGAACTGAGGGGCAGAAAACTCACTGTCGGGCCGGGCCTTGCTGAGCTGGTACCGGGCGCGCAGGGACCGGGCCACGCGCACCACTTCCTGTACGAACAGGAAGTCGGCCTCCTCCTGCGGGAAGCGCCAGTGGTCCTGGGAGAAAAGACAGGGAGGGAGGGCTCCGGTCATTCCGAGCTCGCTTCTCGTCGGAGCTGGCGGCTCTGCGGCTCAGGACCCGCTGGAAGGGTCCGCCGGTTCATATCCCGCGGCCGGCAGAGGAATCCTACTCCCGTTAGGGGCCCCCGAGCGAGGCCCTTCACCCCAGCTGCTCCAGGGGCGCTGTGTAAATGGCCGACCCTGCGCTCTGACCCCCAGCTTCTCTCTCCCCCTGCCTGTGTGTCTCCTGGAGAGCCAGCTGGGCTCTGCGAAGAGACACATTCCTAACGCGAGAAACCGTATAGGGCCGCGCAAGTGATCGTCTTCCTCTTAATCGCTACCAGCTGCGCGTTAACTCCACCCCTTCCCTCTTCCCGAGCCCCGGAGGCTGAAGGCCTCCGAACTCTCGGCAGACATCCGTTGCTCCTCCTGGGGGGGGAAGACGCTTCTTCCCCCGTTGGGGTGGTCTCTCGAGGTCACTCGGCACACCCGATCCGATAGGGATCGTTCTTGCGCTGGCACTGAAAAATCAGCCAGCCAATCTTCAGCGCCTCCTGGTGTATATCTCACACGGCTCAACCCACTCGGATTCAATTCTCTGCCCACTCCCACGCGGGAGGGAATGAGGCGCGTGGACATGTCTCCTCTCACAAGTCGAGATGCCCTCTGACAGACTGGACTCGACCCCCCCAACTACTCAAGACACGCCCCCTCCCACGAGCCTAAACCCGCCCCCACCACACACGTCACGCCCCCTCCCACGAGCCTTAACCTGCCCCCACCACACAAGACACGCCCCTCCCACGAGCCTAAACACACCCCCACCACACAAGACACGCCCCTCCCACGAGCCTAAACACACTCACAACACACAATGCTCGTTAAGGCCCTCCCACGAGCCTTAACCTGCCCCCACCACACAAGACACGCCCCTCCCACGAGCCTAAACACACCCCCACCACACAAGACACGCCCCTTCCACTAACCTAATGCCCTGACATTTCAGGACACACCTGTCTCACAAACGCCCCCTAAGGTCACGAGGACACACCCCATTTGCAAGGGGTCACGCGCCCATCACATAACTGGACCTGCCCCCCAGACACAACAAGACACGCCCCCCCCCACCTCCCTCACACACCAGAGCACACTGTGAGCTCCAGGAGTGTCTGACAGCGCCCCCCCCCCCCCAGGAGACGAACTCGCGCTCACCAGGGTGTCGGTGCACGGGTAGGGGGCCACGCAGACGCTGGGCGGCTGGGGGGCGAGGGGGGGCAGCCTGTGCCACAGCTCCTCGGAGAGGTAGGGCATGAAGGGAGACAGGAGGGCCAGGCCCTGTCGGACACACTGGTACAGCACCTGCCTGGCACCCAGACTGGCATCGTCTGACTGGGGCAACACTGGCTTAATGCACTCCTGAGGGGCGACAGAGGGAGAGGGGTTCATACAGACACACTGACTGGAGACTCCAGTACATGAACACTGCATTGAGAGAGAGAGGGGATCATACAGACACACTGACTGGACACTCCAGTACATGAACACTGCACTGAGAGAGAGAGGAGTTCATACAGACACCCTGACTGGACACTCCAGTACATGAACACTGCACTGAGAGAGAGAGGGGTTCATACAGACACACTGACTGGACACTCCAGTACATGAACACTGCACTGAGAGAGAGAGGGGTTCATACACACACACTGACTGGACACTCCAGTACATGAACACTGCACTGAGAGAGAGAGGGGTTCATACAGACACACTGACTGGACACTCCAGTACACTAACACTGCCCTGAGAGAGAGAGGGGTTCATACAGACACACTGACTGGACACTCCAGTACATGAACACTGCACTGAGAGAGAGAGGGGTTCACACAGACACCCTGACTGGACGCTCCAGTACATGAACACTGCACTGAGAGAGAGAGGGGTTCATACAGACACACTGACTGGACACTCCAGTACATGAACACTGCACTGAGAGAGAGAGGGGTTCATACAGACACACTGACTGGACACTCCAGTACATGAACACTGCACTGAGAGAGAGAGGGGTTCATACACACACCCTGACTGGACACTCCAGTACATGAACACTGCACTGAGAGAGAGAGGGGTTCATACAGACACACTGACTGGACACTCCAGTACATGAAGGTTATTTCAGTACCAGGTAGACGTCGCACAGGGAGTGCAGCCAGTAGCTGTGGACGGCCGCAGTGACCGCGTGCAGATCGTACTGCTGGAAGCCCCGGTCACACTGCTGGACCGTCGTGTGCAGCCGGCTGCACATCCAGCGGTCGATACCGCTGACCGGACGGACCTGAGCCGACAGAGGGACGGGGACAGGGAGAGGGGTCAAGAGGGCGATCCGAACGAGCGGCCAGCGTGTCGAGTCGGTCAGTCGGTCAGCCGGCGGGCACCTCTCTCAGGTCCAGGGGGGTGAAGTCCTCTCCCAGGGCTCCCAGTGTGAACCTGACAGCGTTCCAGATCTTGTTGCAGAAGTGCCTGGTGCTGAGGAGCTGAGACACGGACAGGCTGATGTCGTCCCCTGAGGAGGAGGGAGAGCGGGAGAGAGAGAGCGCAGGGTTAAAACAGACTGCGGGCGGCACAACACCCGGCACAAACTGGAGCACACTCCAACACCCGGCACAAACTGGAGCACAATCCAACACCCAGCACAAACAGGAGCACACTCCAACGCCCAGCCACCCGGCACAAACTGGAGCACACTCCAACACTCGGCACAAACTGGAGCACACTCCAACACTCAGCCACCCGGCACAAACAGGAGCACACTCCAACACCCAGCATAAACTGGAGCAGAGTCCAACACCCAGCACAAACTGGAGCACACTCCAACACCCAGCCACCCGGCACAAACTGGAGCACACTCCAACACTCGGCACAAACTGGAGCACACTCCAACACCCAGCCACCCGGCACAAACAGGAGCACACTCCAACACCAAGCATAAACTGGAGCAGAGTCCAACACCCAGCACAAACAGGAGCACACTCCAACACCCGGCACAAACTGGAGCACACTCCAACACCCAGCAACCTGGCACAAACTGGAGCACACTCCAACACCCAGCACCCGCTGTGCTGGGGGGTCGGCTGAGTTTCTCACCCTGGGCTTTGTAGGAACAGAGGGCGAACCTCAGGGCGTCGGTGCCACACTCGGGGATCCCACCGGGGAAATCGCGCTTCTGGGGGTGCAGAGAGAGAGGGAGGGAGCGAGGTGAGGAGCTGCAGCCTGTCTGTCCGTCGGCGTTTGGATGTATTCAGGCAGCTTTCCCTCCAAGCGACTGGGCTGCTCGCTCCCCACCTGTCCTGTCCTGTCCTGACTGGAGGAGCTCACCCAGCTTGTTCCCCACCTCCACCCCCCTCTGTGTACAGTAGAGCCTCCTGTCCTGACTGGAGGAGCTCACCCAGCTGTGTCTGGAGAGAAGCCAGGGTATCGGCTTCAACCACAGGGCTGGGCAGCTTGTTCCCCACCCCCACCACCCTCTGTGTACAGCAGAGCGTCCTGTCCTGACTGGAGGAGCTCACCCAGCTTGTTCCCCACCTCCACCCCCCTCTGTGTACAGTAGAGCCTCCTGTCCTGACTGGAGGAGCTCACCCAGCTTGTTCCCCACCTCCACCCCCCTCTGTGTACAGCAGAGCGTCCTGTCCTGACTGGAGGAGCTCACCCAGCTTGTTCCCCACCTCCACCCCCCTCTGTGTACAGCAGAGCGTCCTGTCCTGACTGGAGGAGCTCACCCAGCTTGTTCCCCACCCCCACCCCCCTCTGTGTACAGAAGAGCCTCCTGTCCTGACTGGAGGAGCTCACCCAGCTGTGTCTGGAGAGGAGCTAGGGTATCGGCTTTAACCACAGGGCTGGGCAGCTTGTTCCCCACACCTGCCACCCTCTGTGTACAGAAGAGCCTCCTCAGAGCTCTCAGGGATAGTGTGCACGCGGAGGAAGAGGGCGAGAGACAGACAGCTTCCTGGAGATGCAGGGGGACGCAGAGGGACACAGGGGGGACGCAGAGGGACACAGGAGTTGGGAGGACAGAGAGAGACAGAGGCGCCTGACCTGTCCCTCCACAGCCACCTGAACTTCCCTGGGGTCCAGGTTGCCCTCTGTCACCTTCTGGTGTAGCTCCTGTGAGAGGAGACAGAGGGGGTGAGTCCCAGCACGCTGACGCACTGGCGCACTAGGGGATGTACTGACACACTGACACAGCGATACACTGTCTGACACTCTGACTCCCTGACACACTGACACAGCGATACACTGTCTGACACACTGACACACTGACACAGCGATACACTGTCTGACACTCTGACACACTGACACACTGACACAGCGATACACTGTCTGACACTCTGACACTCTGACACACTGACACACTGACACAGCGATACACTGTCTGAGATCAGCGTGTCCGGTCCCAGACCTGCAGGGAGACTCCGGAGATGACGTCCAGGGGATCGATGACATTTCCCAGAGACTTGCTCATCTTCCGGCCGTGGGCGTCTCTCACCATGGAGTGGAGGGAGACCTGGAGCCGGGCGCGAGAGAGGGAGTCAGGGCCCGACAATCAGACTTGCCTGCCCAGAGCCTGCCTGAGGCTCACACAGTGACTTTGTCTCGTACCCGTGTTACTGCAGTAAGCAGGACCTTATACTCGCTGTCTGTGCACAAGAGCACAAGACTGGTCTCGGAGTCAGAGTATTATTCCATTTGGTAGAGCTCACCCAGCTGTGTCTGGAGAGGAGCCAGGGTATCGGCTTCAACCACAGGGCTGGGCAGCTTGTTCCCCACCCCCACCCCCCTCTGTGTACAGTAGAGCCTCCTGTCCTGACTGGAGGAGCTCACCCAGCTGTGTCTGGAGAGGAGCCAGGGTATCGGCTTCAACCACAGGGCTGGGCAGCTTGTTCCCCACCCCCACCCCCCTCTGTGTACAGTAGAGCCTCCTGTCCTGACTGGAGGAGCTCACCCAGCTGTGTCTGGAGAGGAGCCGGGGTATCGGCTTCAACCACAGGGCTGGGCAGCTTGTTCCCCACCCCCACCACCCTCTGTGTACAAAAGAGCCTCCTGTCCTGACTGGAGGAGCTCACCCAGCTGTGTCTGGAGAGGAGCCGGGGTATCGGCTTCAAACACGGAGCTGGGTAGCTTGTTCCCCACCCCCACCCCCCTCTGTGTACAGTAGAGCCTCCTGTCCTGACTGGAGGAGCTCACCCAGCTGTGTCTGGAGAGGAGCCAGGGTATCGGCTTCAACCACAGGGCTGGGCAGCTTGTTCCCCACCCCCACCCCCCTCTGTGTACAGTAGAGCCTCCTGTCCTGACTGGAGGAGCTCACCCAGCTGTCTCCCCCAGGTGGGGGGCGCTGGTGCAGAATGATTACTGTGTGCACTGTGTGGGGAGCACAGTGGGACCCATCCTATATGTAAGGTGCTTTGAGATCCTTTGGGATAAAAGGCGCTATATCACTGAAACAAGTTATATCCTGCTTTCCTGGTGACGAACCCCTACTCACCTGCCTGAAGGGCAGCTCTCCAGTCAGCTCCCTTCCCAGCATCACCATGCGCGCCACCCAGAAGAAGATGAGGTCACTTCCCGTCTCCAGGAGGCTGTTGGGATAGAACTCCCGCAGGTCTGGGGTCTGCGGACAGGAAGTGATGTCAGTGAGGTCCTGGCAGGAAACGCACCCCTCAGGCCTTTTGGATGTGCTACTCACAGTCACATCTATAACACCTAGACTCATACCCATAACAGCCATGACCATGCCCACAGTCATGATAACCACACCCACAGTCACACCCAAAACACATATAGCCACACCCATGCTAGCCACGACCACACCCACAATCACAATAACCACACCCACAAGCCCATATATAACCTCACCCATAGTCACACCCACAAGCCCATATATAACCCCACCCATAGTCACACCCACAAGCCCATATATAACCCCACCCATAGTCACACCCATAACACATATAGCCACACCCATACTAGCTACGACCATACCCACAACCAGTATAACCACACCCCCATCCCATCTATAACCACACCCATAACACATATAGCCACACCCATGCTAGCCATGGCCACACCCACAATCACTATAACCACACCCCCATCCCATCTATAACCACACCCATAGCCATACCCATAACACATATAGCCACACCCACAGTAGCCATGACCACACCCACAATCACTATGACCACACCCACAAGCCCATCTATAATCACACCCCACAGTCACACCCATAACACATATAGCCACACCCACAATCACTATAACCACACACCCACAGTCACACCCACAACACATATAGCCACGCCCACAATCACTATAACCACACCCCCACAGTCACACCCATAACACATATAGCCACACCCATAGTATCCATGGCCACAGAGTGACAGCCACTAGACCCACAGTCACTCCCAGAACACACCCACAGTCACACCTACGGACAGACGCTGTGGTGCTGAAAACACAGCAGTGGTGCAAACCCCTCCAACACACAGGTAACGACACACACACACACACACACACACACACACACACACACACACACACACCTGCTCGGGCCACCCCAGCATGGCGAAAGGAAACAGCGCCGAGGAGAACCATGTGTCCAGGACATCAGGATCTGAAGGCAACAGAGGGACAGGAGAGACGTTTCACTCGCGGTGTCGAGGGTTAGAGGTTCCCTCAGGCTGGAGTGACCTCAGTTCCAGATCGCTGGGACTCCTGAAATACCCTGCCTTTTTTTTAATTCTTCAACAATGCCGTAGGGACACTCAGTCTGATCACCTCCAGCCTCACCCTCACACTCCTCCTCCTCAGATCTGTACAGGACTGGAGCGACACTCAGTCTGATCACCTCCAGCTTCACCCTCACACTCCTCCTCCTCAGATCTGTACAGGACTGGAGAGACACTCAGTCTGATCACCTCCAGCTTCACCCTCACACTCCTCCTCCTCAGATCTGTACAGGACTGGAGAGACACTCAGTCTGATCACCTCCAGCCTCACCCTCACACTCCTCCTCCTCAGATCTGGACAGGACTGGAGAGACACTCAGTCTGATCACCTCCAGCTTCACCCTCACACTCCTCCTCCTCAGATCTGTACAGGACTGGAGAGACACTCAGTCTGATCACCTCCAGCTTCACCCTCACACTCCTCCTCCTCACATCTGTACAGGACTGGAGAGACACTCAGTCTGATCACCTCCAGCTTCACCCTCACACTCCTCCTCCTCAGATCTGGACAGGATTGGAGAGACACTCAGTCTGATCACCTCCAGCCTCACCCTCACACTCCTCCTCCTCAGATCTGGACAGGACTGGAGAGACACTCAGTCTGATCACCTCCAGCTTCACCCTCACACTCCTCCTCCTCAGATCTGTACAGGACTGGAGAGACACTCAGTCTGATCACCTCCAGCTTCACCCTCACACTCCTCCTCCTCAGATCCGTACAGGACTGGAGAGACACTCAGTCTGATCACCTCCAGCTTCACCCTCACACTCCTCCTCCTCAGATCTGGACAGGATTGGAGAGACACTCAGTCTGATCACCTCCAGCTTCACCCTCACACTCCTCCTCCTCAGATCTGTACAGGACTGGAGAGACACTCAGTCTGATCACCTTTAGCTTCACCCTCACACTCCTCCTCCTCAGATCTGTACAGGACTGGAGAGACACTCAGTCTGATCACCTCCAGCTTCACCCTCACACTCCTCCTCCTCAGATCTGTACAGGACTGGAGAGACACTCAGTCTGATCACCTCCAGCTTCACCCTCACACTCCTCCTTGTAGTTGATTACTATTCAGGGCAAGAACCAGGTTTTTCTAAGGAGATCTTGCCTTGCGTTAGGGTGATCTCTTCCTTGGGGATCCCGAACTTCTGGGCTGCTGACCTTCTGACCTCTTCTGCACTCCGCCCACACATCCACAGGGCGTCGCTGCCCTCCTGGTCAGACACGAGTTTTGGGGCACACTATCAGTCCAGGGGCGCTCACACAGTGACGCGGGTTGGTGGACAGACTGACAGACAGATGGACAGGTGGGGGGGTTGGACATGCAGAGGGACAAAGCAGGTGGACAGACACTCAGAAGGACTGATTGGGGGGTCAGACACAGAGGGACAGAGCAGGGGGTCAGACACTCAGAAGGACAGAGCAGGGGGTCAGACACAGAGGGACAGAGCAGGGGGTCAGACACTCAGAAGGACAGAGCAGGGGGTCAGACACAGAGGGACAGAGCAGGGGGTCAGACACAGAGGGACAGAGCAGAAGGATAGACACTCAGAAGGACAGAGCAAGGGGTCAGACACTCAGAAGGACAGAGCAGGTGGACAGACACAGAGGGACAGATGGGGGGGTTGGACACACAGAGGGACAGAGCAGGGGGTCAGACACAGAGGGACAGAGCAGGGGGACAGACACAGAGGGACAGATGGGGGGGGGGGTTGGACACACAGAGGGACAGAGCAGGGGGTCAGACGCAGAGGGACAGAGCAGGGGGTCAGACAGATCGGGCAGGCGAACGCGGACACACCTCTTTCTGGTCGTCTGACCCCGGGAAAGCCACCTGATAGGCTGGAATCTGGTGGCCCCACCACAGCTGCCTGGAGATGCACCAATCACTGAGAAGACAGGGGGAGAGAGGGGCGGGGGGCGATCGATGAAGAAGCCATGTGACCCCAGGCGGAGAACCTGCGCCAGCGCTTCGTCCTCGTCAGCGAGCGAGCGGCTCTGCTCCCAGCGCAGACTGACCCCTCCCCCTTCCCCGGCCGCCGGTCCCCCGGATCTCTGCTCACCTGACGCCGGACAGCCAGGTCCTCCAGGTCTTCTTGTGGAAGCCGGGAGTGATGTCCAGCTCCCCGTCCTCCACCGCCTGGGACAGACCGGACAGCACGCAAGATGGGCTCACCGACACAGTGACCAAATGTGCAGACTGACCACACACAATCTGCCACTTTATCTGCCTGGACCTCTGTCAGTCTGTCAGTCTGACCTGTGTGGATCTCTGTCAGTCTGTCAGTCTGACCTGTGTGGATCTCTGTCAGTCTGACCTGCGTGGATCTCTGTCAGTCTGACCTGCGTGGATCTCTGTCAGTCTCACCTGTGTGGATCTCTGTCAGTCTGTCAGTCTCACCTGTGTGGATCTCTGTCAGTCTGACCTGTGTGGATCTCTGTCAGTCTCACCTGTGTGGATCTCTGTCAGTCAATTCAATTCAATTCAAGGTGCTTTATTAGCATGACCGATGGGTACAATCAGTGTTGCCAAAGCAAATGAAAGTAATGATATTTACATGAAACAAAACAAAAATAGAAGTAAAATAAAATCTACAGACATATTACAGACATTTACAACAAAGACATATTATACAATATTGACATATTCTGTAGGCGGCTGGAGCATTATTGGGAGACAGACTCACTGTTCCTCAGGCTGTGACAGGAGATCACATACTGGGCTGCCAGTTCAACTGAGTTCCCTCCTCCCTCTCCCAGTAGGATTGGGACCCGTTGTGATTCTGGCAGGTGTGGGAACTCTGGGATTAGATTTCTGAATTTAGGGAAGAATGTTTCTCTAATCCCAGAGTATCTGTCACAGTGCAGTAGGAAGTGCACCTCTGTCTCTATTTCTCCCCGCTGGCAGTGGGAGCACAGCCTGTCCTCTCTGGACAGCCAGGTCTGCCTGTGTCGCCCAGTTTCTATGGCCAGGTTGTGGTCACTGAGCCTGTACTTCGTCAGGGTCTGTTTCTGTTTGTTATTTTTTATTTTGGTCAAATATTCAGCTAGTGTGTATTGTCTGTTTAAGGTTCTGTAACATTCCAGTTTATGTTGTGTCTGTGTGTGTGTGTCCCAGTGTGTGAGATATTGCTGTTTGATCTGTGCTGTGATGTGGTTGAGTCTGGGTTGTGGTGCTCTAGCAGTGCTGTCCTGAGGCTGGTTAGTGTCGGTGTGGCTCAGGTCGGTGAGCCTCAGGACCAGCTGGCTCAGGGGGCTCTGTTTTGGGCTCAGCTCTTGGCTCAGCAGGGCTTTGTGGTGGTAGGAATTTTGGTCGCTGTTTTTTAGGTGTAGCCAATACTTGAATATTCTTTTCTGTATGTTTATCAATAGTGGGTACTGGCCTAATTCGGCCCTGCACCCGTTGTTAGGAGTTCTTCTCTGCACACGGAGGATGTTTCTACAGATCTCCATGTGCAGAGTTTCTGTGGGGTGTTTGTCCCATTGGGTGTAATCCTGGTCTGTGAGGGGACCCCACACTTCACTGCCGTATAGGGCAATGGGTTGGATTACACTTTCAAGTATTTGGAGCCAGATTCTTGTTGGTGGGTTGATGTTGAAGAGCCTCCTTCTTATTGCGTAGAAAGCCCTGAGTGCCTTCTCCCTCAGTGCCTTCACTGCCAGGTCAAAACTCCCGGAAGAGCTGATGGTGAGACCGAGATATGTGTAGCTGGATGTGTGCTCCAATGTGTTGTTGTTCAGTGTGAATTTGTACCTGTTTCCCTGAGGTCTGGCTTTCTTCTGGAAAACCATAACTCTGGTCTTGTCCAGATTGACTGTCAGTGCCCAGGTCTGACAGTACTGCTCCAGCAGTGCCAGGTTCTGCTGCAGCCCCTGTTCTGTGGGCAACAGCAGGACCAGGTCATCTGCGTAGAGCAGGAACTTGATTTCTGTGTCGTGTAGTGTGAGACCAGGAGCTGCAGACTGCTCCAACATTCCTGCTAATTCGTTGATATAGATATTGAACAGTGTTGGGCTCAGGCTGCAGCCCTGTCTCACCCCGCGGCCTTGGGTGAAGAATTTAGTCCTTTTGTTTCCAATTTTCACTGCACATTTGCTCTCTGAATACATTGATTTAATTATGTCGTACACTTTGCCCCCTATGCCGCTTTGGAGTAGTTTATAAAACAATCTCTCATGCCAAATCGAGTCAAATGCTTTTTTGAAATCGACAAAGCAGGCAAAAATTTTTCCTTTGTGTTTTTGGTGGACGTGTTTGTCTATCAGTGTGTGCAGGGTGTAAATGTGATCAGATGTGCGGTGATCTGGCAAGAAGCCAATCTGACTTTTACTCAGGACATTGTGTTCGGTAAGGAAGGCCAGTATTCGTGTATTCAGGATACTGCAGAATACCTTCCCCAGGTTACTGTTCACACAGATGCCCCGGTAGTTGCTGGGATCGAGTTTATCTCCACTCTTATAGATGGGCGTGATCAGTCCTTGGTTCCAGGCCTCGGGGAAACATCCGGCTGTCATGATGAGATTGAGGAGTTTGAGCAGGGCTTGTTGCAACTTTGGGCTGCTGTGTCTCAGCATCTCATTTATGACACCATCATGGCCACAGGCTTTGCGTGGTCTGAGGGCCTGGAGTTTGTCCAGTAGCTCCTGCTCAGTGATTGGGGAGTCTAAGGGGTTTTGGTTGTCTTTGATAGCCAATTCCAAAATTTTGAGTTTTTCATAAATGGTGTTTTGGTCTGATTGATTTGTATTTGGGAGCTTTTCATACAGATTTTCAAAGTATGTTTGCCAGATTGTTCCATTTTGGATGGCCAATTCTTCTGGTTTTGATTTGTTTAAGTTGTTCCACTTCTCCCAGAAACAGTTCTGATTTAGTGACTCCTCAATTTCTGCAAGTTGTTTGTCTATGTATGTGTTTCTCTTCTTTTTCAGCGTGTGTTTGTAAAGTTTTACCATGTCACAGTACCTGAGGCGCAGATCTGTGTTGTGTGGTTGTCTGTGTTTTTCATTTGAGACTTTTCGTAGTGCATTTCTGATGTTTTTGCACTCCGTATCAAACCACTTTTCTTTTGCTTTTGTTTTTTGGTAGTTTTTTGATTTAGTTGTTTTTAGCTTAGATTTTGATGCTAGTTTGTGGAATAGGTGATTTAGTTTTTGTGTGGCCAAGTTGATGCCTAATTTGTTGGTTTGATACGGAGTGTTTAGGAATGTGTCCATCAGTGTCTGAATTTCGTCATCGCCCAGTGCAGTTTGGTATCTGTCCAGGCTGTCTGTGTCCCATCTGTACGCCTGGTTGAGGTCATACAGCTGGCTGGGCTGTGTCAGTGTGTCTCTGTGCTGGTGTGCTCTCTTCATGTAGAGTGTGATCTGGCTGTGGTCGGAGAGGGGAGTTTGTGGCCTGACAGTGAAGGCACTGATACAGGAGGGGTCCAGGTCGGTGATGGCGTAGTCCACCACACTGCTACCCAGAGCTGAGCTGTAGGTGAACCTGCCTAGAGAGTCCCCTCTAGTCCTGCCGTTGACGATGTACAGGCCCAGCCCTTGACAGAGCTGCAGCAGCTCGCGCCCGGTGCTGTTGACCGTAGTGTCATGGCTGCACCTGTGTGAGGTGACCGGTGTGTGGTACAGTCTGTCAGTCTCACCTGTGTGGATCTCTGTCAGTCTGACCTGTGTGGATCTCTGTCAGTCTCCCCTGTGTGGATCTCTGTCAGTCTCCCCTGTGTGGATCTCTGTCAGTCTGTCTGTCAGTCTCCCCTGTGTGGATCTCTGTCAGTCTGTCTGTCAGTCTGACCTGTGTGGATCTCTGTCAGTCTGTCTGTCAGTCTCCCCTGTGTGGATCTCTGTCAGTCTGCCAGTCTGACCTGTGTGGATCTCTGTCAGTCTCCCCTGTGTGGATCTCTGTCAGTCTCCCCTGTGTGGATCTCTGTCAGTCTGTCAGTCTCCCCTGTGTGGATCTCTGTCAGTCTGTCTGTCAGTCTCCCCTGTGTGGATCTCTGTCAGTCTGACCTGTGTGGATCTCTGTCAGTCTCCCCTGTGTGGATCTCTGTCAGTCTGACCTGTGTGGATCTCTGTCAGTCTCCCCTGTGTGGATCTCTGTCAGTCTGACCTGTGTGGATCTCTGTCAGTCTGTCAGTCTCCCCTGTGTGGATCTCTGTCAGTCTGACCTGCGTGGATCTCTGTCAGTCTCACCTGTGTGGATCTCTGTCAGTCTGTCAGTCTCACCTGTGTGGATCTCTGTCAGTCTGTCAGTCTGACCTGTGTGGATCTCTGTCAGTCTGACCTGTGTGGATCTCTGTCAGTCTCCCCTGTGTGGATCTCTGTCAGTCTCCCCTGTGTGGATCTCTGTCAGTCTGTCTGTCAGTCTCCCCTGTGTGGATCTCTGTCAGTCTGTCTGTCAGTCTCCCCTGTGTGGATCTCTGTCAGTCTCCCCTGTGTGGATCTCTGTCAGTCTGACCTGTGTGGATCTCTGTCAGTCTGACCTGTGTGGATCTCTGTCAGTCTGTCTGTCAGTCTCCCCTGTGTGGATCTCTGTCAGTCTCCCCTGTGTGGATCTCTGTCAGTCTGACCTGTGTGGATCTCTGTCAGTCTGTCTGTCAGTCTGACCTGTGTGGATCTCTGTCAGTCTGTCTGTCAGTCTGACCTGTGTGGATCTCTGTCAGTCTGTCTGTCAGTCTGACCTGTGTGGATCTCTGTCAGTCTGTCTGTCAGTCTCCCCTGTGTGGATCTCTGTCAGTCTCCCCTGTGTGGATCTCTGTCAGTCTGTCTGTCAGTCTGACCTGTGTGGATCTCTGTCAGTCTGTCTGTCAGTCTGACCTGTGTGGATCTCTGTCAGTCTGTCTGTCAGTCTGACCTGTGTGGATCTCTGTCAGTCTGTCTGTCAGTCTCCCCTGTGTGGATCTCTGTCAGTCTGTCTGTCAGTCTCCCCTGTGTGGATCTCTGTCAGTCTGTCTGTCAGTCTCCCCTGTGTGGATCTCTGTCAGTCTCCCCTGTGTGGATCTCTGTCAGTCTCCCCTGTGTGGATCTCTGTCAGTCTCACCTGTGTGGATCTCTGTCAGTCTGTCTGTCAGTCTGACCTGTGTGGATCTCTGTCAGTCTCCCCTGTGTGGATCTCTGTCAGTCTCACCTGTGTGGATCTCTGTCAGTCTGTCTGTCAGTCTGACCTGTGTGGATCTCTGTCAGTCTGTCTGTCAGTCTGACCTGTGTGGATCTCTGTCAGTCTGTCTGTCAGTCTCCCCTGTGTGGATCTCTGTCAGTCTGTCTGTCAGTCTCCCCTGTGTGGATCTCTGTCAGTCTGTCTGTCAGTCTCCCCTGTGTGGATCTCTGTCAGTCTCCCCTGTGTGGATCTCTGTCAGTCTGTCTGTCAGTCTGACCTGTGTGGATCTCTGTCAGTCTGTCTGTCAGTCTCCCCTGTGTGGATCTCTGTCAGTCTGTCTGTCAGTCTCCCCTGTGTGGATCTCTGTCAGTCTCCCCTGTGTGGATCTCTGTCAGTCTCCCCTGTGTGGATCTCTGTCAGTCTCCCCTGTGTGGATCTCTGTCAGTCTCACCTGTGTGGATCTCTGTCAGTCTCACCTGTATGGCTCTCTGTGCCATCTGCTCACAGCGCACAAACCACTGGCTCTTCAGCAGGGGCTCCACAACATCGCCTGAACGACTGAGCGAGAGAAAACGACAAGGAGAGAGAGAGCGATGACCCTTATCAACAACTCTCCGTAATTCTGCGCTCAGAAGTGTAAGGATCTACGCCGAGGGTGTTGTCGCTGGTGGGGGGGTGGGGGTGGGGGAGGGGATTACCTGCACACTGGCAGCACCATGGGGTGCTCTTCGGTGCCCCTGTACAGCCCCCTCTCCTTCAGGGCCGACACCACCCTGTCCCTGGCCTCGAACCTCTTCACTCCCTGAGCGAGAGAGAGAGAGAGAGAGAGAGAGAAGGGGGCGGTTGATACAGACACGCCGCACAGTCCTCACACGGCGTGTGTGTCGGCGTGCTCGCGGGCGGCGTTTCGGTGGGGGTTCGGCAGCAGATCGCCGTCGGACCGGAAGGCGTTATGGGGGTGATCGGGTCGGCCCAGTCCGTCACTGGGGTACAGCCCCCCCTCTGTCGCTGACATTTTTACAGCTCGCTGTCTGACAGGAAGGCGTTATGGGGGTGATCGGGTCGGCCCAGTCTGTCACTGGGGTACAGCCCCCCCTCTGTTGCGGACATTTTTACAGCTCACTGTCTGACTGGAAGGCGTTATGGGGGTGATCGGGTCGGCCCAGTCCGTCACTGGGGTACAGCCCCCCCTCTGTTGTGGACATTTTTACAGCTCGCTGTCTGACTGGAAGGCGTTATGGGGGTGATCGGGTCGGCCCAGTCCGTCCCTGGGGTACAGCCCCCCCTCTGTCGCGGACATTTTTACAGCTCGCTGTCTGACTGGAAGGCGTTATGGGGGTGATCGGGTCGGCCCAGTCCGTCCCTGGGGTACAGCCCCCCCTCTGTCGCGGACATTTTTACAGCTCGCTGTCTCAGGAGGGCCGGGACTATCGATGGGGATGCCAGTCACCCTGGGGTCTCTCTCTCCTCTGGGGAGCGTCACAGGAGCAGACAGACCCGAACCCCCAGATTCAGAGACAGCGTCTTCCCTCAGGCCGTCACATGACTGAACTGTACCCCCAGGGCGTACCGGAGCGCCCGTGCCAATGAGCAATTCCCGTCAGCAGTACAGGGGACCCCGAGCTCGGAGCCCCCGCTGTCTCCCTCTCGCCCGGTGCGCAGGGTGGGGGATGCGTCACTGGCCCGTCAGCCAGCAGGGGGGGGCGCCCCTGAGCCCACCTGCAGCCACGCGCCGCACAGCTCCGTCATGGCGCCGTCACCTCCGATGACGGAGAGCAGGGGCAGGGAGGGGTGTCTCAGGGAGACCCCGAAGTCCGCGTAGTCGTGGGCGGGGGTGACCTTCACCGCCCCTGAGAGAGAGAGAGACAGAGAGAGAGAGAGGGAGAGAGAGAGGGAGAGAGAGAGGGAGAGGGAGGGAGAGGGAGAGGGAGAGGGAGAGGGGGAGGGGGAGGGGGAGGGAGAGGGAGGGAGAGAGGGAGAGAGGGGGAGATAGAGAGGGAGAGGGAGAGGGAGAGAGGGAGAGAGAGAGAGAGAGAGGGAGGGAGAGGGAGAGGGGGAGGGAGAGAGAGAGAGAGAGAGGGAGGGAGGGAGAGGGAGGGAGAGAGGGAGAGAGGGAGAGGGGGAGAGGGTTAGACAAACACTCATCCCCGAATTCACACAGCCAGACCCAGAATTCCCACGCCTGCGGGAAAGCAGGACAGCTCCCGGTCCGACAGGAGGGAGGGGCGCACCTGTGCCCAGCTGGGTGTCGACCAGGGGGTCCGGCAGGATGGGCAGCAGGCGTCCGCTGAAGGGGTGTCTGCACTCTAGGCCCTGGACAGACTGGGAGGGACAGAGAGAGAGACGGAGGGAGAGGCTGACCGACCCGTTCGGTTCCCTGCCATCTCTCGGACACACTGACCCACTAACCAACAGGCCCTCCAGAGAAAGTGACCGATCAGCGGCTGACCGACTGCCGAGGCGGGGAGCTCGAATTCTGGGGTGACTGACCTGGTACCGGGGGTCATCGGGGTGCACGAGAATGGCCACGTCTCCCAACATGGTCTCTGGACGCGTCGTGGACACAGGGATCTCTCCATCTGAGAGGGACAGGGGTGATTGCAGAGACATTATCACCGCACTGAGAGAGAGGAGAACCCCTCAGTCATAAACACACACAACAGGACAGGAGACACAGCGAGAGAGGGGAGATCACAGAGAATCCCTCAGTAATAAACACACTACAGGAGAGGAGACACAGTGAGAGAGGCGAGATCACAGAGAGTCCCTCAGTAATAAACACACACAACAGGACAGGAGACACAGTGAGAGGAGATCACAGAGAATCCCTCAGTCATAGACACACACAACAGGACAGGAGACACAGAGAGAGAGAGGAGATCACAGAGCATCCCTCAGTCATAAACACACACAACAGGACAGGAGACACAGTGAGAGGAGATCTGAGAGTCCCTCAGTCATAAATACACACAACAGGACAGGAGACACAGTGAGAGAGAGAGAGGAGATCACAGAGCATCCCTCAGTAATAAACACACACAAAAGGACAGGAGACACAGTGAGAGAGGAGATCACAGAGCATCCCTCTGTAATAAACACACACAACAGGACAGGGGAGACAGTGTGAGTGAGTGAGAGGAGATCACAGAGAATCCCTCAGTCATAAACACACACAACAGGACAGGAGACACAGTGAGAGAGAGAGGAGATCACAGAGCATCCCTCAGTAATAAACACACACAACAGGACAGGAGACACAGTGAGAGAGAGGAGATCACAGAGAATCCCTCAGTAATAAACACACACAACAGGACAGGGGAGACAGTGAGAGAGAGGAGATCACAGAGAATCCCTCTGTAATAAACACACACAACAGGACAGGAGACACAGTGAGAGAGAGGAGGTATTACACTACAGCAGTACAGGAGAATACTGACCCTGCCCCTCTAAGGGGTAGGCGAAGGTTACCATGGTCCCGAATTCCACCTTGTCCTCGTATCCCGGGACGGAGAGGAGCGTCCGGCCCGGCAGCTGGACGCTGTCCACCTGCATCACAAACAGTCCCGGGTTCGAGTCACAGATCGATCCAGGAGCGGTTTCGAGCGCGGCGACGCAGCAGGCCCGCAGATGGGGCACGCGTGGCAGCGACGTAGGTGGATGAGAACGGGCCCGCAGAGTAAGTAGCTGCCGCGGAAGGCAGCAGCAGACCTGGCTAATGTGTCCGTTCAGACGGCCGCGGACGCCCGGATCCGGCCCAGACGGATAGGAAGGAGCGCAGAGTGCTTGCAGGCTCGTTGCACATCAAGGGGCCTGACAAGAGGGAGCAATGCCCGCCTGCTGCCCGTGCGTCTGGTTCGCCGCGGAAGGCAACAGCAGACCCGGCTAATGTGTCAATTCAGACGGCCGCGCAGGGCCTGGAGCTGGCCCAGATGAGTGAGCAGGGACCCGGGGCGAGGGGCAGGGGTTGCGGGGCGTCTCTCACCTCGATGTCGGAGATGGCCGAGCGCAGCGCGCAGGACCAGTTGACGAGCCGCTGGCTGCGGTAGACGAGCCCCGCCTGGTGCAGCCGGAGGAAGGCCTCGGTCACAGCGTGGGAGAAGGACTGGTAGGGGGGGGAGAGAGGGAGAGGGAGAGAGGGAGAGGGAGAGGAGAGAGAGGGAGAGAGGGAGAGAGGGAGGGAGAGGAGAGAGAGGGAGAGAGGGGGGAGAGAGAGAGAGGGAGAGGGAGGAGGGAGAGAGAGAGAGAGAGAGGAGGGAGAGGGAGGAGGGAGAGAGGGGAGAGAGGGAGGAGAGGAGAGAGGAGAGAGGAGAGAGGAGAGAGGAGAGAGGAGGGAGAGGGAGAGGGAGGAGGGAGAGAGGGGAGAGAGGGAGGAGAGGAGAGAGGAGAGAGGAGAGAGGAGAGAGGAGAGAGGAGGGAGAGGGAGAGGGAGAGGGAGAGGGAGGGAGGAGAGAGGAGAGAGAGGGAGAGGGAGAGGGAGAGGGAGGAGGGAGAGAGGGGAGAGAGAGAGGATGGAGAGGGAGGGGGAGAGAGGAGAGAGAGGGAGGAGAGAGGAGAGAGAGGGAGGAGGGAGAGAGACAAGGAGGAGAGAGAGAGAGTTTTCTTTAAATCGATCCCTCCAGCCCCCGCGAACGCCCAGAGTGCAAGGCGAGAGGAGTTCAGAAGCACCCGCACGACTCGAAGCAGAGGGCACCCGTGTGAACAGTAGTTAAACAACGAGAACGGGAGTCTTTACGCCAAGGGTGGTGGGAGCAGGGAACGGGCTGCCGCAGCGGCTCTAAGGCGAGGGGCAGGCGCCTCTCGGCCACATTGTTGAAGCCGATACCCTGGCTCCTCTCCAGACACAGCTGGGTGAGCTCCTCCAGTCAGGACAGGAGGCTCTTCTGTACACAGAGGGTGGTGGGGGTGGGGAACAGGCTGCCCAGCCCTGTGGTTGAAGCCGATACCCCGGCTCCTCTCCAGACACAGCTGGGTGAGCTCCTCCAGTCAGGACAGGGGGCTCTTCTGTACACAGAGGGTGGTGGGGGTGGGGAACAAGCTGCCCAGCCCTGTGGTTGAAGCCGATACCCCGGCTTCTCTCTAGACACAGCTGGGTGAGCTCCTCCAGTCAGGACAGGAGGCTCTACTGTACACAGAGGGGGGTGGGGGTGGGGAACAGGCTGCCCAGCCCGTGTGGTTGAAGCCGATACCCTGGCTTCTCTCCAGACACAGCTGGGTGAGCTCCTCCAGTCAGGACAGGGGGCTCTTCTGTACACAGAGGGGGGTGGGGGTGGGGAACCAGCCGCTCAGTACCTGGTCCATGGTGAAACGGGCTCGGCTCCAGTCCAGCGACGCCCCCATCTTGCGCAACTGGTGATAGATCTCATCTCCCTTCCTGTGAAATACACAGACAGGGACCCCTGAGCGCACAAACAGGAATCAAAGAGCAAGAGCTGTCAGGGTGGAAAACAGGAGGCTCTTCTGTACACAGAGGGTGGTGGGGGTGGGGAACATGCTCTCCAGCCACACTGTTGAAACCGATACGAGGAAGAACCATAGAGACTTGGAAGAAAGGAAGAGGACCAGACTGAGAGACAGCGGGCAGAAAGAGGAGAGAACGACAGCGAGAGAGAGAGAGAGAACGACAGCGAGAGAGAGAGAGAGTGCTCAGACTCACTCGTTCTTCCAGGCCCAGACCTCCTGCAGGAAGTGATCTCGGCTCATGTCCGTCCTGAGTAACCCCCTCTCTCTCAGCAACTTCCTCTCCACCACCGCCTGCGAGACACAGGGAGAGCCGGGCTGTACACTCACCTGACACACACACACACACGACTGACACAGACACACACTCACCTGACACACACACACACCTGACACAGACACACACACACACACACCTGACACAGACATACACTCACCTGACACACACACACACACACACCTGACAAACACAAACCTGACAAGACACACACACACACACGACTGACACAGACACAGACACAGACACACACACGCACTCACCTGACACAGACACACACTCGCCTGACACTGCACTCACACACGTGACACAGACACACACTCACCTGACACACACACACTCACCTGACAAACACAAACCTGACAAGACACAGACACAGACAGACACACACGCACGCACTCACCTGACACAGACACACACTCGCCTGACAACGCACTCACACACGTGACACAGACACACACTCACCTGACACACACACACACTCACCTGACAAACACAAACCTGACAAGACACAGACACAGACAGACACACACGCACTCACCTGACACAGACACACACTCGCCTGACACTGCACTCACACACGTGACACAGACACACACTCACCTGACACACACACACTCACCTGACAAACACAAACCTGACAAGACACAGACACAGACAGACACACACGCACTCACCTGACACAGACACACACTCGCCTGACACTGCACTCACACACGTGACACAGACACACACTCACCTGACACAGACACACACTCACCTGACACTGCACTCACACACGTGACACAGACACACACTCACCTGACAAACACAAACCTGACAAGACACAGACAGACACACACACCTGACACAGACACACACTCGCCTGACACTGCACTCACACACGTGACACAGACACACACTCACCTGACACACACACACACACACCTGACAAACACAAACCTGACAAGACACAGACAGACACACACGCACTCACCTGACACAGACACACACTCGCCTGACAACGCACTCACACACGTGACACAGACACACACTCACCTGACACAGACACACACTCACCTGAAAAACACAAACCTGACAAGACACAGACATAGACAGACACACACACACCTGACACAGACACACACTCGCCTGACACTGCACTCACACACATGACACAGACACACACTCACCTGACACAGACACACACCCTGACACTGCACTCACACACCTGACACAGACACACACTCACCTGACACAGACACACACCCTGGCACTGCACTCACACACCTGACACAGACACACACTCACCTGACACAGACACACACACTCACCTGACAAACACAAACCTGACAAGACACAGACACAGACAGACACACACACACCTGACACAGACACACGCACTCACCTGACACACACACACACTCACCTGACACAAACACATGCACTCACCTGACACACACACACTCGACACAGACACAGACACACACACACTCGACACAGACACACCAGCTGATGACGTTACACAGAGCTGACTTTAGCAGTACTTCACCCTGAACCCAGTCCTGTTTCTAACCCCCTGCGCTGTTAAACACACTGACCTGAGTGGCGATTCCAGCGTGATCACAGCCTGGGACCCACAGCACCCTGTAGCCCTGCATCCTCCTCCTGGAACAGCATTACACAGACACAATAACACACTGAGAACACACTGAGAACACCCTCCTCCTGGAACAGCAACACACAGACACACAAACACACTGAATCACTGACACACAGACACACTGACACAATAACACACTGAGAACACACTGTAGCCCTGCACCCTCCTCCTGGAACAGCAACACACAGACACAATAACACACTGAGAACACCCTGTAGCCCTGCACCCTCCTCCTGGAACAGCAACACACAGACACACAAACACACTGAATCACTGACACACAGACACACTGACACAATAACACACTGAGAACACCCTGTAGCCCTGCACCCTCCTCCTGGAACAGCAACACACAGACACAATAACACACTGAGAACACCCTGTAGCCCTGCATCCTCCTCCTGGAACAGCAACACACAGACACTCTGAGAACACACTGTAGCCCTGCACCCTCCTCCTGGAACAGCAACACACAGACACACTGACACAATAACACACTGAGAACACCCTGTAGCCCTGCATCCTCCTCCTGGAACAGCAACACACAGACACACTGACACAATAACACACTGAGAACACCCTGTAGCCCTGCACCCTCCTCCTGGAACAGCAACACACAGACACAATAACACACTGAGAACACACTGTAGCCCTGCATCCTCCTCCTGGAACAGCAACACACAGACACACTGACACACAGACACACTGAATCACTCCAATCTGGCCCTGATCTGACCCCTAACCAACAGCTCCTGACCCCGACCTGACCCCCGCGGCCCCCCCAGAGCCTCACCAGCGGGCCAGGGCGTCCTCGAGGGCCACCGTGAGGGCGTGGCCCAGGTGCAGGGACCCTGTGACGTTGGGCGGAGGGATGCACATGGAGAACGGCCGGTCCAGCGCCTGGGGCAGCCGGCTCTGCAGGGGGAGAGCAGCGCAGAGCCATCAGCAGCCACGACGCTAACATATACAGTATAATAGCAACAACTACAGCAGCAGCAACCACAGTAATACTGGATATAGAAATAATAATAATAATAACAACTACAGCAGCAACCCTGATAACACTGTATATATAAATAAATAATAATAACAACTACAGCAGCAACCATAATTACACTGTATAAATATATAAATAATAACAACTACAGCAGCAACCCTGATACTACTGTATATATATAAATAATAATAATAATAACAACAACAACAATAATAATACTGTATATATAAATAATAATAATTACAGCAGAAACCATAATAATACTGTATATATAATAACAACTACAGCAGCAATAATAATAATAAAAACAGCAGCGAGAATAATAATAATAATAGTAAGAACAATATTAGAAACTACAGCAGCAATAATAATAAAAATAAGTAACAGTAATGATAATGTCCTACCACACGCTACTGTAAACTCACACCCTTCCTCATCCATCCCTCTCTGAATCCCACCCCTTCTCCTCCTCCTCACCTGGTACTCCGGGGTGAAGAAGCCCTCTCTCTCCCACCACTGGTACCAGCAGGCCTCCACGTACTGGGGGCTGTAGGCCGGGGGCAGGGGGCTGGAGGTGTCTGAGAGAGGGGCAGAGTGGTCCGTCATCAGAGAGCACACAGGGACACTGTGGACCCTCACACACACGGTCACACACTCTCTCACACACACTCTCTCACACACTGTCACACACTCTCACACTCTCTTACACACACACTCTCACGCTGTCACACACACTCAATCTCTCACACACACGGTCACACACGGTCACACACTCACACACACACGGTCACACACTCTCTCACACACTCTCTCACACACACACGGTCACACACTCTCCTACACACACACTCTCACTCTCTCACGCTGTCACACACACTCAATCTCTCACACACTCACACACACTCTCTCTCACACTCGTACACTCACTCTCACACATGCTCACACACTCTCAAACACGCTCACACACTCACTGTCACACACATGCTCACATACTCTCAAAAACGCTCACACACTCACTGTCACACACGCTCACACACTCAAACACGCTCACACACTCACTGTCACACACATGCTCACACACTCTCAAAAACGCTCACACACTCACTCTCTCTCACTCGCTGTCACACACTCTCTCACTCTCAGACACCCTCTCTCTCTCCCTCTCTCACACACCCTCTCTCTCTCCCTCTCTCACACACCCTCTCTCTCTCCCTCTCTCACACTCTCTCCCTCTCTCACACACCCTCTCTCTCTCCCTCTCTCACACTCTCCCCCCCCTCAGCTCCGAGGCCCTGCCTCACCCTTCCTCTCTCCGGGCAGCGTGGGCGCGGTGTAGACCATCCTCTCCTTGTCCGTCCACTGCGGCCCCGACGCCCCGGCGCCCTGGCGGGAGACAGCACCGCCGAGAGGGAGGATCAGAACCGGTCCCGGCCTCCGCCCGACCCGGCAGAGCGCCGGCAGGCCAGGGCCGCCACACCCAGGACCTCACAACCTGCGGGGCGACTGCAGCACCCCCAGAGGAACGCACCCCACGGGGCAAGAGTGTACAGGGCTCAGGGCAGGAGGCGCTTCTGTACACAGAGGGGGGGTGGGGGTGGGGAACAAGCTGCCCAGCCCTGTGGTTGAAGCCGATACCCTGGCATCTCTCCAGACACAGCTGGGTGAGCTCCTCCAGTCAGGACAGGGGGCTCTTCTGTACACAGAGGGGGGTAGGGGTGGGGAACAAGACAGCCCTGTGGGCAATGAGCCCCGCCCCTCCCTCCCTCGCTCGCTGGCTCACCGTGGTGCAGTCTGCCAGGACGGCCTGCTCCCTCTCCCGCCTCCTCTTCTGCTTCTCCGCCCGGCCTCGGTCCGGGGTGGGCGCGGCCCGGGAGGTCGGCAGGTCGTGGGCCGGCCGCCCCCACAGCGCCCCCAGGGGGACGCGGCGAGCTGGGCGCCACATCGCTGTCCGCTGCGATCAGACGGGAAGAGCGTCAGTCCGGCCGCACCGATCGGGTCAGAACACCAGAACAGCTCAGAGGGAGGCACAGACACCTGACCTGATTTCTATCCATCGGCTTTCTTAACAGCTCAGATCACAAGGGAGCGGAGTCTGTCCCAGCAAGCAACAGGCACAAGGCAGGGCTCACCCTGGACAGGACACCAGTCCATCACAGGACACATACACACTCACACACCCTGGACAGGACACCAGTCCATCACAGGACACACACACTCACACACCCTGGACAGGACAGCAGTCCATCACAGGACACACACACACACCCTGGACAGGACACCAGTCCATCACAGGACACACACACACACTCACACCCTGGACAGGACAGCAGTCCATCACACACACACACACACACACACCCTGGACAGGACACCAGTCCATTACAGGACACACACTCTGGACAGGACACCAGTCCATCACAGGACACACACACTCACAAACGTTTTTGGACTCTGGGAGGAAACCCACACAAACTCTGGGAGAACATGCAAACTCCACAGGTCCCAACCTGAACCCAGGACCCCAGAGCTCTGAGGCAGCGATACTGACCACTCTGCCCCCTGGCCTGCTTTGTATTAGAGAACTGGCCCAAAGATCTCATCCAGCTGTGTCTGGAGAGAAGCTTCAGCAACATGTCAGGGCAGCCTGTTCCCCACCCCCACCCCCCCTCTGTGTAAAGAGGTGTCTCCTGGTCTCGGTTTTAACCCCATGTCCACATAGGCTACGGACAATACAGACATAATACAACACAACAGAGAAGGCAAACAGATATCCTGCACTAGAAAAGAGAGAGAAACACATTTTTTTTTTCAGAATAAACAACCTAATCACGACACGGTTCTCATGTGGGAATGTAAATACGGGAGGCGCTTCTGTACACAGAGGGGGGCGGGGGTGGGGAACAAGCTGCCCAGCCCTGTTGCTGGAGCCGATCACCCCGGCTTCTCTCCGGACACAACGTGAAAACACCCCTGTATCTCTCCAGCGGCCGGGACAGGCGAAAGGCCCGTCTCTCGCCTGGAACCCGGTCTGGTGTCCTCTTTCGCGACCGCCCGCGACACTGGAGGAGCCCCGTACACTAAGCGGGACCCACGGGGAAAGAGAACCGTTCCGCGGAGTCGAGGGGACAGGAGAGCGGAAGAATATGAAGACCTTCAACGCCTGACAAGGACAGAACTCGCACCTCGCCTTCAGAAACCGCCGCAGCGGGCCGCCATGTTCCGGAAGTCCGAGTTGAAAACGCCTACTTCCTACTTCCGCCTGGGGGAGAGGAGGGGGGGGGAGGGCTGCGCGCCCCTCCCCCCCCCCCCGCGGCCGTGCGAGCGCCCCCTGCCGCCTCGGAGGCCAAGCGCGGCGGGGCGGATCCGCGAATTTGATCGATCCAATTGATGAATTTCCCAGCGATCACAGCTGTTGCTACTGGGATAAGGCGATGGAAACGCATCCGCGCGAAACATTCCCTTGGCCGTAAGAACTACAACTCCCATGAGCGCCGTGCGCGACCTCCCAGTCCGGGGAGCCTTTTTTTTTTTTTAAAGTTTATTTTCTCAAAAATGACCCCCAAAAAACGGTAGGGTTTCCAGAGATATTACCCCTTCGGGTTTCCAGCAAGCGGATAGCGATGATCCTACCCCCCCGAACCCGTCCATTTTTTTATTTTGGAAACTTTTCCTCGGCTGCTACGGCGCATTTTCAACACGACCCAAAACATAAACCAGTTTTTTTTTTTAAAAAAAAACATCGCCGTGGCGAGAGACGCTTAAGAGACGGCAGCGGGACCCGGGTGCTTATCTTGGCACGAAACTTTTAGAGACGTTTAAGTCAACTCCCTGATAACGTATACGGCCCCCTGACCAACGGCACGCTTTTTCAAACGGCTATAATAAACACCTGAACCTTACACTGCGGAACAGTGACGTCGCTAAACACGAAATACAAGCCTTTTTTTTAAAAAAAAAACAGCTTAATACTTAAAAGGTGATACAGGTCTTACATACAAGCCAGCAGCCATATCCCCCTGCAGCTCCCAGCTGGCAGCCCCCCCCACTGGAGCCCAGCAGGTGTGAGCCTGGCCAGTACCTGGAGGGGAGACTCCTGGGAGAGCTGAGGCTGCTGCTGGGAGAGGGGTGAGTGGGGCCAGCAGGGGGCGCTCTCACCCTGCGGTCTGTGTGGGTCCTGCTGCCCCAGTATAGTGACGGGGGACACTGGACTGTAAACAGGCGACGTCCTTCGGATGAGACGTAAAACCGAGGTCCTGACTCTCTGTGCCCATTAACAATCCCAGGGTGTCTCTGGAGAAGAGTAGGGGTGTCACCCCAGTTTCCTGGTCTAATTCCCCCCCTGGTCTTGACCCATCATGGCCTCCTAATCACCCCCCTCTCTGAACTGGCTCTATCCCTCTGCTCTCCTCCCCACTGAGAGCTGCTGTGTGCTGAGCGGACTGGAGCATCATCCAGGGGGTTTTTGTCGGTGAAGTAATATGTCGTAATATCAAAGAAAGGGGGTGCTAGCTACAGCACAAGGCTGGATCTCCGAGCACGTTTGAATCCGTGCCATACAGTATGGGGGTTCAGGCACGATACTCCAAAACTTCACTGATAAATGTCCCTGTTTTTGTGGAAACCTCCCCCCTTTGGAAATTCATTGATGAGTTTGATGACCGGACCGGATAGACTCCTATCCAGCCTGTTCATCATAGCGCGCCCACGCGTGAAATAACTCACACGCTGCCCTCCCGGACCACTTCGTCTTGATGCATATCAATAACGTTATAATCATTAACCATTTATTACAAACGGTATTTTAATATTGTTTGCGACGGGGGCTGAAACCTCACATAACATCTCTTTGTGTGTGTGTGTGTGGATGACGACAAGTGTTAAACGTGTTAAACACGTTGTTTAACAGTGTTAAACAAGTGTTAAACAGAAAATATTCTGATATTTTATCGTACCGTTTCACAGAAAATTGGGGGAAAAAAGAGCAGTTATTTCTAGTCAATGTATTAGTCATTCTGGGTGAATTTCACACCCATAAATCACAAGGGTCTAGTAATCCTCCCCTTTTCGGTACTTCTGAGGTGGAGCTGAAACACTCTTGAAATTCTCTAAAAACTCTAAAAACCAAAGCGAGGAAGACATAGGAAGAGATGTAACAAATACAAGTTAATCACATCATTTACTTCGTCACCTCTGGCGGTTAAATGCTTGTTTTTTTTCTGTTTGTGTTTTTTTTTTTCTCTTGTACCTGTTTTCCATCCTCTGGTTGTAGTTGTACTGGAAAATTCTTTATACGTTGAATAATTCTTTTTTTTTTTAAAGTGTTAACCTTCCTGGTGAACGACTGACGCGCCGGCTGCCATTGGCTGGGACTGTTACAATGCAGCTGTAAAAAAAAACAAGAATGCGGTGACATGTGTGGTACAGTCACCAGTGACCCCAGACTCTGAGCGTCCTCACAGACGGTCCCCCCTGAGTCCGGCTGAGCTCTCCTCCTCCTCCTCCCCGGAGTCATGAAGCCCTCCGCGCTGTTTCTTCTCTGCTGCGGCGAGCTGGTCTGGGCGGGTGAGGGACGTGTTTTATTTCTGAAAGAAACGAGTCTCAAGTCTCTCTTTCGCTTTCTGTTTGTCCTCCGGCGCCCGTCTCCTGTGCGCGGTGGAGCCAGAGACCCCCGAGCGCGATTCCCGGCGACATTAAAATTTAAAGTCGCGCCAGGAGATCTCGCCGTGTCCGTGAAACCAGCGCGTCACGGCTCCCTTCCGGCCGTTTTGTTAAGCGGGGGTGGACGGCGGACGAGGGGTTTGCAAACAGAAGCCTTTTCGGGCGCCACTCTGCCGCACGTTAAGGGCTTTCAAGAAAGAAGGGGGGTGGGGGGGGAAAAACACTTCTCGGGCCATTTACACACCCAATGGCCACGGTCCGACACGTCCTGGTCTCTTTTACGCGAGTCCGCGCTTGATTTAAAAAAAAAAGAAAAAAATAGTCCACTCCTAAAATGATGAATCGATGATGATCAATCGTCACGTTTCACCTGCATGTCCCCCACGCAGGAGATACAAGCGCCGCTTTGTGCCCTGTTCAAAAATAAACACGACCCACTTGCCCACTCAGTGCGCTGCAACACTGGCACGCGGCTCTAGGGGGACGTATTTGTTGTTTTTTTTTGCGATATAGCCAGATTTCTGATCCGGTTAAAAGAGGCTCCGGGATGTTTACAATCGACTCAGCAGATACGGAGGGGCATCTCTCCTTGTGATCGTTCAGATCTCTCACAGCAGGCAGTGTTGGGCTCCGAGTATTGGAGGTTTAAATCCATCCGGTGCGTTAACTAGTAAGGAAAACCGATCATATTATAATGCCCCCCCCCAGCAGAGCTGAGTTTGAAATCAACAGCGACTGGATTAAAATACCCTGTGTAAGGTCTGTGATATAAGACGATAGAAGACCTCACGTGATGGCAGATCTGAGATGAACAGTCTTGGCCTGTCACAAGTCACTCTCGCAGCTGGACAGACCCAGGGCCCAGAGGTAGCGGTCAGGGGGAGGGTGGACACTGTCCAGCTCACTCTCCTGTCCTTGTCCTGTCACTCTCCTGTCCTTGTGTCCCCAGACTCTCACTGCCTGTGGGGCCTCTGGACTCTACAGACAGGACAGGCCCAGAGTTAGCGGTCAGGGGGAGGGTGGACACTGTCCAGCTCACTCTCCTGTCCTTGTCCTGTCACTCTCCTGTCCTTGTGTCCCCAGACTCTCACTGCCTGTGGGGCCTCTGGACTCTAAAGACAGGACAGGCCCAGAGTTAGCGGTCAGGGGGAGGGTAGACACTGTCCAGCTCGCTCTCCTGTCCTTGTCCTGTCACTCTCCTGTCCTTGTGTCCCCAGACTCTCACTGCCTGTGGGGCCTCTGGACTCTACAGACAGGACAGGCCCAGAGTTAGCGGTCAGGGGGAGGGTGGACACTGTCCAGCTCGCTCTCCTGTCCTTGTCCTGTCCCCAGACTCTCACTCCCTGTGGTACTTCCTGACTCTCACAACCGGACCGAGCCAGTTCCCGGAGTTCGTGGTTGTAGGGATGGTGGACGATGTCCAGGTGGAATACTACGACAGTGACATCGGGAAGATGATCTCTCGACGACACTGGCGCCCGGACGCTGAGGTCGAGGAAGCAGACAGCAAGGTTACTGCAGCGAAGCATTACTACAACAGCATGAGAAACAAGCTGCAGGTCCTGATGTCTCACCTGAACCACACAGGAGGTGAGTGGATTACCCCCACGAGACTGAAATCTCCCTCCCTCCCTCCACACAGGATCAGGAAGAGCACCTGGGGCTCAAGTTCATTGTCATTATACTCACATACAGGTAGATGGTATAACGAAATGCTATTGAGCCAGCTCTCAGACGATAAGTAGTACAAAACAACAGCAATACAATTGTATCAGAAAAGAAAGACAGAGACAGCAGGCAATGTGCAACATGACAACAGGCAATGTGCAACATGACAACAGGCAGTGTGCAAAATGACAACAGGCAGTGTGCAAAAAAATGACAACAGGCAGTGTACAACACGACAACAGGCAGAGTGCAAAATGACAACAGGCAGTGTACAACACGACAACAGGCAGAGTGCAAAACGACAACAGGCAGTGTACAAAAATGACAACAGGCAGAGTGCAAAAACGACAGCAGGCAGAGTGCAACACGACAACAGGCAGTGTGCAAAAACAACAACAGGCAGTGTACAACATGACAACAGGCAGTGTGCAACAGGACAACAGGCAGAGTGCAAAACGACAACAGGCAGTGTGCAACACGACAACAGACAGAGTGCAAAACAACATCAGATGGGCAAAAACAGGCATCAACAGAATGAGATAAAGGATAGAAATGATGGGGAGTGAGCTTTTGACATGTGAGGTAGAGGTGGATTTCAATGTGTGTTTGGGTTTTTGGTCAGAAAGAAGGCACTGTGAGGTTCAGATCGTAGGTGAGAGGTGAGAGCTCATCTGATATTTCTGCTTACTTCTGCTCTGATGATAAAAGAGCAGATTCTACTGTGACAACACTGAACCCAAGCAGAATCTCCGAGGTGGTGCTGGGACATTGTCCAGCTCTGACTGAAACCCAGGACCTGTAGCTGATCTGAGGGCTGGACTGGACTGGACTGGCTGCTCAGAGGCTGAGTCCCAATCCTGACCCTGGATCTCACAGTCCTGGTGTTTGTTCCAGCCCAGCTCTCAGTTTCAATTCAATTCAATTCCAGGTGCTTTATTAGCATGACCGATGGGTACGATCAGTGTTGCCAAAGCAAATGAAAGTAATGATATTTACATTAAACAAAACCAAAAATAGAAGTAAAATAAAATCTACAGACATGTTACAGACATTTACAACAAAGACATATTATAAAATATTGACATATTCTGTAGGCGGCTGGTGCATTATTGGGAGACAGACTCACTGTTCCTCAGGCTGGGACAGGAGATCACACACTGGGCTGCCAGTTACTCAGTCAGACCCTTAACTGACTGAACTACAGGACCAATCTGAGCTGTGCAGCTCTTTTCATCCCTTAAATGTGTTTTAACTAGTGTTTTAGTGTTTTAACTCAGACCCAATCAAAAACTTCTGAGTAGAAAGTAAATGTGCAGATCTTGCAGTCAAGAAGTTGCTGGGTCAGTTAGGGCTTTGATTGATCAATCAGGCAATCTGGGTGTTGCAGGACACCGGACCTACCAGAGGATCGCCGGCTGCGAGCTGGACGATGACGGGTCGGCCCGGTTCGGTCGCTGGGACGCCTACGACGGCCGGGACGCTCTGGTCTACAACACGCAGAGCTACAGCTGGAGTCTTCTCATCCCACAAGTAGTGATTGACAAGGCGTGGCTGCAAGTAAATAAATTCATGACGGATACATTCTACCAGCCCCTGTGTGTGAGGGTCCTGAAGAGCTACCTGCAGCAGGAGAGGAGCAGGCTGATGAGGAGAGGTCAGCCTCTTGAGTTTTTGTGTTTGTCTCCTCTACAGGCGTCCTAAAACATTCAGACTTGACATTCGCTCTGTAGCCCTCAGCCAGCGTCAGTCTGCTGTCCCAGCGCAGTCAGCCTCTGATCGATCGATTGATGATGTAGAAGCAGACAGCAAAGTGGACCAGATAGTGCAAACACCCTTTTTCACTGCCTGTTTTCTGGCTGTGGCTACACGGCTGTGGTCACACCCAGCGGTCAGTGGAATCAGGCTGTCAGCGATGTGAAAGACATGCAAAGTGTTTCTGTAGGCTAAACCCTGTCATACACAGAAACCTCAGGGCATTACAGCTCAGCATCTAGATCTTAGAGGAAATCTGAAATATAACCGGTAACTGATACAGTGTAGCCAGCGCAGGAGTTGTATGACAGCTAAAATAAGTGCAGTTAAAATCTTTTTCCTTCTAAAGACAGTCAAAATACCTGCAAGCAAGGTATTGCAGTAGTTGCTTCCTGGTGGCATAAAAGATTGACTTTCTACACAAACGAACTCTCTAATCCCCCACACTGCAGTCAAGCCCAGGGTCCGGGTCTTCCGGAAGACATCTGCCCTCTCTGGGGGGACGGAGGTGACCTGCCTGGCCACCGGCTTCTACCCCCGGGCCCTGGAGCTGACCCTGCTGAGAGACGGGCGTCCCGTCCCGGAGCAGGAGCTGACGGGGGGGGAGGTGCTGCCCAACGGAGACGGGACCTACCAGCTGAGGAAGAGCATGGCGCTCAGCGAGGAGGAGGAGGAGCGCCGAGAGAGACACCGCTACACCTGCAGGGTCCAGCACAGCGGCCTGGACAACAGGCTGGAGGTGGACTGGGGTGAGAGAGAGAGAGAGGATATTAAACCACACCCCAGAAACAGTCACAGACACACATTCCCAACTAGAGCTCATGGAGTCGGGCTCATTCTTCCCCCCTGCTGTGTTGACAGAACCGGAACCCGACCTGGACACTGGGCTCATCGCTGGGGTCGTGATCGGGGTCCTGATTGTGGCTCTGGTGCTGCCCGTCGCCGCCTGTGTCCTCTGGAGGAAGAAAGGACGAGGTGAGAGAGGGAGAGAGGTGTGGAGGTCAGTGTGTACAGCAGGGCTGGGAGAGGCAGGAGAAAACGTCATGACCTTCTGCAGGAGTCACTCAGTCTGCAGGGAATCAGAGCTGCTCTCTGTGAATGTACACAGTGGAGATTCACCTGACAGCCCTTTAGACAGAGCACAGCTCAGAGCAGAGCAGAGCGCTGCTGTCTCACTGACGCCAATCTGTGTTTTTACATCCTAGGAGCCCAGAGTCCTGCCTGTAGGAGCTCTGATGTCAAGTACACTGAGGCCCAGGGTGAGTATGAGATCAACTAACTGGAGGGATGTGATGACATATAAGTTATCTGGTGTGGTACTTGTCTGACAGTTTATTGCAGTAAGATAGACACAAAGAGTGGTGGGGGTGTGGAACAACATTTCCAGCCACGTTGTTGAACCCGATGCTCTTTGACCTCTCTGTGACCTCTGACCTCTCCCCGTGGTGTCTTCCAGGACGAGAACAGAGCGAGTCGTCATCAAACAGCTCTGGTCCCTAGAGAGGCCGTACGGACCGAGAGAGGGACTCTGCAGAGTGTGGACGGAGATCCTTGATGATCTTATCTTTCGCTGTGGGCCTGCTTTTCTTCGCTCGTTTGCATACTGTCGACGAGTCAGTTGCGGCGGACCAGACTCTGGTGTGTGGACAGCCTGCAGTCGATGTCGGAGCGATCGTTTTGAGTCCCGCCCGTTCGAAGATAGACGGAAGAAGTCGATCATTGTCTGCACGCCTGCGCACTGCGGCCCCCCGGCCCCCGCCCGCGCTAGCCTCACCGTGTTCTCGCGAGAGGGGGCGCACGCGAGGGCGCTTTGCCCCCCCCCCCCCGGGCCAGCGCGCGGGCCTCGGTTTGAAAGCGAAAATAATAATAATCATCATGATCAACTTTATTTTATATAGCGCCTTCACAGCGCTTTACAGGATGACCACAACAATAAATAAGGAGAATACACAGGATAAGACACAATGACAGCACACAGAGGAGACCGGGGTGGTGGTACTGAGAGCAGCAGAGGGGTGAAGGATGAGACCAGTTCAGGAAAGGCTCTTCTGAAGAAGAGGGTTTGGAGTCTGGATCTGAAGGAGCTGAGAGAAGGGGGCTCTCTGATATCCTGGGGGAGAGAGTTCCAGAGCTTGGTTGGCGCAGCAGGAGAAGGTCCTGTCACCCCCAGAGTGTAGACGGGCTTGGGGGGACAGACAGGAGAGCAGAGTCAGAGGAGCGAAGGTTGCGAGGTGGGGAGCAGGGCGATGATAGCTCAGACAGGTACTGGGGTGCCCAGCCACGCAGAGCCCTATAGGTGAGCAGGAGGATTTTAAAGTCTGGAAGCCAGTGCAGGGACTCCAGGACAGGAGTAATGTGAACACTTGCACCAGACCTGGTCAGGATTCTGGCTGCTGAGGTTTGGACCTACCGGAGTTTGTTCAGAGTAGATTTAGATACCCCCAGCGAGTGGAGCACTACAGCAGTCCATCCGGGAGAACACAAATGTGTTGATCAGCTCTTCAGCCACAGTCAGTGACAGCATAGGGCGCAGTCGAGCGGTATTTCTGAGGTGAAAAAAAAAAGATGTTTTGACAATATGCTGCACATGGGGGTCGAATTTTCAGCCAGAGTCGAGTATCACCCCAAGAAACTAACGGCCGAGCGTCGCCCGGAGCTGAGACTCCGCCGCTGTGAGGATCAGACCGCTCACTCCGTGTGAAGACGGGTCTTCTGTCCGCCCGGGGTCGGTCACTCCACAGAAGCCTCTGTCTTAATGAGAAACCGCGCAAGTCAGGATATAACTCGGGGGAGAGAGGAATTATTTGTCAGTAACTGTTTAGTTTCTGATGATTCTAAGGAAATAAAACGTGTTGGTTTCCCCCCCCCCCCCCCTGAAACGTTTCTCCTTGTTTATGACTCTGCCTTTCTCAACACGGCGTCGCTGACATCGAGGTGCTGACAGAGCCAGCACCTCACCCGTTCAGTATCAGGGGGCGACTTGTTCGTGTCTGCGCCTTTGTGCAAAAGCAAACTGCCGCTACCACCTGCGTGTTTATCTCATAAAGCATGTGCATGTGCTTGACATTAACTTGGAAAACCTTTCCCCGTGTCTTTCTCCGATACATCGCTTCGCAAAGACGGCTCTGCAGTCCGGGACGCGCGGTAAGGTGCAGGAAGTGCATTTCTGTGAAGCGGCGGAGGTGTTTCTGCCCGGTAACTGCTGACTCGCCCCTCCTGCTGACTGGGACTGGTGAGCAAGTGACAAGACCAGGAAGTCGAGGACTAGCTGCTGTGTGATCAAAAGGACACAAATATTTCAGCACAGCAGACAAACTGCCTCCCCTGAGCCCGGCTGAGCTCTCCTCCTCCTCCTCCTTCACGCCGGAGTCATGAAGCCCTCCGCGCTGTTTCTTCTCTGCTGCGGCGAGCTGGTCTGGGCGGGTGAGGGACGTGTTTTATTTCTGAAAGAAACGAGTCTCAAGTCTCTCTTTCGCTTTCTGTTTGTCCTCCGGCGCCCGTCTCCTGTGCGCGGTGGAGCCAGAGACCCCGAGCGCGATTCCTGACACCATTAATACTGTAATGCTGATGTGAAATGAACACGTGCCTGCTCTTCTCAGTCGTTTTCGAAGTCTCTCTGTGACTTTTTCCCTCCTGTCTGAAAACCAGTTGTCTGTAGGGCGGTGAGCCGGAGGTGCGCTTGTCCGTCAGCACAAAAAGCAACAGAAATGGGTTCTTCCTGATTTCCATGTGCCCTGGAGAGACATCATCAGTCTCCAGTCTCCAGTGACTGGTGGGTTAGCTGGCGGTCCACCTGTCCGGGTGTGGACATCGATCACAAACTCATGGAAGCGCTCCTTTGCTTATTGACCACTAGGTGGCGCCCGTTTGTGAAACCGCCCGACTAAAACTAAAATACAGCTGTCCGCACCACATTTATAGTTCAAAAAGTTAGTGGTCAGGGGGAGGGTGGACACTGTCCAGCTCACTCTCCTGTCCTTGTCCTGTCCCCAGACTCTCACTGCCTGTGGGGCCTCTGGACTCTACAGACAGGACAGGCCCAGAGTTAGCGGTCAGGGGGAGGGTGGACACTGTCCAGCTCACTCTCCTGTCCTTGTCCTGTCCCCAGACTCTCACTGCCTGTGGGGCCTCTGGACTCTACAGACAGGACAGGCCCAGAGTTAGCGGTCAGGGGGAGGGTGGACACTGTCCAGCTCACTCTCCTGTCCTTGTCCTGTCCCCAGACTCTCACTGCCTGTGGGGCCTCTGGACTCTACAGACAGGACAGGCCCAGAGTTAGCGGTCAGGGGGAGGGTGGACACTGTCCAGTTCACTCTCCTGTCCTTGTCCTGTCCCCAGACTCTCACTGCCTGTTGGGCCTCTGGACTCTACAGACAGGACAGGCCCAGAGTTAGCGGTCAGGGGGAGGGTGGACACTGTCCAGCTCACTCTCCTGTCCTTGTCCTGTCTGCAGGCTCTCATTCCTTGTGGTACTTCGGGACTCTACAGACAGGACAGGCCCAGAGTTAGCGGTCAGGGGGAGGGTGGACACTGTCCAGCTCACTCTCCTGTCCTTGTCCTGTCCCCAGACTCTCACTGCCTGTGGGGCCTCTGGACTCTACAGACAGGACAGGCCCAGAGTTAGCGGTCAGGGGGAGGGTGGACACTGTCCAGCTCACTCTCCTGTCCTTGTCCTGTCTGCAGGCTCTCATTCCTTGTGGTACTTCGGGACTCTACAGACAGGACAGGCCCAGTTCCCGGAGTTCGTGGTTGTAGGGATGGTGGACGATGTCCAGGTGGAATACTACGACAGTGACATCGGGAAGATGATCTCTCGACGACACTGGCGCCCGGACGCTGAGGTCGAGGAAGCAGACAGCAAGGTTACTACAGTGAAGCATTACTACAACAGCATGAGAAACAAGCTGCAGGTCCTGATGTCTCACCTGAACCACACAGGAGGTGAGTGTATTACCCTCACGAGACTGAAATCTCCCTCCCTCCCTCCACACAGGATCAGGAAGAGCACCTGGAGCTCATCTGATATTTCTGCTTACTTCTGCTCTGATGATAAAAGGGCAGATTCTACTGTGACAACACTGAACCCAAGCAGAATCTCCGAGGTGGTGCTGGGACATTGTCCAGCTCTGACTGAAACCCAGGACCTGTAGCTGATCTGAGGGCTGGACTGGACTGGACTGGCTGCTCAGAGGCTGAGTCCCAATCCTGACCCTGGATCTCACAGTCCTGGTGTTTGTTCCAGCTCTCAGTTACTCAGTCAGACCCTTAACTGACTGAACTACAGGACCAATCTGAGCTGTGCAGCTGTCTTCAGCCCTTAAATGTGTTTTAACTACTGTAGTTCATCACTCAGACCCAATCCCAAAACTTCTGAGTAGAAAGTAAATGTGCAGATCTTGCAGTCAAGAAGCTTGCTGGGTCAGTGAAGGCTTTGATGGATCAATCAGGCAATCTGGGTGTTGCAGGACACCGGACCTACCAGGTGATCACTGGCTGCGAGCTGGACGATGACGGGTCGGCCCGGTTCAGTCGCTGGGACGCCTACGACGGCCGGGACGCCCTGGTCTACAACACGCAGAGCTACAGCTGGAGTCTTCTCATCCCACAAGTAGTGATTGACAAGGCGTGGCTGCAAGTAAATAAATTCATGACGGATACATTCTACCAGCCCCTGTGTGTGAGGGTCCTGAAGAGCTACCTGCAGCAGGAGAGGAGCAGGCTGATGAGGAGAGGTCAGCCTCTTGAGTTTTTGTGTTTGTCTCCTCTACAGGCGTCCTGAAACATTCAGACTTGACATTCACTCTGTAGCCTCAGCCAGCGTCAGTCTACTGTCCCAGCGCAGTCAGCCTCTGATCGATTAATGATGTTCCTATGCTGCAGACAGCAAAGTGGACCAGATACACTCTTTACTGCCCGGCACGGCTGTGGACACACCCAGCAGTCAGCGGGATCAGGGCGTTAATGATGTGTAAGGGATGTGAGGTGTTTCTGTAGGCTAGACACAGCCAGTAAATTCAGAATGTTATACCTCAGCATCCAGGTCTGAAACATAACCGGTAACAGATACAGTGTAGCAAGAGCAGGAGTCATATGATGGCAAAACTAGTAGGTTTTCACATTGAAGTGTGACACCTGCAGGTGGGATTGATCTCCTGCCTGATGTCGTTGTCACGCCAGCGGCCTGAGTGATGGGTCTGTCACTGGGGGTGGTGTTTCTGTTGTGGTTACTCATACTACAGCATGAGCAGGCTTGATGTGACACAAGCAAGGCATTGCAGTCGGCACTGCCTGCTGGCATAAAAGATTGACTTTCTACACAAACGAACTCTCTAATCCCCCACACTGCAGTCAAGCCCAGGGTCCGGGTCTTCCAGAAGACATCCGCCCTCTCTGGGGGGACGGAGGTGACCTGCCTGGCCACCGGCTTCTACCCCCGGGCCCTGGAGCTGAGCCTGCTGAGAGACGGGCGTCCCGTCCCGGAGCAGGAGCTGACAGGGGGGGAGGTGCTGCCCAACGGAGACGGGACCTACCAGCTGAGGAAGAGCCTGGCGCTCAGCGAGGAGGAGGAGGAGCGCCGAGAGAGACACCGCTACTCCTGCAGGGTCCAGCACAGCGGCCTGGACAACAGGCTGGAGGTGGACTGGGGTGAGAGAGAGAGAGAGAGAGAGACTCCTGACTGGAGAGCAGGGCAGCCTGCAGGAGGAGACAAGGTGAGAGAGAGAGAGAGACTCCTGACTGGAGAGCAGGGCAGTCTGCAGGAGGAGACAAGGTGAGAGAGAGAGAGACTTCTGACTGGAGAGCAGGGCAGTCTGCAGGAGGAGAGAGAGAGACAGGATTCAGAGGATATTAAACCACACACCAGAAACAGTCACAGACACACATTCCCAACTAGAGCTCATGGAGTCGGGCTCATTCTTCCCCCCTGCTGTGTTGACAGAACCGGAACCCGACCTGGACACTGGGCTCATCGCTGGGGTCGTGATTGTGGCTCTGGTGCTGTCCGTCGCCGCCTGTGTCCTCTGGAGGAAGAAAGGACGAGGTGAGAGAGGGAGAGAGGTGTGGAGGTCAGTGTGTACAGCAGGGCTGGGAGAGGCAGGAGAAAACGTCATGACCTTCTGCAGGAGTCACTCAGTCTGCAGGGAATCAGAGCTGCTCTCTGTGAATGTACACAGTGGAGATTCACCTGACAGCCCTTTAGACAGAGCACAGCTCAGAGCAGAGCAGAGCGCTGCTGTCTCACTGACGCTGATCTGTGTTTTTACATCCTAGGAGCCCAGAGTCCTGCCTGTAGGAGCTCTGATGTCAAGTAAACTGAGGCCCAGGGTGAGTGTGAGATCAACTGACTGGAGGGATGTGATGACATATAAGTTATCTGCTGTGGTACTCGTCTGACAGTTTATTACAGTAAGATAGACACAAAGAGTGGTGGGGGTGTGGAACAACATTTCCAGCCATGTTGTTGAACCCGATGCTCTATGACCTCTCTGTGACCTCTGACCTCTCCCTGTGGTGTCTTCCAGGACGAGAACAGAGCGAGTCGTCATCAAACAGCTCTGGTCCCTAGAGAGGCCGTACGGACTGACAGCGGAGTTCTACAGAGTGTGTACAGAGATCTCGCAGGACCTGAATCACCTATAAGTTTAAGGTCTGGACTCGGGGACTCACAGTCTAAACAGTATAGAAATAGGCTGTGAACAGTGATGTCTCTTGTAATGTCTGTATAGTTTGTGAATATTCTCAATAAATCTATATTTTGTTGAAGGTCTGTCTCATTTTCCATCTTCTGTACCACGCATGTGACCACACTCGCAGTCCTCCCAGCCTGTTGGGGGCGCTGTATTAATTTGTGGAATTATTTCAGACATTGGCGTCTCCCCTGCGTCTTAAACCGTACCATATACTATTTATTTGTTTGACTGTTTGAATTCGTTTACCTTGTTAATGTTTGTGTATCGAGTTTATTTCCATACCCCTTATTATTAGTAGTAGAAGTATTTTTAGTATTATTCCCACAGTTTAAACCTTTTAATGTTTGCAGATTCTAAAAAGTATCACGAGTCAATCCGGTTAAACTGAATGTTATCAAGTTGCTTCGCTGCTCTGATAGTATATGCAGTTGTCCAGTAGGTGGCAGTATTTGCCCTTTTAACAATGCAGCTTTCGGACAAAAACGGATTTGTTCGCCATACATATTCTCTAAATATCTCAGTGTCATGCTTCCATTTGACAGCACTTTCACCGAGTCAAAAGCTGTAGAAGCCCTGTGGTTGAAGCCGATACCCTGGCTTCTCTCCGGACACAGCTGGGTGAGCTCCTCCAGTCAGGACAGGAGGCTCTACTGTACACAGAGGGGGGTGGGGGTGGGGAACAAGCTGCCCAGCCCTGTGGTTGAAGCCGATACCCCGGCTTCTCTCCAGACACAGCTGGGTGAGCTCCTCCAGTCAGGACAGGAGGCTCTACTGTACACAGAGGGGGGTGGGGGTGGGGAACAAGCTACCCAGTCCGTGTGGTTGAAGCCGATACCCTGGCTTCTCTCCAGACACAGCTGGGTGAGCTCCTCCAGTCAGGACAGGAGGCTCTTCTGTACACAGAGGGGGGTGGGGGTGGGGAACAAGCTACCCAGTCCGTGTGGTTGAAGCCGATACCCTGGCTTCTCTCCAGACACAGCTGGGTGAGCTCCTCCAGTCAGGACAGGAGGCTCTACTGTACACAGAGGGGGGTGGGGGTGTGGAACAGGCTGCCTAGCCCTGTGGTTGAAGCCGATACCCTGGGGCTCCTCTCCAGACACAGCTGGGTGAGCTCCTCCAGTAAGGACAGGAGGCTCTGCTGTACACAGAGGGGGGTGGGGGTGGGGAACAAGCTGCCCAGCCCTGTGGTTGAAGCCGATACCCTGGCTTCTCTCCAGACACAGCTGGGTGAGCTCCTCCAGTCAGGACAGGAGGCTCTACTGTACACAGAGGGGGGTGGGGGTGGGGAACAGGCTGCCCAGCCCTGTGGTTGAAGCCGATACCCTGGCTTCTCTCCAGACACAGCTGGGTGAGCTCCTCCAGTCAGGACAGGAGGCTCTACTGTACACAGAGGGGGGTGGGGGTGGGGAACAGGCTGCCCAGCCCTGTGGTTGAAGCCGATACCCTGGCTTCTCTCCAGACACAGCTGGGTGAGCTCCTCCAGTCAGGACAGGAGGCTCTTCTGTACACAGAGGGGGGTGGGGGTGGGGAACAAGCTACCCAGTCCGTGTGGTTGAAGCCGATACCCTGGCTTCTCTCCAGACACAGCTGGGTGAGCTCCTCCAGTCAGGACAGGAGGCTCTCCTGTACACAGAGGGTGGTGGGGGTGGGGAACAAGCTGCCCAGCCCTGTGGTTGAAGCCCTGATACCCTGGCTCCTCTCCAGACACAGCTGGGTGTTCAGCGTCGTTTTTTATTTTAAATCCCAACCTGAAATCAGGGGGGTGGAGCGGGCGTATTGGTCACCGCTGGAGCGCGCCGTCACACATAAGGCACGTCTGACGAGCGGCACAGACTGGCGCTGCAGAATAAAGGAGATCGAAACTCGGGTTCGAGCGCGATTACCCCCAGATATTTATGAGTTTTATTTTATTTTTTATTTTTTTTTGCGTCGTGTGAACTGGGTGGCTGCTGTTCTCATGAAGGCTGTTGTCCCCTCCTTGGGCAGTTTCCGGGGTGCAAGTCGCCCCCAATGCAGTCTACGCGCGCCCCCCCCCACCCCAGTGCACCGAAATCCTGAAAGGGGATTCTTAGTACGTCTGAGAACCTGGCGGCTCGGGGCTGGGTTATCTAACCGGACTGAAACATTTCCTCACCTTGGCGGGTGGATGAAAACACGGCGAGAACACGTTTCCCTGTCACGCTGGCGCGGTTCGGCTGAACTGGCGCCGAGCCGAGAACAATTCTCCTAAGCTGACGGAATGTTTTGACCCCAGAACTTGTTTATTCTCCTTTATTGTGGCTACTGTACGCCTCTGTTGGAGGAACCTGCTCCGATAGTCACCTGATTCCTCACAGGACACACACACACTCACACACCCTGGACAGGACACCAGTCCATCACAGGACACACACACTCACACACCCTGGACAGGACACCAGTCCATCACAGGACACACACACACCCTGGACAGGACACCAGTCCATCACAGGACACACACACACACACTCACACACCCTGGACAGGACACCAGTCCATCACAGGACACACACACACTCACACACCCTGGACAGGACACCAGTCCATCACAGGACACACACACACACTCACACACCCTGGACAGGACACCAGTCCATCACAGGACACACACACACTCACACACCCTGGACAGGACACCAGTCCATCACAGGACACACACACACTCACACACCCTGGACAGGACACCAGTCCATCACAGGACACACACACACACTCACACACCCTGGACAGGACACCAGTCCATCACAGGACACACACTCACACACTCACACACCCTGGACAGGACACCAGTCCATCACAGGACACACACACTCAGACACCCTGGACAGGACACCAGTCCATCACAGGACACACACACACACACACACACACACACCCTGGACAGGACAGCAGTCCATCACAGGACACACACACACACTCACACACCCTGGACAGGACACCAGTCCATCACAGGACACACACACACTCACACACCCTGGACAGGACACCAGTCCATCACAGGACACACACACACTCACACACCCTGGACAGGACACCAGTCCATCACAGGACACACACACACTCACACACCCTGGACAGGACACCAGTCCATCACAGGACACACACACACTCACACACCCTGGACAGGACACCAGTCCATCACAGGACACACACACACACTCACACACCCTGGACAGGACACCAGTCCATCACAGGACACACACTCACACACTCACACACCCTGGACAGGACACCAGTCCATCACAGGACACACACACTCAGACACCCTGGACAGGACACCAGTCCATCACAGGACACACACACACACACACACACACACACCCTGGACAGGACAGCAGTCCATCACATGACACACACACACACACTCACACACCCTGGACAGGACAGCAGTCCATCACAGGTCACACACACACTCACACACCCTTGACAGGACAGCAGTCCATCACAGGTCACACACACACTCACACACCCTGGACAGGACACCAGTCCATCACAGGACACACACATACTCACACACCCTGGACAGGACACCAGTCCATCACAGGACACACACACACACACACACACACACTCACACACCCTGGACAGGACACCAGTCCATCACAGGACACACACATACTCACACACCCTGGACAGGACACCAGTCCATCACAGGACACACACACACACACACACACTCACACACCCTGGACAGGACACCAGTCCATCACAGTACACACACACACACTCACACACCCTGGACAGGACACCAGTCCATCACAGGACACACACACACACACACACACCCTGGACAGGACAGCAGTCCATCACATGACACACACACACACTCACACACCCTGGACAGGACACCAGTCCTGTGAGTGTGTGTCCTGTGATGGACTGGTGTCCTGTCCAGGGTGTGTGAGTGTGTGTGTTACCGCCTGTTACCGAGAGTATGGCCAAGCTGTTTCATGAAACCCCTGCCTGATGACCTCGGCCTTTCTGCACAGCGAGGAAATGTCCCGGATGCGCACAGAGAACGTTCCTCCTCGCTTGGGCGCGTCTCGCTCGGGGTCAGAGACAAACAGCCGCTCCGGTCCCAAGCAGTATGAACGCCGTATGTGTAGGTGACACCAGGTTTAGGAATGTCTCAGGGAGCAGACTCACTCCCGAGCAGCGGGAAGCGGGTCTGGATGGTTAAACGGCGGAGCGTGTGCTGGTGGGTTAGCGCCTGTGATGATTATGATTAACCCGCTGCTGGTGCTGGTCAGCTCTTCTGCGAGATGATCTCCGCTCGCTGGCGGGCGTGACAGTGCACAGAGCTCGGAGCTAACGACGAGCAGTCTTCGCACTGGACGGGCTGCTAAGGAGATCGGGACTGTAAAATCGCCCCCGTCTGCTGGAACACTGTATTTTTGACGTGATCATCATCAGCGGACAGTGGAGGGTTTTGGCGACACTTTCGACTCAAACTCGAGTTTCTCTGCTCAGAGCTGTCCTGGCGGGCGCTGGTTTTGCTTTGTTTTCCGCAGGAGACTGAGATCGGCCAGGGGAAACGTTCTCTTTATCACGTATCTCAACCACAACGCCGGGCTGGGTTTCAGCTGGCCTGCGCTTCACAGAGAGCACGTGTCTGTTCCAATAGCTTCTCAGCTGGGTGTAGGCGGTCAGGATCTTGCGTCCAGAAAGACCGAGTTTTGTCAACATGTGAGTAACCTCCCTTTGCGAACTCTGGTCTTCTTCTGGAAAACAGGCGTGTCTGGTAGCGTTAACAGAACTGTGCTCTGTGGTATTGTGGTAATCATTAAACTGACGTGTTAGTAATAATTGCTTACGCTTCTATAGCGCCTTGCTGGACCCCTCCACTCAGAGCTCTTCCCAGGTCAGGGGGATCCCCTCCAGCCCCCCCCCCCCAGTGTGCAGCCCCCACCTGGATGATGCTCCAGTCCGCTCAGCACACAGCAGCTCTCAGTGGGGAGGAGAGCAGAGGGATGGAGCCAGTTCAGAGAGGGGGGTGATTAGGAGGCCATGATGGGTCAAGACCAGGGGGGGAATCAGGCCAGGACACTGGGGTAACACCCCTACTCTTTCCCAGAAAAAGATCATTTTATCAGCCCTATACAATGTCTTGCATGAGGAATGTGTCTTTTTGCAGATCCCAGCTGGCTCTCCATGAGAGACACAGACAGGGAGACAAGCTGGGGGTCAGAGCGCAGGGTCAGCCATTTATAAGGCACCCCTGGAGCAGTTGGGGTGAAGGGCCTCGCTCGGGGGTCCCAGCGGAGTAGGATTCCTCTGCCGGCCGTGGGATTTGAACCAGCAACAGGCGCAGATCCTGAGCCACAGAGCCAACACTCTGCCCCATCACCCTGGAATATTTTTTACAGTCCAGTGTCCCCCGTCACTATACTGGGGCATCAGGACCCACACAGACCGCAGGGTGAGAGCGCCCCCTGCTGGCCCCACTAACCCCTCTCCCAGCAGCAGCCTTAGTTTTTTCCCAGGAGTCTCCCCTCCAGGTACTGGCCAGGCTCCCACCTACTGGGCTCCAGGGGGGGGGGGGGGGGGGCTGCCAGCTGGGAGCTGCAGGGGGATATGGCTGCTGGCTTGTAGCACCCCCACTAATATCCAGGGCTACTATACCTCCAGTGAAGAAACCACAACAAAATATCTGGAGCCTGGCTTCACAGTAGGAATGAGTACTTTTCCTGTTTGGGACAATATTTTGACAAACAACATTTTTCTCCATTGTCGTAAAATACATTTTTTGGACTTTAAGTAGACACACTTGGTGAGGTGCCCGTAACAGAGATCATACTTTACTTTCTCAAACTTTGACAGGGACCAGATGGCTCAGGCTGCACTCTGAGCATGCTATAAATATGGCAGCAGTGTGTTTTTGTGTCATCAGTAACAGCTATGACCTCCATTGTGGGTTAGCAGAGGAGGCGTGCCAATTAAGACTTTCGTGAGCAGGTTACTATACAGGAGAGTTGTTTAGTCACTTTTGTTTTGAAGTTTTTTAGTTGGCTTTAGTCGATAATTCCTTGAAAATGAATGTTCTCTTTGCAGTGTGTGTCACCGGGCTCGTGGTCACCACAGGTGTAGCTGAAGGCAGAGGTGAGTCAATTAGACTTAACAGCTCAGTGTTCACTCACAAATCATATGAGGGTTATAAAGTGATAGGTTTATTCCATCTGTTCCTTTGCAGCCTACGCATGCTGACATATGCTCTTTGCTCTGTCTCTCGTCTCTGCTGCTCGTGCTCAGATCCTCAGGAATCCTGCAAACGTCAGACTCCCAACATCCTGTGTCTCCCGTTGGACTCCTCTGCTCCAGTGATTGTGCGCTTCGACCCCAGAGGTGGAGGGAGGTCAGAGGACGTGTGCGTGGTGGAGAACTACGCACTGCACAACTGCAATGATCCCGAGTACAAGTGTCGCATCCTGGTGCAGGGTTCGAGACTCTGTGTGATCCTGGCTGGGCAGGAGGGTAAATTCTCCATTGTGAACGGGTTTACCAGAAAGACGATCTCTACTGCTCGAACCCCAAAGAGAGGTGAGCGCTTGATCTCATGATCTACTGAATTTATTCTCTCTAGGTCTCCCTTCATCAGCCTGTCCTCACCCTGTCTGATTGTCTCCACCCATCTTTCTAGCGCTCTGATTGATCAGTGATTGCTGGTTATTGATCAGTCAGTGATACACATTGTGATTCAGACTGGGCTCACTGCTGCTGTATCAGTGTTGTGACTCTGTACTGTCACTCTGATTGATCAGTCAGTGTGATTCAGGCTGGCCCCACTGCTGCTGTATCAGTGTTGTGACTCTGTACTGTCACTCTGATTGATCAGTGATTGCTGGTTATTGATCAGTCAGTGATACACATTGTGATTCAGACTGGGCTCACTGCTGCTGTATCAGTGTTGTGACTCTGTACTGTCACTGTGATTGATCAGTCAGTGTGATTCAGGCTGGGCTCACTGCTGCTGTATCAGTGTTGTGACTCTGTACTGTCACTCTGATTGATCAGTCAGTGTGATTGAGGCTGGGCTCACTGCGGGTGTATCAGTGTTGTGACTCTGTACTGTCACTCTGATTGATCAGTCAGTGTGATTCAGACTGGGCTCACTGCTGCTGTATCAGAGTTGTGACACTGCTGCAGCTCGTACCTCTGGCCTGGCTGGGTTACTGGTTGTTGTTATTGGATGAGGAGGGAGGCAGGAATGCTGTGGTTGAAACAAGTGTTTGTGCTTCTCCTGCCACCAGGAACTGATGTCTTACAGATGTGTTTTGAAGCAGTGGTGTGTGTGTGTGAGAGAGAGAGAGCAGTGACTTTGTGTGTGAGCTGTGATTCTCTGTGTTGTCTGGTAGTGGAGGTGATTCTGTGTGTGTTGTGTGTGTTGTGTGTGATGAGTGTGATTTATTTCTCTGTCCTACACAACCCCGGGCTGCCTGGACTGTAACTTCTGTCTCTCTTTCTAATCTACCACACTGATGCCCCAGACCAGACCTGCAGTGAACCAGACCCAGAATTGTTCTGGACCTGCTGTGGCGCTGGGACAGAACCGAAATCCGGACCTGACCCGAGGGGAAAGGCCGGAATCTGGACCCAAGCTCCGGCAGAGAACCAGAACCAGACCCGGACTGGAGCTGCGCTGGATCAGAATGAGGCTTTCTAATAAGCTGAGACTGTGGTGTTGCTACACCGGCAGGGGGCGCCGGTGTCCGGTCCTTAATGAACCCATTCCTGCAGTTCTCGCGGGGTCTCAGTCTCGGTCCCATCAGTGGTACCGGTACCGGGCCCTGGGTCTTCATTTCCCAGAATTCCTCGGGGTTGAGTCAGATTCAGGACACCTGCAGCTCTTGCATCACCACCAACTCTCATAAGGGGGGGGGGTGTAGGAGTGTAGTGTGGTTCTCTGTGTCTTGGGGCAGTGAAAATCTGAAGACGTTTTTCCCCACACATCCTCTCCGAGTGGGAAAACACACGGAGTCAACAAAGCAAATTATGTTGGATAATCTCCGGATCTGGTCTCCAGAATCTGGGATTGGAAATTTTGCATCCCCTAATTCCCAATCTTAGGCATCTTTATCCCTGTGTTCAGGCCTGATGAGACCCTAGCCGATCCTGCAGGACTGAGTCTGTGGAGGACCAAGGTAAGCAACAGCACTCTCAGATCATTTTACTGAGCGGAAAGTGTATCTTCAGCTGAAACGCTCGAATCCTGCTGTAGATTCGATAGACATATACACATTGTATCCTACAGAATACTGCATTATACAGCACTTACTGCACTGCTAAATATGTACTACTACATATCTTACAGATGTGCTGCATGTGGAAAGTGCATCTTAAGCTAATGTGTATCCTGCTCTAGATGGGTGTATTTTATAGACGATTATATCCTATAGCTCTCCTGTACTCTATATACGAACTGCATTCTATACATGTATCCTGTAGATGTACTGTAGTTCAACTGTATCCTGTAGATGCTCTACAGTTCAACTGTATCCTGTAGATGAACTGCAGTTCAACTGTATCCTGTAGATGAACTGCAGTTCAACTGTATCCTGTAGATGTACTGTAGTTCAAAGTGTCTGACACAAAAGCTCTTGTCACAGCCCAGGTGCTGTAGGACTGGATTCTCACTGGAGACACAGTACTGAGAGATCAGCCTGTTTCCCCATGAGCCATGGGGACGCTCAGGTGGCAGATCTTCCCCACAGTCGCGCTACAGATCCCTCTGTCATGTCAGCCCAGTAAAGCACAGGACTAATCGACAGGACAGCCGATCACTGGAGAGGGAAGGCCTTCAGCCTGAGTGTGTCTCCACTGTAAACAGATACTTAATTGATCGGAAATTGCAGAATTCTGTCGAATCTTTCAACTTGAAGCCCTGAAGTATCGGAGCATTAAAAGTTCTCACGTTGGTTGATTTTGCACGTTTCTATATAAGATCATTTCGAAGAAGGTGAAACAGCCTTTGGGAGAGTCTGAGCTCAGGAACCTCCACAGAGATGGTGCTGTATTTCGGAAAAGCCAATAAAAGCTGAGTTCACACGACACCTGCTCTGACGAGTCCGCTCTGTGTACAAATTCTCAGTTCTGGGGACAACCAGAATCGGAGGGGGTCGATCTGAGGGGGCAGATCGATACAGCTGATCAGTCCCGCGTTTCGTCAATCAAGCAGTCGACCGACGACGTCTCACTCTGCACGACAAGCCATTCGGCTATGCAGGCCTCAATTTTTTCTGGAACAATTTTCCTGTTCTCTCTCTCTCTCAATTTTCAATTCAATTCAATTCAAGGTGCTTTATTAGCATGACCGATGGGTACAATCAGTGTTGCCAAAGCAAATGAAAGTAATGATACTTACATTAAACAAAACCAAAAATAGAAGTAAAATAAAATCTACAGACATGTTACAGACATTTACAACAAAGACATATTATAAAATATTGACATATACTGTATGCGGCTGGAGCATCACTGGGAGACAGACTCACTGTTCCTCAGGCTGGGACAGGAGGTCACACACTGTATTATTATTATTGAGAGACAGGCTCACTGTCTGTTCCTCAGGCTGGGACAGGAGATCACACACTGTATTATTATTATTGAGAGACAGGCTCACTGTCTGTTCCTCAGGCTGGGACAGGAGATCACACACTGTATTATTATTATTGAGAGACAGGCTCACTGTCTGTTCCTCAGGCTGGGACAGGAGATCACACACTGTATTATTATTGAGAGACAGGCTCACTGTCTGTTCCTCAGGCTGGGACAGGAGATCACACACTGTATTATTATTATTGAGAGACGGGCTCACTGTCTGTTCCTCAGGCTGGGACAGGAGGTCACACACTGTATTATTATTATTGAGAGACAGGCTCACTGTCTGTTCCTCAGGCTGGGACAGGAGATCACACACTGTATTATTATTATCGAGAGACGGGCTCACTGTCTGTTCCTCAGGCTGGGACAGGAGGTCACACACTGTATTATTATTATTGAGAGACAGGCTCACTGTCTGTTCCTCAGGCTGGGACAGGAGATCACACACTGTATTATTATTGAGAGACAGGCTCACTGTCTGTTCCTCAGGCTGGGACAGGAGATCACACACTGTATTATTATTATTGAGAGACAGGCTCGCTGTCTGTTCCTCAGGCTGGGACAGGAGATCACACACTGTATTATTATTATTGAGAGACAGGCTCGCTGTCTGTTCCTCAGGCTGGGACAGGAGATCACACACTGTATTATTATTATTGAGAGACAGGCTCACTGTCTGTTCCTCAGGCTGGGACAGGAGATCACACACTGTATTATTATTATTGAGAGACAGGCTCACTGTCTATTCCTCAGGCTGGGACAGGAGGTCACACACTGTATTATTATTATTGAGAGACAGGCTCACTGTCTGTTCCTCAGGCTGGGACAGGAGGTCACACACTGTATTATTATTATTGAGAGACAGGCTCACTGTTCCTCAGGCTGGGACAGGAGATCACACACTGTATTATTATTATTGAGAGACAGGCTCACTGTCTGTTCCTCAGGCTGGGACAGGAGGTCACACACTGTATTATTATTATTGAGAGACAGGCTCACTGTCTGTTCCTCAGGCTGGGACAGGAGATCACACACTGTATTATTATTATTGAGAGACGGGCTCACTGTCTGTTCCTCAGGCTGGGACAGGAGATCACACACTGTATTATTATTATTGAGAGATGGGCTCACTGTCTGTTCCTCAGGCTGGGACAGGAGATCACACACTGTATTATTATTATTGAGAGACAGGCTCACTGTCTGTTCCTCAGGCTGGGACAGGAGATCACACACTGTATTATTATTATTGGGAGACAGGCTCACTGTCTGTTCCTCAGGCTGGGACAGGAGGTCACACACTGTATTATTATTATTGAGAGACAGGCTCACTGTCTGTTCCTCAGGCTGGGACAGGAGATCACACACTGTATTATTATTATTGAGAGACGGGCTCACTGTTCCTCAGGCTAGGACAGGAGATCACACACTGGGCTTCCCTTCCTCCCTCTCCCAGTAGGATTGGGACCTGTTGTGACTCTGGCAGGTGTGGGAACTCTGGGACTAGATTTTTGAATTTCGGGAAGAATGTTTCTCTAATCCCAGAGTATTCAATTCAATTCAATTCAATTCAAGGTGCTTTATTAGCATGACCGATGGGTACAATCAGTGTTGCCAAAGCAAATAAAAATAATAAAATTAACATGGAACAAAACACAAAATAGAAGTAAAATAAAATCTACAGACATGTTACAGACATTTACAACAAAGACATATTATAAAATATTGACATATACTGTAGGCGGCTGGAGCATCACTGGGAGAATATCTGTCACTCTCTCTCTGTCTCTCTCTGGAGCCCTGAGACAGTGGAAATTGTCTTTGTTTTCCGTTTTCTGCCGGTCCAAAATGGGACTCCAGCCTTTCCGCCAAACCAATTGTTTTTTTCTTTTTCCTGGCTGGAAGTCTCCTTCATCTTTTACCGCATTGCCATCTCCTCTTTCTCCAGCACCTTCTTACCCGTCTCTCCGAACTATCTGGGCGAGCTCCTCCAGTCAGGACAGGAGGCTCTTCTGTACACAGAGGGTGGCGGGGGTTTGGAACAAGCTGCCCAGCCCGTGTGGTTGAAGCCGATACCCTGGCTTCTCTCCAGACACAGCTGGGTGAGCTCCTCCAGTCAGGACAGGGGGCTCTTCTGTACACAGAGGGTGGCGGGGGTGGGGAACAAGCTGCCCAGCCCGTGTGGTTGAAGCAGATACCCTGGCTTCTCTCCAGACACAGCTGGGTGAGCTCCTCCAGTCAGGACAGGGGGCTCTTCTGTACACAGAGGGTGGTGGGGGTGGGGAACAAGCTGCCCAGCCCTGTGGTTGAAGCCGATACCCTGGCTTCTCTCTCCAGACACAGCTGGGTGAGCTCCTCCAGTCAGGACAGGAGGCTCTACTGTACACAGAGGGGGGTGGGGGTGGGGAACAGGCTGCCCAGCCCTGTGGTTGAAGCCGATACCCTGGCTCCTCTCCAGACACAGCTGGGTGAGCTCCTCCAGTCAGGACAGGGGGCTCTTCTGTACACAGAGGGGGGTGGGGGTGGAGAACAAGCTGCCCAGCCCGTGTGGTTGAAGCAGATACCCTGGCTCCTCTCCAGACACAGCTGGGTGAGCTCCTCCAGTCAGGACAGGAGGCTCTACTGTACACAGAGGGGGGTGGGGGTGGGGAACAAGCTGCCCAGCCCTGTGGTTGAAGCCGATACCCCGGCTCCTCTCCAGACACAGCTGGGTGAGCTCCTCCAGTCAGGACAGGGGGCTCTTCTGTACACAGAGGGGGGTGGGGGTGGGGAACAGGCTGCCCAGCCCTGTGGTTGAAGCCGATACCCCGGCTCCTCTCCAGACACAGCTGGGTGAGCTCCTCCAGTCAGGACAGGGGGCTCTTCTGTACACAGAGGGGGGTGGGGGTGGGGAACAGGCTGCCCAGCCCTGTGGTTGAAGCCCTGATCTCTTTCCCAGAAGAGGCCAAGTTGCTCTCGACCAAATATTCAACTCCTCTTGTTCGCATCTGTCCTGGCGTTCCTCTTCTGTGAAACCACATCCCGCCGTGACTCATCCCTGTATTTATGGAGTGATGAAGTTGATTAACCGAGCAGGTTGACTGCCAGCCCGTCCATGGTGTACGACGCCTTCCGCACGTTGCTCTGCAGGAAGATGGGAGCGGACTTCGCCGAAGAGAGTCCCTGCGGAACGGTGACGTCGCGTCCTCTCAGCCCATCAAACCGGTAAGCGGAGAACACACTGTTCTCGCGTCAGTAAACTGACCTTTTTACGGTTCCAAAATTCATCATATACAGTGGTGTGAAAAAGTGTTTGCCCCCTTCCTGATTTCTTATTTTTTTGCATGTTTGTCACACTGAAATGTTTCAGATCATCAAACAAATTGAAATATTAGACAAAGATAACACAAGTAAACACAAAATGCAGTTTTTAAATGAAGGTTTTTATTATTAAGGGAAAAAAAAATCCAAACCTACATGGCCCTGTGTGAAAAAGTGATTGCCCCCCCTGTTAAAACATAAATCAACTGTGGTTTATCACATCTTTGGAAAGCTGAGTTCAATTTCTCTAGCCACACCCAGGCCTGATTACTGCCACACCTGTTCTCAATCAAGAAATCACTTAAATAGGACCTGCCTGACAAAGTGAAGTAGACCAAAAGATCCTCAAAAGCTAGACATCATGCTGTGATCCAAACAAATTTAGGAACAAATGAGAAACAGAGTAATTGAGATTTATCAGTCTGGAAAAGGTTATAAAGCCATTTCTAAAGCTTTGGGACTCCAGCGAAGCACAGTGAGAGCCATTATCCACAAATGGCGAAAACATGGAACAGTGGTGAACCTTCCCAGGAGTGGCCTGCCGACCAAAATTACCCCAAGAGCACAGCAACGACTCATCCAAGAGGTCAGAAAACACCCCACAACAACATCCAAAGAACTGCAGGCTTCACTTGTCTCAGTTAAGGTCAGTGTTCACGACTCCACCATAAGAAAGAGACTGGGCAAAAATGGCCTGCATGGCAGAGTTCCAAGACGAAAACCACTGCTGAGCAAAAAGAACATAAAGGCTCGTCTCAGTTTTGCCAGAAAACATCTTGATGATCCCCAAGACTTTTGGGAAAATACTCTGTGGACTGACGAGACAAAAGTTGAACTTTTTGGAAGGTGTGTGTCCCATTACATCTGGCGTAAAAGTAACACAGCATTTCAGAAAAGGAACACCATACCAACAGTAAAATATGGTGGTGGTAGTGTGATGGTCTGGGGCTGTTTTGCTGCTTCAGGACCTGGAAGACTTGCTGTGGTAAATGGAACCATGAATTCTGCTGTCTACCAAACAATCCTGAAGGAGAATGTCCGGCCATCTGTTCGTGACCTCAAGCTGAAGCGCACTTGGGTTCTGCAGCAGGACAATGATCCAAAACACACCAGCAAGTCCACCTCTGAATGGCTTAAGAAAAACAAAATGAAGACTTTGGAGTGGCCTAGTCAAAGTCCTGACCTGAATCCGACTGAGATGTTGTGGCATGACCTTAAAAAAGCGGTTAAGGCTCGAAAACCCTCCAATGTGGCTGAATTACAACAATTCTGCAAAGATGAGTGGGCCAAAATTCCTCCGCAGCGCTGTAAAAGACTCATTGCCAGTTATCGCAAACGCTTGATTGCAGTTGTTGCTGCTAAAGGTGACCCAACCAGTTATTAGGTTTAGGGGGCAATCACTTTTTCACACAGGGCCATGTAGGTTTGGATTTTTTTTTTTCCCTTAATAATAAAAACCTTCATTTAAAAACTGCATCTTGTGTTTACTTGTGTTATCTTTGTCTAATATTTCAATTTGTTTGATGATCTGAAACATTTCAGTGTGACAAACATGCAAAAAAATAAGAAATCAGGAAGGGGGCAAACACTTTTTCACACCACTGTATATATATATTTTTTTTTTTCATGTAAGGACAAACTTTCTTCACCTGCAGATTCGTCTCGACCTAAAGCCTTTATTTCCTCACCCCGTGTCGGCTAATGAGTATTCGTTTACCCGCGGCGTGTCTCCTACACGGGGAAAGGTATTTACCACGGCCCGGCTTTCGGGTATCGTCTGGTTTACCCTGTGGGCTTGGTCCGCTGTGCGGCGCGCCTGTGTCACGTGTTGTGCGGTGTCGCGTCCCCTTGCCCGGGGACGATGTCCGCTCGTGTGCAGGGACGGACCGGATGACCTCCCGTTGACAGGAACGAGGAGCTCGGGTTCACCAGAAGCCCTCCGCCGGGCCGCTGGGCAGCAGCAGCAGCAGCAGCGTGCGCTGTGACCAGCGAGCGCCGTCACGCGTGGGTGCCCGCCCCCCCCCCCCCCGGGTGACACTTTTTAGGATTAGTATAATCTCCCCACGGTACCCCTGAGTGTGTGTCACCGGTACAGAAACCGCTGCCCGCTCGGAGGGACGTGCGTCTCACCTTCTCAGCGGGGTCAGACTTAGCGAGGTCACGGTGCTCACCCTCCTATGTGTTGAGTGTGTGTGTGTTTGAGTGTGAGTGTAACTCTAGAAGTTACACATTCCTTCTGCCTGTCCTGTAACCCATTCCGTTTCTCCCTCCCTCTCTCTCTCTCTCCTGTTTACCACAACACTAACCACCCCGACCCGGACCTCCTCACGGACAGAACCGATACCCGGACCACGGTAGTGGCCACGGCGAGGCTACACCAGCAGGGGGCGCCGGTGTCCGGTCCTTTAATGAACTCAATCCTGCAGTTCTCGCGGGATCTCAGTCTCGGTCCCGTCGGCGGTACCGGTACCGGGCCCCTGGGTCTTCATCTCCTAGAATCCCCCCCCCCCCCCCCGGGTCGAATCAAATTCAGGACACCTGCAGCTCTTGCATCATCCCTGCGAGCTCTCCCTCATGTTCCGATTAATGGGGTGGGGTGTTGAACGGGGATCAGTATGTTACAGAGGGACTGTAGGTTTGCTGGAAATGCCATTTAATAAAGCCGAAAGCCGGTCTCCGGGCCTATAATCTCCTCCCTGCCCTCCCGGAGAGACTGTGTTTCCATCCAGCTCTGTCCCGGGACGGGGTCCAGCAGCAGTCTGCGACCCCAGAGGTCTGGGGGCCGTGGGGCTTTGTTTGTTCTCTGATGGTGGTGGGTGCAGGGACAGGACCTCTTGGAGGGCAGCTGTCGAAAAACATAAGACCTGTCAGGAGCTGCGTGGCTTCAACGCCAGCGGCTGGACTCCCAGCTGCTCATGTGCCCGGCACAGCTGGGGTGAACCTGCCTCTGCTTTCGCAGGAGAGAGACGACGGAACAGAGTATTTATTTCGCGAATTATTTAGCAGGGCTCCTGGGGGCTCTGGGTGAGCAGGCATATGGACCCGGCGGAGAGGTGTAGAAACAAGGGAACCAGCTGGCAAAGCTGGTCGGGTGAGACTGTGGGTCTCTGCCATTCACTGATGGAGTCGGATTCAGCTCTGCGGGGCTCTCAGAATGTCTCTTTTTTTTTTTTTACATTTATCACGAAAATCGTCCGGATCTCCTCATTCTGAGATGAGATAAGATCACTTTATTCGCCATATACGATTTCTCGCATTGGGAATTTTAGGCGTCGTTATCCAGGTGTTCAGGTCTGATGAGACCCTAGCCGATCCTGCAGGATTGAGTCTGTCGAGAACCAGCGTTAGCAATCCCACTTTTAGATCATTTTACTGAGCGGAAAGTGTATGCTAAGCTAATGCTTCCGTATTTGTATCCTGCTAGAGATAGACACGTTCTACACAGGTACTGCATCCTACTGTATATCTATACTGCATTTTAGTATACGTACTGTATCCTATATATGTACTGCATTATTTGGATATACTGTTTTCTATGTATGTCCTGCATCCTATATATATTCTATATTCTATAGATATGCTGTATTTCAAAATATCTGACACATAAGCTCTTGTCACAGCCCAGGTGCTGTAGGACTGGATTCTCACTGGAGACACAGTACTGAGAGATCAGCCTGTTTCCCCATGAGGTGACAGATCTTCCCCACAGTCGCGCTACAGATCCCTCTGTCATGTCAGCCCAGTAAAGCACAGGACTAATCGACAGGACAGCCGATCACTGGAGAGGGAAGGCCTTCAGCCTGAGTGTGTCTCCACCGTGGGTGCTGAATTAGAAACACGAATGAGACTTGAAACTTGAAGCCCTGCTTATAATATTAAAAGGAAATTGTTTTTTGTTTTTTTTCCGAGCATACGCTCTTGCACCATTTGGGATAGTCTGAGCTCTGGAAATTCCACCAAGACGGTGCTACATTACAGAAATAATCAAATAAAAGCTCCGAGTTAACATGAAACTTGTTCTGACGATTCTTCTTTGCGAATAAAAGTCACATTTGACCGACAGAGTATTTGAGGAAGCTGACAAGTCCTGTGCACCGGCGGGACAGAAAATCACCACGACAGTACCGGCCTGAGCCGAGGTACTTCCTTGAGTACGGACCTACTCGGAACTAAACAGAACGCGGTGCGTGTTTCCCCATCGGCCGCTACCGGAAATGGACTCGGCCGCTGATTCGGAGGAGGGGTGGCGGAAGTTGTGCAGCGGCGAAACCCTTCCCCCGCAGTCGGCGAGAGACGCAGCGTCGATAAGCAGGAGCAACAGCCGGGGCAGCCGCCCAGCGTGACTGACTTTTGGACCGGACAGCGATCACGGGTTACCCCGGTCGCTGCTCATCAGCGGTAATTAGGTTGCGTCAGGAAACGGTGACCCGAACGATGGCGGAGGCCGCCGGGAAGTCGAGAGAGACGATCACGGAGACGGTGCAGACCAGCACGCCGCCCCCTCCCCAGCAGGTACCGCAGTCGCCGCTAACGAGCGTGTCGAAAATAATGATAATAACGACAGCAATCGCGCTGGAAATGACAACACGGCGCGGCGCAACCTCGCTGCGTCATTGACACTGCGCCACCTGATCACCTCCTGAGCTGCCTGGAGATCTTGTTGACAGACGGAAAACACCATATTTATTCACACACGTCTTTCTCATTTTTAAAACCTGTTCCCCCCCCACACCACCACCACCAGTCCATTACAGTGTTCATGTACTGGAGTGTCCAGTCAGTGTGTGTGTATGAACCCCTCTCTCTCTCTCAGTGCAGTGTTCATGTACTGGAGTGTCCAGTCAGTGTGTCTGTATGAACCCCTCTCTCTCTCAGTGCAGTGTTCATGTACTGGAGTGTCCAGTCAGTGTGTCTGTATGAACCCCTCTCTCTCTCAGTGCAGTGTTCATGTACTGGAGTGTCCAGTCAGTGTGTCTGTATGAACCCCTCTCTCTCTCAGTGCAGTGTTCATGTACTGGAGTGTCCAGTCAGTATGTCTGTGTGTATGAACCCCTCTCTCTCTCAGTGCAGTGTTCATGTACTGGAGTGTCCAGTCAGTGTGTCTGTATGAACCCCTCTCTCTCTCTCAGTGCAGTGTTCATGTACTGGAGTGTCCAGTCAGTGTGTCTGTATGAACCCCTCTCTCTCTCAGTGCAGTGTTCATGTACTGGAGTGTCCAGTCAGTGTGTCTGTATGAACCCCTCTCTCTCTCAGTGCAGTGTTCATGTACTGGAGTGTCCAGTCAGTGTGTCTGTATTAACCCCTCTCTCTCTCAGTGCAGTGTTCATGTACTGGAGTGTCCAGTCAGTGTGTCTGTATGAACCCCTCTCTCTCTCTCTCAGTGCAGTGTTCATGTACTGGAGTGTCCAGTCAGTGTGTGTGTATGAACCCCTCTCTCTCTCAGTGCAGTGTTCATGTACTGGAGTGTCCAGTCAGTGTGTGTGTATGAACCCCTCTCTCTCTCAGTGCAGTGTTCATGTACTGGAGTGTCCAGTCAGGGTGTCTGTATGAACCCCTCTCTCTCTCAGTGCAGTGTTCATGTACTGGAGTGTCCAGTCAGTGTGTCTGTATGAACCCCTCTCTCTCTCTCATTCTGCAGGAGAGCCGCAGTCTGACAATCAAGCTGAGGAAGAGGAAGACGGAGAAGAAGGTGGAGTTTTCCAGCGACACTGTGGACAATGAGCATCTGGGCCGAAGGTCTTCCAAATGTGAGTTGACTGTCACTCAGTTCTGTTTTCCTGTTCCTTCCTCATCAAAGTAGCAGAAGCGTAGCACCTGGACTCATTCAACAGTTAAGGGTCAATGCTGTGCTTATTAGAGAATCCGGCTGATTGATTTCAGTATCTAGTCCAGGCTTGTCCCGAGAGAAGGTGTCAGCTTGTTCCACACTCCCACCGCCCTTTGTGTAAAGAAACACCTCCTGTGGCCAGATTGAACACTTGAGTCTCGGGGTTCGTGTTATGTCATTTAGAAAGTTGAATATACGTCTGAAGGGGCTCTTCTGTACACAGAGGGGGGTGGGGGTGGGGAACAAGCTGCCCAGCCCTGTGGTTGAAGCCGATACCCTGGCTTCTCTCCAGACACAGCTGGGTGAGCTCCTCCAGTCAGGACAGGAGGCTCTGTACCTTCTGTACACAGAGGGTGGTGGGGGTGGGGAACAGGCTGCCCAGCCCTGTGGTTGAAGCTGATACCCTGGCTTCTCTCCAGACACAGCTGGGTGAGCTCCTCCAGTCAGGACAGGAGGCTCTGTACCTTCTGTACACAGAGGGGGGTGGGGGTGGGGAACAAGCCGCCCAGCCCTGTGGTTGAAGCCAATACCCCGGCTTCTCTCCAGACACAGCTGGGTGAGCTCCTCAGATTGATGAGCTACTCACTGCGCAAGAGAGGTGTCTGTATGAACCCCTCTCTCTCTCTCTCTCTCTCTCAGGCTGCTGTATCTACGAGAAGCCCAGGCAGTTCGGGGAGAGCTCCTCGGAGAGCGAGGGGGAGGACGACGGCTGTGGCAGTGCCAACTGCATCATGGGACACAGGAGCCGGCCCGGCGCGGGGCCCCCTGGTGCTGGGGGGCCGCGACAGCAGCCCCAGGGCCGGCACGCCCACTGAGCGCCCAGTGAAGAGAGAGAGAGAGAGAGAGAGAGAGAGAGGTAGCTCACTGTGAGCCAGGGGGGCGCCGCGAGACGCAGAAATAAACAAACTCAAGCACTACAAGACGGGGGGGACCTTCCATTTGTGACGCGGGGGGGGGGCAGGGAGGCAGGCGGGGACACGCAGGGGTGGAGGTGGGGGTATGAGTGGACCGGGGTGAGAGAGGGCGAGAGGCACTGATCGTCGCAGGGAGACGTTGGGAGGGGGGGGGGCAGCTGCTGAGTATCTGCCCCTCCCGCCCCCTCCCACCTCGTCTCTGTAAAGCCTCCCCCGCGCTCCTCTCCCCTTCCTCTCTCCTCCCGCTGCGCCTGGCCGCCCAGCTGTGGTGCCTGATGGGATTGAATGCTGTATCCTCACGAGAAACGCACTGAGTCAGCCTTTCAGTTATTAAACGCACCCTCACACACTCACACACTCTCACACACACTGACGCTGGGCACCTCCCTGACTCTTCCACTGTGCCCTGAGCTGCTGTCGTACAGCCTGATACACACCCTGGCCTGGTGGTATATACAGTTATATGCTGTCAGCTGGTATTTATGTTTATTTATTGTTATGTACCTTCAAGCGGTGTTATATGCAGTTATATGCCCTTCACTGTATGTTGTGTACTCTGCGCTGGTGTTATATACTCTGACATAACCTGCGCCGGTGTTATATAGTCTCTGATGTACCCTGCGCTGGTGTTGTATACAGTTATATACCCTGTGCCGGTATTATATACTCTGATATACCCTGTGCTGGTGTCGTATACAGTAGTATATACCCTGCGCTGGTGTTATATACAGTAATATACCCTGCTCTGGTGTCGTATACAGTTATATATACCCTGCGCCGGTGTTGTATACAGTAATATATGCCCTGCGCCGGTGTTATATACAGTTATATACCCTGCGCTGGTGTCGTATACAGTAATATATGCCCTGTGCCGGTGTTATATACAGTTATATACCCTGCGCTGGTGTCGTATACAGTTATATATACCCTGCGCTGGTGTCGTATACAGTTATATATGCCCTGCGCCGGTGTTGTATACAGTAATATATGCCCTGCGCCGGTGTTATATACAGTTATATACCCTGCGCTGGTGTCGTATACAGTAATATATGCCCTGTGCCGGTGTTATATACAGTTATATATACCCTGCGCTGGTGTCGTATACAGTTATATATACCCGGCGCTGGTGTCGTATACAGTTATATATACCCGGCGCTGGTGTTATATACAGTTATATACCCTGCGCTGATGTTATATATAGTTATATACCCGGTGCTGGTGTTATATACAGTTATATACCCGGCGCTGGTGTTATATACAGTTATATACCCTGCGCTGGTGTTATATACAGTTATATACCCGGCGCTGGTGTCGTATACAGTTATATACCTGGCGCTGGTGTCGTATACAGTTATATACCTGGCGCTGGTGTTATATACAGTTATATATACCCTGCACTGGTGGGGTCGAAGGGTTCAGACGATGGCAGGGGTAACTGGGTATAACAGGAGGACGGCCCGATTTTTATTTGTGTTTTTTTTTAAATACATTTTAATTTTGCAGAATGATTAATAATCCTCCTCTTGACGTTCTTCTGATCAAGAAATGTGGCCCCACACACACACACACACACCCTGGACAGGACACCAGTCTATCACAGGACACACACACACACACACACACACACACACACACACACACACACCTGGACAGGACACCAGTCCATTACAGGACACACACACACACACCCTGGACAGGACACCAGTCCATCACAGGACACACACACACACACGCACACACCCTGGACAGGACACCAGTCCATCACAGGACACACACTCACACACCCTGGACAGGACACCAGTCCATCACATGACACACACACACACACACACACCTGTATAAACAGATGAAATAATAGTCAATCGCTTGCATCCTAAGTATTCCTCTTCACGCCAAGTGTACATGAGAACATTTTTTAAGTATGATATGTATTGCATCTTTCTGTATGATCCTGATAAGTAAAAGAAAGTCGTCTTTGAGTCCCGTGACAAAGCGTTTTGTGTGGAAGTCTGTTTTTTTTCTCCCTGTTGCGTTCGTCTTAAGGGGGGGCCTCCTAGTTCTGAAGCCCTGGGTTCGAGTCCAGGTGTCCACCTTCTGTGGGGAGTCTGCGTGTTCTCCCAGCTGCCCCGGGCTCCTCCCACCTGATCCCCCCAGAGCGCCTCCGCTGTCGTTATGACCCATCAGGCTTCAGCGGGTGCAGCTGCCCTCTGCCCTCTGCAGATTCCTGACAGCCAGTGACCACATGGGACAGGAGGAGAGGAAGTACCTCCCCCCCCCCAGGGGGAAAACAAAACTCGGGTGCGACACAGAACTTGTGTGATTTTTTTTTTCTTTTCCTGACAAAGAGCAGGAGCCCCTGGGGCTGGATTCACGGGTTGGACCTCTGTCGTGCCCTGAACCCTGCAAAGGACACACTCATCTTGTCAGTCAGGTTGGAAAAACTACAGTTCAGCCAGGATAAACGCCAGTCGATACACTAGCCCGCCCGCCCGCCCACACACACACACTCACACACACAGCTGGGACCATAGACTTCAGAGTCCTTAGGAATACGAGATGGGTCACCAAAGAGAGGAGGCGATAAGTCAGAACTTCCCCTTTGGTATGATGGGAAGATCTCATCTAGCTGTGTCTGGAGAGAAGCCAGGGTATCGGCTTCAACCACAGGGCTGGGCAGCCTGTTCCCCACCCCCACCCCTCTCTGTGTACAATAGAGCCTCCTGTCCTGAATGGAGGAGCTCACCCAGCTGTGTCTGGAGAGAAGCCGGGGTATCGGCTGGGCAGCCTGTTCCCCACCCCCGTTACTAAGTCTGTGAATTCCCCGGTTTGCTTCTAGACGTATTATAAGGAAAAACAGACCAGAGACCAGAGCCTGATGATTTTTTTTTAAATGACTTTATTACCTTTGCTTGGAAAACAAACAAACAAACAAAAAAAAAAACAGTACACCATTCATTCCCTCAGTGGCACTGGAGTGACGTCCCCAGTAAAACCGTTTTTTCAGGCTGCGGCGTCCCGACAGTTTCTTTCCCCCCCTGCTCCTTCCTCTCTCCGTTCCTAGGTGGTTTCAATTAAAAAAAAAACCCCAGTAGGCCTCAGTTCAGCCTGCCCGCTCTAGTAGGCTCCCTTCCCCACTGCAGTGCTTCCGTCCTGGGCCGCGGCGTCCAGGACCTCTCCCCGGGCCTCCCCGGGCCTGGAGGGATGCCGGCCCGTTTGTCCCAGAGCGGGACTACTGCTCTCCCGCGTTCCCGACGCACAGCCTTGGTCTGGGTCAGGGCACTGCAACCCGGAGAGAGGGAGAGAGGGAGGTTACAGTCGGGACACGGTCAGATTAGATGGGCAGTTTTACAAACAGCTGTTCAAAACGAGAGGAGAAGCCTCTCAGGTGTGCATCAGGCGAGTCTGGACAGCGTGTCCCATAAGAGTCTGGACAGGCGAGTCCCATAAGAGTCTGGACAGGCGAGTGTGTACAGTGTGTCCAGTGAGAGTCTGGACAGGCGAGTGTGTACAGTGTGTCTAGTAGGAGTCTGGACAGGCGAGTGTGTCCAGTAAGAGTCCGGACAGGTGAAGTGTACAGCGTGTCCAGTAAGAGTCTGGACAGGCGAGTCTGTACAGTGTGTCCCATAAGAGTCTGGACAGGCGAGTGTGGACAGTGTGTCCAGTAAGAGTCTGGACAGGCAAGTGTGGACAGTGTGTCCAGTGAGAGTCCGGACAGGTGAGTGTGTCCAGTGTGTCCAGTAAGAGTCCGGACAGGCGAGTGTGTCCAGTGAGAGTCCGGACAGGCGAGTGTGTCCAGTAAGAGTCCGGACAGGCGAGTGTGGACAGTGTGTCCAGTGAGAGTCTGGACAGGTGAGTGTGTCCAGTGTGTCCAGTAAGAGTCTGGACAGGTGGGTGTGTCTCTACAGTGTGTCCAGTAAGAGTCTGGACAGGCGAGTGTGTCCAGTGGTGTCCAGTAAGAGTCTGGACAGGCGCGTGTGTCCAGTGAGAGTCTGGACAGGCGCGTGTGTCCAGTGAGAGTCTGGACAGGCGAGTGTGTCCAGTGGTGTCCAGTAAGAGTCTGGACAGGCGCGTGTGTCCAGTGAGAGTCTGGACAGGCGCGTGTGTCCAGTGAGAGTGTGGACAGGCGAGTGTGTACAGTGTGTCCAGTGAGAGTGTGGACAGGCGAGTGTGTACAGTGTGTCCAGTAAGAGTCCGGACAGGCGAGTGTGTCTCTACAGTGTGTCCAATAAGAGTCCGGACAGGTGAGTGTGTACAGTGTGTCCAGTAAGAGTCTGGACAGGCGAGTGTGTCCAGTGGTGTCCAGTGAGAGTCTGGACAGGCACGTGTGTCCAGTGAGAGTCTGGACAGGCATATCCACAAGAGCCCGTATACTAGTAGACGGATTAAACAATCCGATTGAAAGACGGTAAGTCCACGAGGCTCGTTCTCAAGCGCACCACATGATGAACTGTTGTCTAAGCGTCCAATACTCGTTTCTAAACAAACGATTCTCGTCGTTCTCCATTTCACCCCCATCCCAAGGAACTCACGTCGAAAACGTGTCTTTTAAGCGTTTGCGCCATTTAACACAAGACACGACCGATTCCAGGACTATTCGAGCTCTAAAACCTGACAATTTCACACGCTCCCACACCCGAAAATGACAAATTTCTCCTCGTTTGGTGAATTTGAAACAGTTTTGTCGAATTTACCGCAGCACACAAGACGGCGGTGTTACCTGTTTCTGCGGGACGTCTGGGGCGCCGCTGCGGGCAGGAGGCGCCTCTCCCGCCGGCTCGGACCTCTCCGGGCCGCCGTCTCCCGCTGCAGGCCGGTTCGGGGGGCAGGCGGGCCCGGGCCGGGGGTCCGGCTCGCCCCGGAGGGCCGCCGACACCAGCGCGGTCCAGGAAAGGCACCCCTTCCTGAAACGCACCCAACCGGGCCAGGAGAGGAACCCCCCGCCGGTCCGTCTGTGGGCCAAGGGTAGCAACAGGCTGACGTGCAGAACCGGGCTCCCGGGACCGGCGCGGTGGGCGGAACCGTCCCCCGTGGGCTCCGGTCGCCCTGGCGGTTTCGGGGCGCAAAGCAGTCCCTTGTGCACCCCGGCGAGCACCCCCCAGCCGGGGTGGGGGGACCCCCTGCCCGGTTCGGCGGCGAGTCCCACGGCGGTCGGCGCAGGACGCGGCGGTTCCGACCCGGACCCCGAAGGCGGCCGCTGTGCGCGTCTCCCGTGACCCTCCGCCGTCTGGGCTGCGGGCCCCCGCTTTTCGCTGACCCTCCACCTCAGGGGGCCCCGAGACCCGCCGACCCGCACCCCGCAACCCCCCGGCCCGCGCCGCCAACGAGCGGCCCCCGCCGCCGCCGCCGCCGCCGGCCCCCAGCTGCGCCCGCCGCCCCGCCGAGGCGCTGGGGTCTCCGGCTGCGGCCCGCACGGCAGCCCGAGGCTGCGGCCTGCGCCGGCGGGCCTCGGCGGCGGGTTGGCTGCGTGCGGCGGCGGCCGCGGCCGCCCGAACAGGCCGCCCCGGCAGCGCAGGACGCCGGCCCGGGCGGAGGCGGAAGGGACCGAAGTCATCGCAGCGGCAGGTAGGCGACAGAAACGCGTCTCATCTAAGCCCGACGAGCGGGTCTCCGGAGCTGAAAGTGTGAAAACGGGGGTCCTGCGCTGTGCACTACCGCCATCCTCGGCGTGTCAAGGTTATGTCAGCGGCGCCCCGTTTAAAAATGCCGTCCCATCTGGGTTTGAGAAAAAAAAACAACAACAAAAACAAACACCACCCCGCTCGATGAATGAGCGCCGGGCGGATCTCCGGTCGTGGGATACCGGCGCATCGTGCTGGCGGCGCCGCCCCGGTACCGGACAGATCCGGTCCCCCCCCCACCCCACGTCGTGTCGTGTCGTGTCGTGTCCTGTATAATCCTGTACGTGTTCCTGTGCAGCCTGAACGCAGGCTGACGCATCTCCCGGCTTGAACTACGTCGTGACTTTTCTCCACTGTCTCCTTTGTGTCTCTCAATTCAATTCAGTTCAGTTCAGTTCAGTTCGAGGTGCTTTATTGGCATGGCTGTACTTTATGGGTACAGTCGGCTTTGCCACCGCAAATGAAAACTAAAACGAACACGAAACAAAACTAAAAATAAAAATCAGATCTACAGACCTGTCACATTTACAACAAAGACATACAGTAGCACACAATATTTACATATCCTGTAAACAGATGAGGAACTGTCTATTCCTCAGGCTGGGACAGGAGGTCACACTGTATTATTATTATTGAGAGACAGGCTCACTGTTCCTCAGGCTGGGACAGGAGATCACACACTGTATTATTATTATTGAGAGACAGGCCCACTGTCTGTTCCTCAGGCTGGGACAGGAGGTCACACACTGTATTATTATTATTGAGAGACAGGCTCACTGTGTGTTCCTCAGGCTGGGACAGGAGATCACACGCTGTATTATTATTATTGAGAGACAGGCTCACTGTCTGTTCCTCAGGCTGGGACAGGAGGTCACACACTGTATTATTATTATTGAGAGACAGGTTCACTGTCTGTTCCTCAGGCTGGGACAGGAGGTCACACACTGTATTATTATTATTGAGAGACGGGCTCACTGTCTGTTCCTCAGGCTGGGACAGGAGATCACACACTGTATTATTATTATTGAGAGACAGGCTCACTGTCTGTTCCTCAGGCTGGGACAGGAGATCACACACTGTATTATTATTATTGAGAGACAGGCTCACTGTCTGTTCCTCAGGCTGGGACAGGAGATCACACACTGTATTATTATTATTGAGAGACAGGCTCGCTGTCTGTTCCTCAGGCTGGGACAGGAGATCACGCACTGTATTATTATTATTGAGAGACAGGCTCACTGTCTGTTCCTCAGGCTGGGACAGGAGATCACACACTGTATTATTATTATTGAGAGACAGGCTCACTGTCTGTTCCTCAGGCTGGGACAGGAGATCACACACTGTATTATTATTATTGAGAGACAGGCTCACTGTCTGTTCCTCAGGCTGGGACAGGAGGTCACGCACTGTATTATTATTATTGAGAGACAGGCTCACTGTCTGTTCCTCAGGCTGGGACAGGCGATCGCACACTGGGCCGCCAGTTCAGCTGAGTTCCCTCCTCCCCTCTCCCAGTAGGATCGGGCCCGTTGGGATGCTGGCAGGTGTGGGAGCTCTGGGACTAGAATTCGGAATAGGGAAGCCAGATCGTAATCACGGGGTGTTTTAGTGCATTAAGGCTCCCTTTTTGTTGTTGTTGTTGTGGTTCGTTGGCTTTGCGCTGTGAAGAAGGCTGGAGAGTGGGTGTGTAAATTGGTCGGGTCTTTCTTGCAGTGGGCGAGACCCACACAGGGTGACCTCCCCCCGCTGTGTGGGCGTGTCCAGTGCATTGTCTTTCACAATGCGGGCACGTCCAACACGACGTCATTACAGTCGTGGACGTGTCTAACACGATGGCACCCCCCCCCCCCCCCGCCAACTGAGGGCGTGTCTAACACGATGGCATCCCATGATTGCCAGGCTCCAGATATTTTGTTGTAGTTTCTTCACTGGATGTATAGTAGCCCTGGATATTAGTGGGGGTGCTACAAGCCAGCAGCCATATCCCCCTGCAGCTCCCAGCTGGCAGCCCCACTGGAGCCCCAGCAGGCGTGAGCCTGGCCAGTACCTGGAGGGGAGACTCCTGGGACAGCTGAGGCTGCTGCTGGGAGAGGGGTGAGTGGGGCCAGCAGGGGGCGCTCAACAGCGGTCTGTGTGGGTCCTGATGCCCCAGTACAGTGTAGTGTGCTCTCTGTAGGCACCAGTTCTGTAGGGTTTGGGCATTTACTGGGGCAATTATTAATTGTAGCAGAAAATCACAAAATTGATTCTTTTGATGGCTTTAGAATCCAACCATGCGATATAACTCAAACAACGCACACACACAGGTACTAATACACAAGAATACATTTATTAATACATACAATATGCATATAAACCTAACAGATCTTATCGAGAGGGTTTTCAGAATACAAAAGGTATATACTCAGTCAGTTTCAAAGAGTTACACATATCAAGAGGACATACGTTCAGTATATCATTCATTTAGACCGTTTCGTAATTGAACTTGGTTACAACTTCTACATTAGATACTCAAAACAAGTACATAAGTCTTAGGAATTAAATTGATACCAACTGGTTGGGATAACAATTGAATTCTCGAGCTGTAATGCAGTGAAGTTGAATACTCTGGGGATTCAGATCTCCTGCGGGCTCTCTGGCTCCGTGCCAGGCTGTGCTGTGCTGCTGATGCTCACTGACCGGCTAGTTAGTGTTGGCTTTAACTAGCACAGTTTGCGCACAGGAGAAGAGATGACTGTGGGTCCCAGCAGGTCAGGAAGAGGACCGGTTCGTTCCTGATGAAGCGCTAGTTCTGAATAGCGATTCAGCTGTCCACAGTTCCGACCTGTTCACGAGGCCTGCTGCTGGTGCTCACCTCGGGTGGATCCTCCGGTTACTCTCTGGCAACCTCCGCTCTCGACTCTTAGAACAGAGGAAAGTTCTGGCACTCGGACACACTGGCCGTTCCGTGGTGGTCCGGGCTGAGTCTCAGGATGGTCAGGAGGCGCGCTGCGAGAATGTCCTGCCCTTGGGAGCCTTCTGCTCCTGGGCCGTCCTGCCCTGGAATTCTCCTTTGAATTCCCTTTAGAAAAGTCCACAGAAGTCTCACTGAATCTCTTCTGAATCTCTCAGGCTCTCTGTGTTGCCTGTTTTTACCTGGAGGAACTTCAGCTCGTTCATTGGCTGAAAGTTCCATGGGCATCAGAGACCCACGTGGGTTACTCTGCCCTACCAGTCCCTGATTGGTTGATCAAGGTGAGATATGAGTCACTTACTCCTGACATCTAGGAATGCAGTCCAGATGTCCATCTGGCTCTCCCTAGACAGATAGGCGCCAATGGATGACCATTGATCATGATAGCCAGGCTTAGCTAAGTGCATCCCCCTTTGGGAGCTGTCCTAGGAAACCTTAAATCACCCTGCACTAATGGTCTCTCTGTGGCTGCACCACAGAGATGAACAGAGAGATGGGGCCTCATTTGGGAAAGCACCGCAACACTTAATTCTGTCTTATTAACAAGCATTGTCGCTACAACAGTGACGGGGGACACTGGACTGTAAACAGGCGCCGTCCTTCGGATGAGATGTAAAACCGAGGTCCTGACTCTCTGTCCTCATTAAAAATCCCAGGGCGTTTCTCGAAAAGAGTAGGGGTGTTACCCCAGTGTCCTGGCCAAATTTCCCATTGGTCCTTCCCAATCATGTCCTCTTAATAACCCCCCCTCTCTGAACTGGCTCCATCACTCTGCTCTCCTCCCCACTGAGAGCTGCTGTGTGGGGAGCGTTCTGGCGCACTATGGCCCCAGGTGGGGCTGCACACTGGTGGCGGTAGTGGGATTCCCCATGACCTGTAAAGCGCTTTGATTGGAGTGTCCAGAAAAGCGCTATATAAGTGTAAGACATTATTATTAATAATTATTATGATGGGCGTGTCCAGTGAGGCCGTCGTTCACAGTTTGGGCGTGTCCAACACGACGTCATTCATATCCTGGGCGTGTCTAACACAGTGGCGCAATACGGCGTCGTTCGCGTCCCCTGTGTGGGCGTGTCCGGCGTGTGTGTCATTCGGGGGCTCGTTCGTTCAGAGAAGACGGAAAGCGTTCTTAACTGGAATCAAGGCAGGTCGGTTCCTGGCACCGATGCGCCCTAGGGAGTGATGGTGTTGTAGTGGGGTGGCGTATACGATATAGGAGACGAGTGTACAGGGCGCTAGGGGTGACTATCCGGGAAGAGCCCTGCCCCACCCACCCTCCAAGTCCTCCTAGTCCTCATTCCCCACCCGTCCACAGAAGGGCTGTGTCGCCTCTCCGTCGTCCGTGATCCCCGGAGGGGGGGGGGGCGGCGCGCCGGTCCCAGCGCCCGGCAGATTCCTTCCACTTCCTCAGGGAGCAGAGGAAGATGAGCGCGCCACACAGGAGAAGCGCGGCGGCGCTCCCCATTCCGACTCCCAGGTCCCGGTGTCTTCCTGGGGAAAGGAAAGGCAGAAAGGACATCAGCAGAGCCCCCTCGCCCCCCCACCCCCCACCCCCCGCCGGAGAGCCGGAGAGCTCAGATCCCAGAGGGTCTTTCCTTCCGTTAGAACCAGCAGGAGCCTTAACGCCGCTGCTGGCAAGCTGACCCCCCCCCCCCCCCCCCCCAGCAAGGTTTTAGAGAAGGTGCCTAGATCCCTAAATCCCTAAAACCCCGGACTGCAAAAAAAATTGGATAATCAGCTTCCATTTGTTTTGGCGCCTTGGGATTCCAGGACAGTGGGGGGCGGGGGATGAGATGAGGAAAAATCATTTTCCTCATCTCCTCATTCCTTCAGGAAACTGCACATTACTGTGTGGAGTGACCTGCTGTAGACCTGCTCACCCTCCACAGTCACGATCGCAGTGCTGATGGTGTTTCCCTGAAGGTCCCTCACTGTGTAGCTCCCCTGATCAGACGCCCTCAGCTCCTGCAGTCTGAGCTCCTGATTCTCCACTGACACTCTGTCTCTGTACTGGGGGACACAGCTGGCTGTGCTGTTCTGGACAGAACACACTGAGGTCCAGTCTCCTGAGCCTTCAGGGTCAAACAGCACCTCCACCGGCTCTCCAGTGAACAGGGGGACAGACAGAGAGGCTCCAGCCTGCAGGGTGACATTGTCTCTGTGAGCTGGAAGACAATCAGGACAGAGAGCAATATTAGAACCCCCTCTGTCAGGAGTGTAGACCCCTCTAGTGACCCTACTGTAGACCCACTCACCTCCCACAGTGACGATCGCAGTGCTGATGGTGTTTCCCTGAGTGTAAGGGACCGTAGAGTCAGAGAGCCAAGTGCCCTGGTTTAAACTGAACCCATACATGGGGGCTGGTCTGAGGGCAGTGGTCACAGGAGGAAATAACAGTACGTATCTTAAATCAAGTCTCGACAGGCGTAGGTCTGGAAACCGGAAAGTAGTGCAGTACTACAGGGAAGTGGAGCTCCTCTGTTGAACCAGAACCAAGTCCGGTCAACGGACCGGTGGCTCTTGTGTAACGGTGACGCCTACAATCAGACGCCGATCGTACCGAACGGGCTTGTGATGGCTCTTGTGTGACCCTGACGCCTACAATCAGACGCCGATCGTACCGAACAGGCTTGTGGTGGATCTTGTGTGACTGTGACGCCTACAATCAGACGCCGATCTTACCGAACGGGCTTGTGGTGGCTCTTGTGTAACGGTGACGCCTACAATCAGACGCCGATCGTACCGAACGGGCTTGTGATGGCTCTTGTGTGACCCTGACGCCTACAATCAGACGCCGATCGTACCGAACGGGCTTGTGGTGGCTCTTGTGTGAGACCCTGACGCCTACAATCAGACGCCGATCTTACCGAACGGGCTTGTGATGGATCTTGTGTGACCCTGACGCCTACAATCAGACGCTGATCGTACCGAACAGGCTTGTGATGGATCTTGTGTGACCCTGACGCCTACAATCAGACGCCGATCTTACCGAACGGGCTTGTGGTGGATCTTGTGTAACGGTGACGCCTACAATCAGACGCCGATCGTACCGAACGGGCTTGTGATGGCTCTTGTGTGACCCTGACGCCTACAATCAGACGCCGATCGTACCGAACGGGCTTGTGGTGGCTCTTGTGTGAGACCCTGACGCCTACAATCAGACGCCGATCTTACCGAACGGGCTTGTGATGGATCTTGTGTGACCCTGACGCCTACAATCAGACGCTGATCGTACCGAACAGGCTTGTGATGGATCTTGTGTGACCTCGACGCCTACAATCAGACGCCGATCGTACCGAACGGGCTTGTGATGGCTCTTGTGTGACCCTGACGCCTACAATCAGACGCCGATCGTACTGAACAGGCTTGTGATGGCTCTTGTGTGACCCTGACGCCTACAATCAGACGCTGATCGTACCGAACGGGCTTGTGGTGGCTCTTGTGTAACGGTGACGCCTACAATCAGACGCCGATCGTACCGAACGGGCTTGTGATGGCTCTTGTGTGACCCTGACGCCTACAATCAGACGCCGATCGTACCGAACGGGCTTGTGGTGGCTCTTGTGTGAGACCCTGACGCCTACAATCAGACGCCGATCTTACCGAACGGGCTTGTGATGGATCTTGTGTGACCCTGACGCCTACAATCAGACGCTGATCGTACCGAACAGGCTTGTGATGGATCTTGTGTGACCTCGACGCCTACAATCAGACGCCGATCGTACCGAACGGGCTTGTGATGGCTCTTGTGTGACCCTGACGCCTACAATCAGACGCTGATCTTACCGAACGGGCTTGTGATGGATCTTGTGTGACCCTGACGCCTACAATCAGACGCCGATCTTACCGAACAGGCTTGTGATGGCTCTTGTGTGACCCTGACGCCTACAATCAGACGCCGATCGTACCGAACGGGCTTGTGATGGCTCTTGTGTGACCCTGACGCCTACAATCAGACGCTGATCGTACCGAACAGGCTTGTGATGGATCTTGTGTGACCTCGACGCCTACAATCAGACGCCGATCGTACCGAACGGGCTTGTGATGGCTCTTGTGTGACCCTGATGCCTACAATCAGACGCCGATCGTACCGAACGGGCTTGTGATGGCTCTTGTGTGACCCTGACGCCTACAATCAGACGCCGATCTTACCGAACGGGCTTGTGGTGGCTCTTGTGTGACCCTGACGCCTACAATCAGACGCCGATCGTACCGAACGGGCTTGTGATGGATCTTGTGTGACTGTGACGCCTACAATCAGACGCTGATCTTACCGAACGGGCTTGTGATGGCTCTTGTGTGACCCTGACGCCTACAATCAGACGCCGATCGTACCGAACGGGCTTGTGATGGCTCTTGTGTGACCCTGACGCCTACAATCAGACGCCGATCGTACCGAACGGGCTTGTGATGGCTCTTGTGTGACCCGGACGCCTACAATCAGACGCCGATCTTACCGAACGGGCTTGTGGTGGCTCTTGTGTGAGACCCTGACGCCTACAATCAGACGCCGATCGTACCGAACGGGCTTGTGATGGATCTTGTGTGACTGTGACGCCTACAATCAGACGCTGATCTTACCGAACGGGCCTGTGATGGATCTTGTGTGACCCTGACGCCTACAATCAGATGCCGATCATACCGAACGGGCTTGTGGTGGCTCTTGTGTGACCCTGACGCCTACAATCAGACGCCGATCGTACCGAACGGGCTTGTGATGGATCTTGTGTGACCCTGACGCCTACAATCAGACGCCGATCGTACCGAACAGGCTTGTGATGGATCTTGTGTGACCCTGACGCCTACAATCAGACGCCGATCTTAACGAACGGGCTTGTGATGGCTCTTGTGTGACCCTGACGCCTACAATCAGACGCTGATCTTACCGAACGGGCTTGTGGTGGCTCTTGTGTGACCCTGACGCCTACAATCAGACGCCGATCGTACCGAACAGGCTTGTGGTGGATCTTGTGTGACTGTGACGCCTACAATCAGACGCCGATCTTACCGAACGGGCTTGTGGTTGCTCTTGTGTGACCTCGACGCCTACAATCAGACGCTGATCTTACCGAACGGGCTTGTGATGGATCTTGTGTGACCCTGACGCCTACAATCAGACGCCGATCTTACCGAACGGGCTTGTGATGGATCTTGTGTGACCCTGACGCCTACAATCAGACGCTGATCGTACCGAACAGGCTTGTGATGGATCTTGTGTGACCTCGACGCCTACAATCAGACGCCGATCGTACCGAACGGGCTTGTGATGGCTCTTGTGTGACCCTGACGCCTACAATCAGACGCCGATCGTACCGAACGGGCTTGTGATGGCTCTTGTGTGACCCTGACGCCTACAATCAGACGCTGATCGTACCGAACAGGCTTGTGATGGATCTTGTGTGACCTCGACGCCTACAATCAGACGCCGATCGTACCGAACGGGCTTGTGATGGCTCTTGTGTGACCCTGACGCCTACAATCAGACGCCGATCGTACCGAACGGGCTTGTGATGGCTCTTGTGTGACCCTGACGCCTACAATCAGACGCCGATCTTACCGAACGGGCTTGTGGTGGCTCTTGTGTGAGACCCTGACGCCTACAATCAGACGCCGATCGTACCGAACGGGCTTGTGATGGATCTTGTGTGACTGTGACGCCTACAATCAGACGCCGATCTTACCGAACGGGCTTGTGATGGATCTTGTGTGACCCTGACGCCTACAATCAGACGCCGATCATACCGAACGGGCTTGTGGTGGCTCTTGTGTGACCCTGACGCCTACAATCAGACGCCGATCGTACCGAACGGGCTTGTGATGGATCTTGTGTGACCCTGACGCCTACAATCAGACGCCGATCGTACCGAACAGGCTTGTGATGGATCTTGTGTGACCCTGACGCCTACAATCAGACGCCGATCTTAACGAACGGGCTTGTGATGGCTCTTGTGTGACCCTGACGCCTACAATCAGACGCTGATCTTACCGAACGGGCTTGTGGTGGCTCTTGTGTGACCCTGACGCCTACAATCAGACGCCGATCGTACTGAACGGGCTTGTGATGGATCTTGTGTGACTGTGACGCCTACAATCAGACGCTGATCTTATCGAACGGGCTTGTGGTGGCTCTTGTGTGACCCTGACGCCTACAATCAGATGCCGATGCTCTGATTGAGCGCTGCGGCGCTCGGTGAAACGACCGTGTGTTAAGAATCTTACCGACGACGGTCAGCCAGACTTGCCCAGTGGCGTTCTGAGACTGGCACTCGTACAGGGTCCCATCAGCGAAGGTGGTGTGGTGAAGGGTCAGGGAGAAGTCACCCGCCGCGATCCTCTCTCGGGACACCGTCGCCCTGCCCTGGAAACCGCTAGCCGCGGTGGCGGTGCCCTTGTTGTACTCGAGGACCTTGGTTTCGGGGGTCTGCCAAAACACGATCAGCTGGTCGGGCGCCCCACTCGGTCCGTGGCAGGGCAGAGTGGCATTGTCCCCGAATTTCACTTCGACCTCCTTGGGCAGAAGAGGTGGGGTGATAACTTTGGGGGAAAAGGAAAAGACTGGTTTGAGCCGCGCTGATCAAGATCTGGCAGACACTGCACTTCCTGTGACGTAGCCCGTAGCCAGTCAGGGCTAACTCTCCCACTTCCTGTGACGTCAGCGAGAGACTTCCTGTCTGGCCACTCAGGGCTAACTCTCCCCCTTCCTGTGACATCAGAGAGAGACTTCCTGTCTGGCCACTCAGGGCTAACTCTCCCCCTTCCTGTGACATCAGCGAGAGACTTCCTGTCTGGCCAGTCAGGGCTAACTCTCCCTCTTCCTGTGACGTCAGAGAGAGACTTCCTGTCTGGCCACTCAGGGCTAACTCTCCCCCTTCCTGTGACGTCAGCGAGAGACTTCCTGTCTGGCCAGTCAGGGCTAACTCTCCCCCTTCCTGTGACGTCAGCGAGAGACTTCCTGTCTGGTCAGTCAGGGCTAACTCTCCCCCTTCCTGTGACGTCAGCGAGAGACTTCCTGTCTGGCCACTCAGGGCTAACTCTCCCCCTTCCTGTGACGTCAGCGAGAGACTTCCTGTCTGGCCAGTCAGGGCTAACTCTCCCCCTTCCTGTGACGTCAGAGAGAGACTTCCTGTCTGGCCAGTCAGGGCTAACTCTCCCCCTTCCTGTGACGTCAGCGAGAGACTTCCTGTCTGGTCAGTCAGGGCTAACTCTCCCCCTTCCTGTGACGTCAGCGAGAGACTTCCTGTCTGGCCACTCAGGGCTAACTCTCCCCCTTCCTGTGACGTCAGCGAGAGACTTCCTGTCTGGCCACTCAGGGCTAACTCTCCCCCTTCCTGTGACGTCAGAGAGAGACTTCCTGTCTGGCCAGTCAGGGCTTACTCTCCCCCTTCCTGTGACGTCAGCGAGAGACTTCCTGTCTGGCCAGTCAGGGCTAACTCTCCCCCTTCCTGTGACGTCAGCGAGAGACTTCCTGTCTGGCCAGTCAGGGCTTACTCTCCCCCTTCCTGCGACGTCAGCGAGAGACTTCCTGTCTGGCCAGTCAGGGCTAACTCTCCCCCTTCCTGTGACATCAGCGAGAGACTTCCTGTCTGGCCAGTCAGGGCTTACTCTCCCCCTTCCTGCGACGTCAGTGAGAGACTTCCTGTCTGGCCAGTCAGGGCTAACTCTCCCCCTTCCTGTGACATCAGCGAGAGACTTCCTGTCTGGCCAGTCAGGGCTAACTCTCCCTCTTCCTGCGATGTCAGCGAGAGACTAAAATGAAGTCAAACGAAACTCTGCACCTCCCCCCTCTGTAAGCCTGTGCTGAGAGATGAATGAGGGTGGTTTGCATCCTCACACTACTGACCTGTAGGCAGGAACACCACGAGGAAGAGGGACCCCGTATCCGGGCCTAGGGGGGAAAAAACACAAAATCAAAAACGAACAAAATGTGCGATTTAAAAAGAGGGAAATGTCCACGTTCACATTCGAGAAAAGCACACAGAACAGTGTCACCCAGGACAATGACTTTGCTTTCTGGAGTTTGTATTCCTTCAGCCTGGAAGTGATCATCTCATTCTCTATCTAGGCAAGAGTACGCATAGCACTTCTGTACACGGAGGGAGGTGGGTGTCACAGGACACACACACACTCACACACCCTGGACAGGACACCAGTCCATCACAGGACACACACACACCCTGGACAGGACACCAGTCCATCACAGGACACACACACACTCACACACCCTGGACAGGACACCAGTCCATCACAGGACACACACACACCCTGGACAGGACACCAGTCCATCACAGGACACACACACACTCACACACCCTGGACAGGACACCAGTCCATCACAGGACACACACACACACACACACCAGGTGCGGAATTGAAGCCAGTTGTATGCAAGTCGAGGGTTTGCTGCCCGCCTTGCTCCACACTCCCACCACTCTTTCTGTAAGGACGTGCCTGAGAAAGGACACCCGACATGCAGACTCCCCACAGACAGCACCCGAGGAATGGGACCCAGGTGCCGACCGCTGCGCCGCCCCACAGTGTTTAATACTTGGACTGTAAAAGACGTTTCACGCCTCGCCGTCGGCTTTTTTTCTCTCTCTCTCTCTTTTACTTCTAAACAAATGCGACTCCGCGTGCCCCGGCTCGAAACCGAAAGCAACGTATTCGGCAGTAAAAAAAATAAATAAATAAATAAAAAAAACATCCGGTAGCTACGAGGAAGTGCACTAGGAGTGACGACGAGACGAGCAGGGATAGGAACTCCCTCCGTTCACAGCGCCGGCGGATCGATTCAAAATTAAAAAGCCGTCGGTTCAAGAGGCAGCCGTCGATACCCGCCGGGTGTTTTTCGGGTCGTCTTACCCATGTCGGTCTCGGGGGGGGGGAGGACTCGGTTGGCGGTCACAGGTCGTGAGGAAGAGGAGGCTGCGGCGATTGCTTGTCGTTTCGGGCTGGGACGGGCCTGGGGCGGAAGACGCTGGGGCTGGTACTGGAGGGGGCGGGGGGAGGAAGGCGTCACCTGCGCGGGTTTTCAGGTCGGGGGGGGGGGGGGGTGACGCGAGCCCGTGGGTCCCCACGTCACCTGCTGACGATGCAGACTCGCCCTCGTCTGCGTTCGGGAAGAAAGTTCGTGAAAGTTGTTTTTTTTTTTTATACACGCAAACCCCAAAAAGACGGGTCGGCCGGTGTTTCAGGGCAGAGGTGGGGGGTACCGGGTCTGGCTGGACTCCACACAGTCACAGTGAGGGCACCTTCTCTCTCTTGGGGGTCGGGGGGTCCCCCTGCACCCGGTCAACAGGATCTTCACGGGGTGACAGTCAGGTGGCGCCCAGGTTCTGAACCGTGTAGCTGAAATACCTCAAGAGCTGTTTTAAGAGGAAGTACCCCCCCCCCCCTCAGTATAACATACTAGAATGTTTCACTGTGTGAATTGTTTGTCGAGAAGAGCAAACGGGCTTCACAAGATGGAGCAATATCGCCACCTACAGACCGCACAGGAGACCGCGGTCGAAATCACGCTCAGAACACGAGACTCGTTTCGTGACAGAAACCACAGCCCGCGACGCCGGTGGTTCGTTTCAGTGGTTTTATTATGTCTCAGTGTGACGTCTCTCTCTAAAGGCGTTCAGTCCACACTCTGCAGAGTCCCTCTCCCGGTCCGTACGGCCTCTTCAGGGACCAGAGCTGTTGGACGACGTCTCGCTCTGTTCTTTTCCTGAAAGACACCACAGGAGAGGTCGGAGGTCACGGACAGGTCAGAGAGGGGTCAGAGCAAGGCGTCTGGTCGAGAGCACACTCCTCTCTCGCGCCACAGATTGGCTGCAGTTCCTTGCAGCACTCGTGCCCTGGGTGCGATTCCAGGCCGGGGGTGCTGTCTGTGTGGAGTTTGCATGTTCTCCCCTGATGAGCATGGGTTTCCTCCCACAGTCCAGAGACAAACTGGTGGGTTACTTGGCTTCGGGGGAAAACTGGCATTGGTGTGTGTGTGTGTCCTGTGATGGACTGGTGTCCTGTCCAGGGTGTGTGAGTGTGTGTGTGTCCTGTAATGGACTGGTGTCCTGTCCAGGGTGTGTGATTGTGTGTGTGTGTCCTGTGATGGACTGGTGTCCTGTCCAGGGTGTGTGTGAGTGTGTGTGTGTCCTGTGATGGACTGGTGTCCTGTCCAGGGTGTGTGAGTGTGTGTGTGTGTGTGTCCTGTGATGGACTGCTGTCCTGTCCAGGGTGTGTGTGTGTGTGTGTCCTGTGATGGACTGGTGTCCTGTCCAGGGTGTGTGTGAGTGTGTGTCCTGTGATGGACTGGTGTCCTGTCCAGGGTGTGTGAGTGTGTGTGTGTGTCCTGTGATGGACTGATGTCCTTTCCAGGGTGTGTGAGTGTGTGTGTCCTGTGATGGACTGGTGTCCTGTCCAGGGTGTGTGTGAGTGTGTGTGTGTCCTGTGATGGACTGGTGTCCTGTCCAGGGTGTGTGAGTGTGTGTGTGTGTCCTGTGATGGACTGATGTCCTTTCCAGGGTGTGTGAGTGTGTGTGTCCTGTGATGGACTGGTGTCCTGTCCAGGGTGTGTGTGAGTGTGTGTGTCCTGTGATGGACTGGTGTCCTGTCCAGGATGTGTGAGTGTGTGTGTGTGTCCTGTGATGGACTGGTGTCCTGTCCAGGGTGAACCCTGCCTTGTGTGTGGATAATGGATGGATTGTCTTATCATCACATGACTCCTGCCTTGGCTACACTGTATCAGTTGCCGGTTACATTTCAGATGGCCTTTAAGAGGTTTTGAATTTCCCGAGTCCCTTCTCTTTCCAGCCCCCTCTCTCCCTCTCTCACCTCGTCCTTTCTTCCTCCAGAGGACACAGGCAGCGACGGGCAGCACCAGAGCCACAGCCAGGACCACGATCACCACCCCGGCGATGAAGCCCGCGTCGGGTTCGAGGTCCTCACCTGTCAGAAGAGGACGGAGAAGCCAGACGTTCAGGTGCAGCAAGCGCTGGAGTTTTCCTGGGCTCTGATCTGGGGATATCGGTGACGCCGTCCTACTTTCTCCTTCCACTAGGGGGAGCCCTTGGGCAGCACACACACACACACACCTGCACAAGCACTGTGAAGTCGCCCCCCTACACACAGCACAAGAGATTCTGTGGTTTGTGCTTCATTGGTGCCGTTGACGTTGAATGCAGTCTGTCTCCATATAGCGCCTTATTCCGTCAGGGTGCGACAGTCTGCGGTCCTTATGACGACGGCGATTGCTGGTGGCGGTCAGGCCTCTGTGCAGTAGCGCGCGTGGCGTACACCTAGCAGAGGTGGGAGGGGAAATGCTGGTAGTCTTGGAGTGTCTTCTGTCCTCCTGTGTCGCAGACTGAGTGTCAGGGCGGTCCAGTCCTCATCCTTGCTGGTGTGTGCATTGTGTGTGTGTGTGTGTGTGCGTGCGTGCGTGCGCGCGCGTCTCTGGAAAGCTGAAAGCCCGGTGGCATCCTTTAAGTGGGTCTCATTAAGCCAATAACGAACCCATTCAGGGTCGTTAAGACCAGGAAGGACAGACCTGCGCAGATATAGAGTACCAGCCCTCCTGGACCAGGACTGACAGCTGGACAGAGGATCTCTCTCTCACCCCAGTCCACCTCCAGCCCGTTGTCCAGGCCGCTGTGCTGGACCCTGCAGGAGTAGCGGTGTCTCTCTCGGCGCTCCTCCTCCTCCTCGCTGAGCGCCAGGCTCTTCCTCAGCTGGTAGGTCCCGTCTCCGTTGGGCAGCACCTCCCCCCCCGTCAGCTCCTGCTCCGGGACGGGACGCCCGTCTCTCAGCAGGCTCAGCTCCAGGGCCCGGGGGTAGAAGCCGGTGGCCAGGCAGGTGACCTCCGTCCCCCCAGAGAGGACGGATGTCTTCCGGAAGACCCGGACCCTGGGCTTGACTGCGGAGGAAGAGGAGCAGAGAAGAGGTCCCCTGAAGGACATGGAAAAGCACTGAAGAAGTAGAACTGGAGAAACGTCTTTACTCAGACAGTGGTAGGGGTGTGGAACAAGCTGCCCAGCCCTGTGGTTGAAGCCGATACCCCGGCTTCTCTCCAGACACAGCTGGGTGAGCTCCTCCAGTCAGGACAGGAGGCTCTTCTGTACACAGAGGGGGGTGGGGGTGGGGAACAAGCTGCCCAGCCCTGTGGTTGAAGCCGATACCCTGGCTTCTCTCCAGACACAGCTGGATGAGCTCCTCCAGTCAGGACAGGGGGCTCTCCTGTACACAGAGGGTGGTGGGGGTGGGGAACAAGCTGCCCAGCCCTGTGGTTGAAGCCGATACCCCGGCTCCTCTCCAGACACAGCTGGGTGAGCTCACTGTGACACACCTCTCCTCATCAGGACATGACCGTCCTGCTCCAGGTATCTCTTCAGCAGCTTCAGGCACATGGGCTGGTAGACGTTGATCACCGCAATCTTATAGCCCTCCAGGAAGAGCTTGTCGTAGATGGCGCCGGGGTCGAGGGGGCTGTAGCTGAAGGTCTCCATATCGTAGGTCAGCACCCCCTGGCCGTCGTAGGCATCGGCTGTCCTGAAGCGGGCGGCCCCACTCTCGTCCAGCTCACAGCCGCTGATCCTCTGGTACGTGTGGACACCTGGAGGACACGGACAACTTCTGTTCTGCAATGTAGGCTGAGATGAGCTCTTTGATTAGTGTAGTGTGTCACAGGGGAGCTGGAGTCTGTCCCAGCAAGCAAGAGGCACACACCCTTGACAGGACATCAGTCCATCACAGGACACACCAACACACTCACACACCCTAGACAGGACACCAGTCCATCACAGGACACACACACACTCACACACCCTGGACAGGACACCAGTCCATCACAGGACACACACACACTCACACACCCTGGACAGGACACCAGTCCATCACAGGACACACACACTCACACACCCTGGACAGGACACCAGTCCATTACAGGACACACACACACACTCACACACCCTGGACAGGACACCAGTCCATTACAGGACACACACACACACTCACACACCCTGGACAGGACACCAGTCCATCACAGGACACACACACTCACACACACCCTGGACAGGACACCAGTCCATCACAGGACACACACACACTCACACACACCCTGGACAGGACACCAGCCCATCACAGGACACACACACTCACACACCCTGGACAGGACACCAGTCCATCACCAGTCCGGGAGAAGTAATGCCGCCGAGCGACACCCACCGGCGCTGTGGTTGAAGCGCGCCATCATGTACGCCAGCTTCCGCCTCATGTCCCGCTGGAAGTCGCGGACGGTCGCTTCCCTGTCCTTGGCGTCCTTGAAGGTGCCGCCGCCCGGGTGCCAGGGCCTCCGCGACACCAGCTGCCCCGCGGCGCTGTCGTAGTACTCCACCTGCACGCCGTCCACCACGCCCACCCCCGACAGCTCGGGGAGCTCGGGGCTGCCCACCACCAGCGTGCCGAGGTACCACAGGGAGTGCCTGCCTGGAAAACAGACGGGATTCTGGGCTCGCCTGATCCCTACATCTCCTCATGCCGTCCGGGGAGAAGGGTCATGCTGGAGGAACTGAGTCTCTTTAGTCTGAAGGGAGTGTCCCGCACTGACAGGCTGGAGGAACTGAGTCTCTTCAGTCTGAAGGGAGCGTCCCGCACTGACAGGCTGCAGGAACTGAGTCTCTTCAGTCTGAAGGGAGTGTCCCACACTGACAGGCTGGAGGAACTGAGTCTCTTCAGTCTGAAGGGAGTGTCCCACACTGACAGGCTGCAGGAACTGAGTCTTTTTAGTCTAAAGGAAGCATCAGAGGAACTGAGTCTCTTTGGTCTGAAGGGAGTGTCCTGCACTGACAGGCCGGAGGAACTGAGTCTCTCTAGGCTGAAGGGAGTGTCCCGCACTGACAAGCTGGAGGAACTGAGTCTCTTTAGTCTAAAGGAAGCATCAGAGGAACTGAGTCTCTTTGGTCTGAAGGGAGTGTCCCGCACTGACAGGCTGGAGGAACTGAGTCTCTTTAGTCCGAAGGGAGTGTCCTGCACTGACAGGCTGCAGGAACTGAGTCTCTTCAGTCTGAAGGGAGCGTCCCGCACTGACAGGCTGCAGGAACTGAGTCTCTTCAGTCTGAAGGGAGTGTCCCGCACTGACAGGCTGGAGAAACTGAGTCTCTTCAGTCTGAAGGGGGTGTCCCACACTGACAGGCTGGAGGAACTGAGTCTCTTCAGTCTGAAGGAAGTGTCCCGCACTGACAGGCTGCAGGAACTGAGTCTCTTTAGTCTAAAGGAAGCCTCAGAGGAACTGAGTCTCTTTAGTCTGAAGGAAGCATCAGAGGAACTGAGTTTCTTTGGTCCGAAGGGAGTGTCCTGCACTGACAGGCTGCAGGAACTGAGTCTCCAGTCTGAAGGGAGCGTCCCGCACTGACAGGCTGCAGGAACTGTCTCTCTTCAGTCTGAAGGGAGTGTCCCGCACTGACAGGCTGGAGGAACAGAGTCTCTTCAGTCTGAAGGAAGTGTCCTGCACTGACAGGCTGGAGGAACTGAGTCTCTTCAGTCTGAAGGGAGTGTCCCACACTGACAGGCTGGAGGAACTGAGTCTCTTCAGTCTGAAGGAAGTGTCCTGCACTGACAGGCTGGAGGAACTGAGTCTCTTCAGTCTGAAGGAAGTGTCCTGCACTGACAGGCTGGAGGAACTGAGTCTCTTCAGTCTGAAGGGCGTGTCCCACACTGACAGGCTGGAGGAACAGTCTCTTCAGTCTGAAGGAAGTGTCCTGCACTGACTCTGGCTCCTTGACAGCCATGAATTAGAAGAAGTGGTTAGATGGATCAGCATGTCGAGTTTATTAGGAAATACAGATCAGCCCATCAGGGCTTCGCAGTTTCACACGTGTTCTCGCGGCTCAGAGAACAGAAACGTTGAAAAAGCGGTTTTTTGTTTTTCCGGTCTGTTTCCACGCCGCAGCTGAGCTCAGCTTTTTCATCGAGCGCTTTCATCACGCCTCCGCGCGCCTCGCTGCCAGCTCGGTTGGCGCCTCGCGGGGCGCCGCCAGGTGCGCTTCCGGGCTGCGCCGGAAGGAGCCCCCCGCAGGTGTGCCCGCGAGCCCGGTGGAGGGGGCACACGTGCGATCAAAGGGCGCCGTCGCCCGCCGCCGGCTCGACGTCACACACCGATAACGTCACCCGCGGTTTTGCCAACGCGACAAAAAAAAAAACCCAAGAGAAACTTGTTTTGCAGACGCCTCTTGCGAAAGCCCCGTTTCGGTTCCCTCTTCCCTTACCCCCCCCCCGTCTCCCCCCACCCCCTGTCTCCCCTCAACTCCTTCAGCCCGTTTCCGGGGCTGTCGGACCGAGCGGGCAAGTCGCGCTGGGGACGTCACCGCTGCCGTCATCCGAAAATGACGAACTACAGAGTCGGGCTGTTCTGTTGTCACGCCGATAGCAGTTCTATGCCTATACACTCGTATTTTTCTCATATACCCCTCTATATAAGAATATTTAAATATATATACATCCTTGTATTCATTCTTTAATTGCTACATCTGTTCTTTTTATTTTCCTGTTTACAACCGTAATATTGTACCCGTGCAATACATTTATATTTATATTATATATCTATATTTACATTCATATGTGCAATACGATTTTTCTGCGTACTGTTCTGTTCTAGTTTCTCTGTGTGTCCTGGACTGTGAGTAACTCTGTTAGTGCCACCCCCTCACTGTACTGATTGTATTGTGTTATTATTATTGTATCATTCGTCACACTGTGGCTGTGTTGTCTGTGTGAAGCTGCTGTTGCCCTGCAAATTTCCCTCACGGGATCAATAAAGTGTCCATCTCTCTTAATTCTGTGAACCTGAGCGTATGAACTGAAGAAAAACCTCCAGTCCGATTTCAAGCATTCTGCTAAATTAAACTATCCAGTCGTCTGTCCCAGCAAGCAACAGGCACAAGGCAGGGTTCGCCCTGGACAGGACACCAGTCCATCACAGGATACACACACACACCCTGGACAGGACACCAGTCCATCACAGGATACACACACACTCACCCTGGACAGGACACCAGTCCATCACAGGACACACACACACTCACCCTGGACAGGACACCAGTCCATCACAGGACATACACACACACACTCACACACCCTGGACAGGACACCAGTCCATCACAGGACACACACACACACTCACACACCCTGGACAGGACACCAGTCCATCACAGGACACACCCCTTTAACCCACCTGCCCGTCTCTGGACTGTCGCAGGAAACCGGAGCAGCCGGAGGACACCCCCACTGACACAGCGAGACCATGCAGACTCCACACAGACAGCACCCCCAGGGTCCCAGCCCCCGGCGAGGCAACAGTGCCACCCGCTGCGCCACGGCACAGCCCGGTAGGTAATGAATCTATAACCCCGCTTCGGTCACAACCGCCTGGCTTCTCCGGGAACATCGCGGTCTCCGTCCCACACACCCACGCGAGCTGCGCCTTTCCCACCCCTATCCCAGAAGGGGGAAAAGTTGGATTCGGGCGTTGGAAAGGACGGGCTTCACAGGGGGGGGGGAGCGACCCGGCGCAAGCGGACAGACACCGGCGGCGGCGCGCTTACCGGCCGAGAGCGCGCCCCGCAGGCAGAGGAGGGCCAGCGCGCACGCCAGGCGCATGATCGTCTCTGCAGCTTCTCCGACACCGGCCGAGCCGAGCGGACCAGGCGCTTGCAGGCGCGTTTAAAGACGGGACATGAGAGGAGGGGGGGGGGGGGGGGGGCGCGCCTTGCGTGCGTGACGATATTCCGGGCCAGTCGAGGAAGGGCGCGTCAGGCGCTGCCGACCCGAGGATGAAGACCGTCGGGGGTGAACGTTTCTTGATCGCATCCGACAGAAATGCGGTGTTTAGGCGTTGTTATTTTACGATGTCTTCATTTGTATACGTATGTATTAAGTACGACAGTCGAAACGGTGTCGGTCCACGCATCGCGGAATTGTCGCTTTCTGCGACGGCAAAAGGCATTCGATGTATAGGAGAGGTATCGGCGCGCGTGTTGAACCCACATTTTGCTTGATCCGCACTCTGTGGTCCTACTGAGCCATTCGGATGGTACCGGCAGGGTGTGTGAGTCTGTGTCCTGTGATGGACTGGTGTCCTGTCCAGGGTGTGTGAGTGTGTGTGTGTGTCCTGTGATGGACTGGTGTCCTGTCCAGGGTGTGTGAGTGTGTGTGTGTGTCCTGTGATGGACTGGTGTCCTGTCCAGGGTGTGTGAGTGTGTGTGTGTGTCCTGTGATGGACTGGTGTCCTGTCCAGGGTGTGTGAGTGTGTGTGTGTGTCCTGTGATGGACTGGTGTCCTGTCCAGGGTGTGTGAGTGTGTGTGTGTGTCCTGTGATGGACTGGTGTCCTGTCCAGGGTGTGTGAGTGTGTGTGTGTCCTGTGATGGACTGGTGTCCTGTCTAGGGTGTGTGAGTGTGTGTGTGTCCTGTGATGGACTGGTGTCCTGTCCAGGGTGTGTGAGTGTGTGTGTGTCCTGTGATGGACTGGTGTCCTGTCCAGGGTGTGTGAGTGTGCCCGCCTGGACTTCTTTAACACGGTTGGTTACTGAAGGTCGTCGCACAGAATGACATAGTAGCCATCGTGCCCAGCGGCCCTCCAGTCCAGTTCACATCAGTTCTGAATGTCCACCTTATAAAATACTGCAGCTTCAGGAAAGGTGTGTACAAAGCTCACAGAGACCCTCTCAACGAAGCGCTGTGCTCAAGCAATAAACACAGGAAAAACCGTACATCAGCTCCCCCTGGTGGCCACTGTAGGGAAAAATATCTGGTCTCTGGAGACCCTCCTGTATCTCTGTATATCCTGTCAGGTTAACAGTATTGAATCAACAGCATGAACCACTGCTACAGGAAAAGGCACCTGAAACACGTCAATGTGCATTCATACAACATTATTAAATATCCAGAATCAACAATAAAGCCACATACTGACAGGCCAACAAGGATTTACATTTTTATTATTATTATTTACAACCTTGGAAGTGCAGCTGTTATCGTCACTTCCAGGATTGCGGCACAAAAAAAGTTCGTTATTAGTTATTCACTTTCTTAAGATGTGATTTCATTTTTTTTTTGATGATCAAATCTATGCAGTGTAGCTGATAAAAATGACCAAAGAAACCCAGCCCCACAGTGATTAATTCTGTTATAAAGGATTCAGGCCCTGCGAGATCTCTGTATACACTCTGCAGAACTCCCCTTTCAGTCCGTACGGCCTCTCTAGGGACCAGAGCTGTTTGATGACGGGTCACTCTTGTTCTTGTCCTGGAAGACACGAGAGGGAGAGGTCAGAGGTCACAGAGAGGTCAGAGAGCATCGGGTTCAACAACCTGGCTGGGCAGCTTGTTCCACACCCCCACCACTCTTTGTGTCTATCTTACTGTAATAAACTGCCAGACGAGTACCACACCAGATAACTTATATGTCATCACATCCCTCCAGTCAGTTGATCTCACACTCACCCTGGGCCTCAGTTTACATGACGTCAGACCTCCTACAGGCTCCTAGGATGTAAAAACACAGATTGTCGTCAGTGAGACAGCAGCGCTCTGCTCTGCTCTGAGCTGTGCTCTGTCTAAAGGGCTGTCAGGTGAATCTCCACTGTGTACATTCACAGAGAGCAGCTCTGATTCCCTGCAGACTGAGTGACTCCTGCAGAAGGTCATGACGTTTTCTCCTGCCTCTCCCAGCCCTGCTGTACACACTGATCTCCACACCTCTCTCCCTCTCTCACCTCGTCCTTTCTTCCTCCAGAGGACACAGGCGGCGACGGGCAGCACCAGAGCCACAATCAGGACCCCGATCACTACCCCAGCGATGAGCCCAGTGTCCAGGTCGGGTTCCGGTTCTGTCAACACAGCAGGGGGGAAGAATGAGCCCGACTCCATGAGCTCTAGTTGGGAATGTGTGTCTGTGACTGTTTCTGGGGTGTGATTGAATATGCTCTGTTTCCTGTCCACAGTCTAGAGTCTAGTGGTTTAGATTCACACGATTATGTGTCACAATGTCCACGAGGAACCTGCAGAGCTGAGCCAAACAGCCGAATGTCTGTTCTGCCCTGAAGCCCTGCTCCAGCTGGACAGAGGATCTCTCTCTCACCCCAGTCCACCTCCAGCCTGTTGTCCAGGCCGCTGTGCTGGACCCTGCAGGAGTAGCGGTGTCTCTCTCGGCGCTCCTCCTCCTCCTCCTCCTCGCTGAGCGCCAGGCTCTTCCTCAGCTGGTAGGTCCCGTCTCCGTTGGGCAGCACCTCCCCCCCCGTCAGCTCCTGCTCCGGGACGGGACGCCCGTCTCTCAGCAGGCTCAGCTCCAGGGCCCGGGGGTAGAAGCCGGTGGCCAGGCAGGTCACCTCCGTCCCCCCAGAGAGGGCGGATGTCTTCTGGAAGACCCGGACCCTGGGCTTGACTGCGGAGGAAGAGGAGCAGTAGATCAGAGCTGAGAGGGGCATCGACTCTTTACCTATGATTCCCAACTGTGGTGACAGTGAAAGAGGCAGAAAACACTCTAAAAATCAAAAGTCCTGGGACAGTAGAGGGACGTTTGTCCATTTTTGCAGTGAAATAATGAAATTTGTGTTTCGAATCAAAAGACTAATAGGAGGCAAAAGTATGGCGTTTGAGGTTTTGTTTCTGCGTATTATTTCACAATCTCACAATCGACATTTGTTGTGTTCAATTGGCCCATTCCATTGGCCCTGGGTTCAATTTCTGGGGTGCTGTCTGTGTGGAGTTTGCATGTTCTCCCTGTGTTCAAGCGGGTTTCCTCTGAAGGCTCCGGTTTCCTCCCACAGTCCAGAGACACGCTGGTGGGTTAACGGGCTTCTGGGCTTCTGGTGTGAGAGAGGCTGTGTCTGTGATGGATTGCTCTACCCTGCCCTGTGACCCTGTACTGGATAAAGTGGATAGCAGATAAATGGATGGACTAGTACTCGTCCTTTAGCTTTTCACTGTAGCTACATGAAGTCTTGCCAGGGAAAAGGACACAGCTAATCAGCACTATGGGGTGATGTAGATGGGAAATTGCCCCCTGTGTCTGATGGAGAACAGACACAGTCTGTCATTCTAAGTGGTGCACATCCTGTACCTCTCATCACAGGTCTGTCCTTCTCCTGCTCCAGGTAGCTCTTCAGGACCTGGATGCACAGTGGCTGGTAGAAAACCTTCTGCTCGATTTGGTCAGACCTCAGCAGAGCCTCGTTGTTCTTTAATTCGGGCACCAGAGGATCCCAGCGGAAGTGGGTTATATTGTATTGGAGGAGATCTTGACCATCATAGGCGTCCCGGGCGTGAAACAGCTGTGTGCCGTTGTCGCTGAGCTCACAGGCAGCCTGTCTCTGGTAAGTGTGCAGACCTGTCACACACACACACACATAGATAAACACAGATCGGCCATACCACCCTGCAACTCACAATGGGCAGCCCCCCCACTGGAGCCCAGCAGGTGTGAGCCTGGCCAGTACCTGGAGGGGAGACTCCTGGGAGAGCTGAGGCTGCTGCTGGGAGAGGGGTGAGTGGGGCCAGCAGGGGGCGCTCTCACCCTGCAGTCTGTGTGGGTCCTGATGCCTCAGTACAGTGACGGGGACACTGGACTGTAAACAGGCGCCGTCCTTCACATGAGATGTAAAACCGAGGTCCTGACTCTCTGTGCTCATTAACAATCCCAGGGTGTCTCTCGAGAAGAGTAGGGGTGTTACCCCAGTGTCCTGGCCTAATTCCTAATAACCCCCCTCTCTGAACTGGCTCCATCCCTCTGCTCTCCTCCCCACCGAGAGCTGCTGTGTGCTGAGCGGACTGGAGCATCATCCAGGTGGGGGCTGCACACTGGGGGCGCTGGAGGGTATCCTCCTGACCTGGGAAGAGCTCTGAGGGGAGGGTCCGGCAAGGCGCTATATAAGTGAAGCTCTTCACTCTTTCACTGAAGAAAGATCTAATTATTCTTGAGCGCACAGGAACTGTCCCTATCTGCCTTTCTGTGTTGTTTGGCCTAAAGGGGCTTTTTTATGTTCTATACATGTGCATGTGACAGTTGTTTTTCTATGTCCTATACTCCCTGCTTCTCATTAAGTGTTAGTCTGTGTCTCTCCCAGAGAACCCCTTCTTTAGCGAAGGCATTAGTTCCACACCCACTGTCAAGAAACACGCAAACGCCAATTCATTTGAGTATCTAGTCCAGGCATGTCCTGAAAGAAGCTTGTTCCACACTCCCACCACCCTCTGTGTAAAGAAACACCACCTGGAGTCAGATTTAAGTACTTCCATGCATTAAACACTTGTACCTTGAGGTTCAGTGTTAATCTCGAGAATTTCTCTTCTCTGACTTTGTCGATGTGTTTTTTTCAGAAAGTTGAATATGCGTCTAAAGTCCCCTCCAGTTCTTAAACAGCTCCAGTTCCTTCACCCTGTCAGGGCCGGATATCCCTGAGGTCCGGGAATGTGTGAAACAGGAACCAGAGAGCACAAGTGGAAACTGCAGGGAAGTCGTGTTAAAACTGAGAACAGGAGGCTCTCCTGTACACAGAGAGTGGCGGGGGTGGGGAACAAGCTGCCCAGCCCTGTGGTTGAAGCCGATACCCTGTCTTCTCTCACACAGACACAGCTGGGTGAGCTCCTCCAGTCAGGACAGGAGGCTCTTCTGTACACAGAGGGTGGTGGGGGTGTGGAACAAGCTGCCCAGCCCTGTGGTTGAAGCCGATACCCTGGCTTCTCTCCAGACACAGCTGGGTGAGCTCCTCCAGTCAGGACAGGAGGCTCTTCTGTACACAGAGGGTGGCAGGGGTGTGGAACAAGCTGCCCAGCCGTGTGGTTGCAGCTGATACCCTGGCTTCTCTCCAGACACAGCTGGATGAGCTCCTCCAGTCAGGACAGGGGGCTCTCCTGTACACAGAGGGGGGTGGAGGTGGGGAACAAGCTGCCCAGCCCTGTGGTTGAAGCCGATACCCTGTCTTCTCTCACACAGACACAGCTGGGTGAGCTCCTACAGGCAGGACAGGAGGCTCTTCTGTACACAGAGGGTGGTGGGGGTGTGGAACAAGCTGCCCAGCCCTGTGGTTGAAGCCGATACCCTGGCTTCTCTCCAGACACAGCTGGGTGAGATCCTGGGATTAAATAACTACCAAGCAGGACAGATGGACTAAATGGCCCGCTCTCATTGGTGACCCATCTTATATAATTCTGCTTCTGGAAAAAAAATGTGTGAATGCATAATGGAGGACATACCAATGTCTGGTCACTCACCTCCACTGTGGTTAAAGTGCTTCATCGCGAGCTGCAGTTTTTCAAACATAGATTCGTAAGTGTGTTCGGCTGCTCTTTTCTTTTCCTCCTCGTTCTCCGCGTTGCCCAGGTCCGGGCGCCAGTGCCGTCGAGACACGACCCTCCTGTGGCTGCTGTCGTAGTACTCCATGGGCAGGCCATCCAGATACCCCACGACCACGAACTTTGGGACCCACGCGGCTTCTGTTGTCAGCGTGAAGGACCAGGACATGGAGTGCATGCCTGGGGTGGCAGAGAGAAATCCCAGGTTTCCAGGGAAGCTGTGTGCCAGGAATCGGCTCGTCTATCAGCACTGGCCCAGCGGAGCCTCAGCTTGCTGACACTCGCAGGACGAGAACTCGGGTGTGTCTGATTTTCCTCTCTAGTAAAAATATTCTAGGTCTGAAATATCTCTGATGTGCGAAATGGAGCTTCTCTTGTGAACATACCTACAACCCTCCATCACAGGACACACACACACCCTGGACAGGACACCAGTCCATCACAGGACACACACACACACTCACACACCCTGGACAGGACACCAGTCCATCACAGGACACACACACACACACACCCTGGACAGGACACCAGTCCATCACAGGACACACACACACACACTCACACACCCTGGACAGGACACCAGTCCATCACAGGACACACACACACACACACCCTGGACAGGACACCAGTCCATCACAGGACACACACACACACTCACACACCCTGGACAGGACACCAGTCCATCACAGGACACACACACACACACACCCTGGACAGGACACCAGTCCATCACAGGACACACACACACACTCACACACCCTGGACAGGACACCAGTCCATCACAGGACACACACACACTCACACACCCTGGACAGGACACCAGTCCATCACAGGACACACACACACCCTGGACAGGACACCAGTCCATCACAGGACACACACACACTCACACACCCTGGACAGGACACCAGTCCATCACAGGACACACACACACACACCAGGGCCAGTTTTCCCAGAAGCCCATTAACTCAACAGCTTCTTAAGAAGACAGAGTACCAGCGAAGCCATGGAGAACATGCAAACTCCCCACAGACAGCACCCCAGCCTGGATATTCCGAAAGATTGGGAAAATCGCCTTGTCCTACAGTGTCAGACGGATCTTAATTTAAAATGCGATCTGTTTTTTTTTTTCCCATGTTAAACCGTCCTGTCCTGTATCTTTGCAGTTTGTTAAGGTTCTGTATCTGAACCTCGTCTGAAATAGATATAAACACAGCCAGAACCTCCCGTCAGGATCCAATCGGGGCCCGAGACTGGGTCGGGCACGAAGCTCTGACTTCGAAAAAGCAGAGCACACCTTTTCAACGTTCAACCTTAACAACACAAGCTCCTGCCTGTCCCGGGATCTGATTTTCTGTCTTTTCATCTCCCTGTCGGAAGCCGGCAAGCAAGTTCTTTCACACGGCCTCAGCCAGACCCCCAGGTTATCGAGTGACACGACGATTCCAGGAGTTTTTTGGTCCAGACCCGCAGAGAGACAATTAAAACCTGCCTTCTGCTTTCAGACTGCAGCAACACGGCAGCAAAGGGCGGCTGTGTTTTGTTCAAGCCCTTTTCCCTAAAAGGTGGGTTTGTTTTCTAGCGGTGCATCAGAGACAGAGACAGACCCCCGAGAGCCCACAATGGACATCCCACAGCGTCCCTGGAATTGAAAGTCAAGGGGGGAGTCTTGTCTCAGTGGTGCTCGGTCCTAAACCCCCTGAACCAAGCACAGACGCCCCAGTTTTCCGAGCCCGCAAGCTCCTCGTGCAGTGGGCAGCACGAGAGTTTTTCCGTCCGCTTCTGTTGTGGAGGAAGATCAAAAAAGACTTTCCCATCTCCTCCCGCCCCCCCCCGGGCAAATTTCACAACAGGGGCAGATCGTCTCGAGAGCAACAAGACAGACAGAATGCTGGGATAGAGAGTTAAAGGTCTTGAATTCAGAGCCAGGGGTCTTTTGGGTTAACTGTATTATGCAGTAGTAGGGCCTCATTTACAAAGCTGTGTAGACTTTTAATCACTAGGTTGTAGAAAACATATTGACAGACTGAAGGAACTGAGTCTCTTTCGTCTGAAGGGAGGGTCCCACACCGACAGGCTCGAGGAACTGGGTCTCTTTAGTCTGCAGGGAGCGTCCCACACCGACAGGCTCGAGGAACTGGGTCTCTTCAGTCTGAAGGGAGCGTCCCGCACCGACAGGCTGGAGGAACTGAGTCTCTTCAGTCTGAAGGGAGCGTCCCGCACTGACAGGCTGGAGGAACTGAGTCTCTTCAGTCTGAAGGGAGCGTCCCACACCGACAGGCTGGAGGAACTGAGTCTCTTCAGTCTGAAGGGAGCCTCCCACACCGACAGGCTGGAGGAACTGAGTCTCTTCAGTCTGAAGGGAGCGTCCCGCACTGACAGGCTGGAGGAACTGAGTCTCTCCAGTCTGAAGGGAGCGTCCCGCACTGACAGGCTGGAGGAACTGAGTCTCTTTAGTCTGAAGGGAGCGTCCCACACTGACAGGCTGGAGGAACTGAGTCTCTCCAGTCTGAAGGGAGCGTCCCGCACCGACAGGCTGGAGGAACTGAGTGTAGCGGCGAGGCTTAATAATAAGGCAGAATTAAGTGTTTCTGAGCTTCCCAAATGAGGCCCCATTTCTCTGTTCATCTCTGTGGAGCAGCCACAGAGAGCCCATTAGTGCAGGGTGATTTAAGGTTTCCTAGGACAGCTCCCAAAGGGGGATGCACTTAGCTAAGTCTGGCTATCATGATCAATGGTCATCCATTGGCACCTATCTGTCTAGGGAGTGCCAGATGGACATCTGGACTGCATTCCTAGATGTCAGGAGTAAGTGACTCATATCTCACCTTGATCAACCAATCAGGGACTGGTAGGGCTGAGTAACCCACGTGGGACTCTGATGCCCATGGAACTTTCAGCCAATCAACGAGCTGAAGTTCCTCCAGGTAAAAACAGGCAACACAGGCCTGGAGATTCAGAAGAGATTCAGTGAGACTTCTGTGGACTTTTCTAAAGGGAATTCAAAGGAGAATTCCAGGGCAGGACGGCCCAGGAGCAGAAGGCTCCCAAGGGCAGGACATTCTCGCAGCGCGCCTCCTGACCATCCTGAGACTCAGCCCGGACCACCATGGAACGGCCAGTGTGTCCGAGTGCCAGAACTTTCCTCTGTTCTAAGAGTCTAGAGCGGAGGTTGCCAGAGAATAACCAGAGGATCCACCCGAGGTTAGCACCAGCAGCAAGCCTTGTGAACAGGTCGGAACTGTGGACAGCTGAATCACTATTCAGAACTAGCTCTTCACCAGGAACGAACCGGTCCTCTTCCTGACTTGCTGGGATCCACAGTCATCTTTTCTCCTGTGCACAAACTTTGCTAGTTAAAGCCAACACTAACTAGCCGGTCAGTGAGCATCTGCAGCGCACCGTCGCAAGCTTGTTTCTTTGTGCCCGCAGGAGATCTGAATCCCCAAAGATTGGATGAGTATTCAACTTCAATGCATTACAGCTCGAGAATTCAATTGTTATCCCAACCAGTTGATATCAATTTAATTCCTAAGAGTTATGTACTTGTTTTGAGTATCTAATGTAGAAGTTATAACCAAGTTCATTTACGAAACGGTCTTAATGAATGATATACTGAACGTATGTCCTCTTGATATGTGTAACTCTTTGTAACTGATTGAATATATATCTTTTGTATTCTGATAACCCTCTCGATAAGATCTGTTAGGTTTACATGCATATTCTATGTATTAATAAATGTATCCTCGTGTATTAGTACCTGTGCGTGTGCGTTGTTTGAGTTATGTCGCATGGTTGGATTCTAAAGCCATCAAAAGAATCAACTTTGTGATTTACTGCTACAATTGATAATTGTCTCAGTAAATGCCCAAACCCTACAGAACTGGTGCCTTCAGAGAGCCACAACGTTACATATTTGGCGTCCCTGAACGGCTATGAAACATTACATGAGTCTCTCCAGTCTGAAGGGAGCGTCCCACACCGACAGGCTGGAGGAACTGAGTCTCTTCAGTCTGAAGGGAGCGTCCCGCACCGACAGGCTGGAGGAACTGAGTCTCTCCAGTCTGAAGGGAGCGTCCCACACTGACAGGCTGGAGGAACTGAGTCTCTTCAGTCTGAAGGGAGCGTCCCGCACCGACAGGCTGGAGGAACTGAGTCTCTCCAGTCTGAAGGGAGCGTCCCACACTGACAGGCTGGAGGAACTGAGTCTCTTCAGTCTGAAGGGAGCGTCCCGCACCGACAGGCTGGAGGAGCTGAGTCTCTTCAGTCTGAAGGGAGCGTCCCACACCGACAGGCTGGAGGAACTGAGTCTCTTCAGTCTGAAGGGAGCGTCCCACCCTGACAGGCTGGAGGAACTGAGTCTCTCCAGTCTGAAGGGAGTGTCTCACACTGACAGGCTGGAGGAACTGAGTCTCTCCAGTCTGAAGGGAGCGTCCCACACATGATTGATATTACAGTCCTTCTCGAAACAACGCCAGACCAAATAGCTGGGCTGGGAAAAGAAGAAGGTGAAACCTACTGGCAGCAACGACTTCTCCTGTGAGCAGAACCGCGAATATCGCCGGGAGCTCCATCGCCGCGGCGTGGCGTCGCGTCTGCGCTGGCTGTCCCGTTCCGGCTGTCCTGCAAGCGCCGAGCGTCCTCGTCTCTGGCTTTCACTCCGAGGAATCAAACTTGCAGAAGCACGAACGCCAATGAGACATTCGCCCAGCCTCCAAGGAGACGGGGCACATCCAGACAAGCTGGGACAGCCCTGGAGAAATTTGTTTTCAAAAGCGCACCTGGCTTCAGACAGGACTGGCACAGACTAGACTTTTTTTTCCGGACTGGGAATCGGAGCCAGCTGGAAAAAAAAACGTGTTGGATTGTGATACAAACAATACACCAGAGCTTAGGTTTAGTCCATGGGTTTCTAGTCCTGCTCCTGGAGTGGTCAGTGTGTGTGTGTGTGTGTGTGTGTGTCTGCAGAGTCTCCAGGGGTCTTTAAAGCAGGGCTGTCCAGTCCTGGTCCTGGAGGGGTCAGTGTGTGTGTGTGTGTCTGCAGAGTCTCCAGGGGTCTTTAAAGCAGGGCTGTCCAGTCCTGGTCCTGGAGGGGTCAGTGTGTGTGTGTCTGCAGAGTCTCCAGGGGTCTTTAAAGCAGGGCTGTCCAGTCCTGCTCCTGGAGGGGTCAGTGTGTGTGTGTGTGTCTGCAGAGTCTCCAGGGGTCTTTAAAGCAGGGCTGTCCAGTCCTGGTCCTAGAGGGGTCAGTGTGTGTGTGTCTGCAGAGTCTCCAGGGGTCTTTAAAGCAGGGCTGTCCAGTCCTGGTCCTGGAGGGGTCAGTGTGTGTGTGTCTGCAGAGTCTCCAAGGGTCTTTAAAGCAGGGCTGTCCAGTCCTGGTCCTGGAGGGGTCAGTGTGTGTGTGTCTGCAGAGTCTCCAGGGGTCTTTAAGGCAGGGCTGTCCAGTCCTGGTCCTGGAGGGGTCAGTGTGTGTGTGTCTGCAGAGTCTCCAGGGGTCTTTAAAGCAGGGCTGTCCAGTCCTGGTGCTGGAGGGGTCAGTGTGTGTGTGTGTGTCTGCAGAGTCCCCAGGGGTCTTTAAGGCAGGGCTTCAAGAGGTCTCCAGAAATGTCTGGTGGGGAATTTCCCCATCTAAAGGTTTTGTGATTCTGCCAGATATGGATGATTGTGCTCTGATCAATACTCCTGATGTCAAAGACATGGGGGTGAATACTGACCAGAGTTCATTAACTATGCAATGTTACACATTTGTGAAACTGAGTACCGTTCATTTATGACCCGGCAGAAAAACAAATTTTTTTATAAATGGTGTTTGATTTGCAGTCACAAAATGCACAGTGCTATTAAACTTCTGATCAGTTAAAAACCAACAGGTGATCGATTCTTCCTGATCTTCACTGATCTGCCGTTCACATGGACCCAATTTATAATCTGCCTCCCACCGTGCCGGTGCACAGGACCACCCCAGGAATGAATAAAACAAGAAACGTCCACTAATTAGTCTTTATTGGTGTGTCCCCAGCTTGTAACCGCGAATGAAATTTGAGTTGTTTTCCGAACACCTTTTTTTTTTTAAGGCGAAGGAGATGGAAATGCGCGTCTACTTAAACTCCATTTTTAATTTAAAAAAAAAAACACCAAGGCGAAAAGATTTGTAATTATCTCTAGCGACTTTCTGTTTTGTTTTTTTTTTTTGTTCGTCCTTCTGTTTTTTGGGGGGGGGGCAGACGGCGTCTCCTTTGCTTGTGTCGTTTGATGGTGATGTTCGGCCAAACGTGAGGCACGGGGTTGTGGGGGAGGTGGGGACGCGCCAGGTGCCCACAGGGCGGCGCTGTGGCCGGCTTTGTTTTTGAGTCAGGCAGCGCGTCGGCCGCCAAAGACAGCGCGGAGGACCCCGCCTCCCCCCCCCCCCCTGCGCGTGTATAAGACGGGCGGCGCGTGAGCCTCGCTTCCTTCTCGTCGCTGGTCCTGCAGGCATGGCTGAGGTGAGGCGGCTGTCCGGGGGTCTTAGCGCGGTATTATTATCATTATTATTATTATCATCATCATCATCATCATCATCAGCAGTCTGAGGGGTGCTAGGTGTTCAGAAATACCGCCTAGGCTGCAGTCCACGTCTCAGCTTGAGGAATGTTTTACATGTGCGTTGAACCCTCGTCTTGCATCGGAGCCGGGCAGGGTGACCGGGGCGGCCTGTGGTCTTCTGAAATTATTTCTGTTTCCACCGGCGAGTGAAGGGTGGGGCCGCGCTCCCCTCTTTGCAAGTTGTGGGTAGGGGGGGGGGGGGGTTATTTTTCCCTCTTCTCAGGCGTGATGATCTGGGGCCCGTCCTTGCAGTCACGGAGCTGGGGGGTGGTAGCAGCTGGGCCTTGATAGTGCGGTTTGCGGACGAAATAGACGCCAGGAGTCGGATGTAATTCGGGAGCGCGGGGACGCGCCTGGCGGGGACGCGCGCGGGGATGAGCCAGCAGACTAGAGTCTCTGATGACGTCATGAAGCTCTTTCACAGTGCACTGAGCGCGCTCCCCGCCAAGGCGACCGTGTGCGTCTGTCTGTGTGTGTGTGTGGGGTGGGGAGTGGGGAATCTCGCTCGCTTTCACGCGTGTTGTGGGTGGGGGGGGGAGTATCTGTAACAGGGCGTTTTTTTTTAATGCGTGTGCGCGTTCCCAGGGTTCGGGAGACGAGCCGTCCCGGCCGGCGTCGGGGGTGGCGGTGGATTTCCCGGACTACACGAAGAGAGGCGGGAGGAGGAGACTAAAGGTACGCGACGCCGGGGCGGGGGGGGTTCTCTTCCGGCTGCGTTCGTCTCTTCCGGGTCGTTGGAAGAGCTTCCTCGATCCCCTTTCCCGGTCGGTTTGGAGTCGCGAAGGCAGAGCTGTGTGACAGCCGAGACTGTTGGGTTGGCGTCTTAAGGGGGTGTTGCTGCAACCCCAACATCGGTTTGCGGGGGTGGATGTGGGAGGTTGGGGAGGGGGGGGGGGGGCTGCAGCTGTAGTGCTGTCTGTGTGGAGTCTGCACGTTCTCCCTGCGGTTGTGTGGGCTTGCTCCCACAGACGAGCAGTTAGCGTGTTGGGGGTCTGGGAGAACTGGCTCTGGAGTGTGTGCGCCTGTGGGGCAGGCGGAGTGGACGTGGGGGCACCGGTGTGGTGGTGTCCAGGCACTGACCTTTCTTCATTCCTTCCTTCCAGGGGGTGATGTAGCGGTTGACCGGGCACTGGACGTCTGGCCAGTTGGACCTCAAGGTGAGCCTTTGGATTGCATTTGAAATTGGGGTAGGAGGTGCATCCTTACACCGACAGTGGTAGGGGTGGGGGAGCAAGCTGCCCAGCCCTGTGGTTGAAGCCGATACCCTGGCTTCTCTCCAGACACAGCTGGGTGAGCTCCTCCAGTCAGGACAGGAGGCTCTACTGTACACAGAGGGTGGTGGGAGAGGGGAACAAGCCGATACCCTGGCTTCTCTCCAGACACAGCTGGGTGAGCTCCTCCAGTCAGGACAGGAGGCTCTTCTGTACACAGAGGGGGGTGGGGGTGGGGAACAAGCTGCCCAGCCCTGTGGTTGAAGCCGATACCCTGGCTCCTCTCCAGACACAGCTGGGTGAGCTCCTCCAGTCAGGACAGGAGGCTCTGCTGTACACAGAGGGGGGCGGGGTGGGGAACAGGCTGGCCAGCCCGGGAGCGATTCACTTCCGCCAGGAGGGCTGAGCGATCTCCGGTCTCGTGTTGTCCGTGACGGAATCGAGCTTTCCCAGGCCGGAGGGGGTGGCGGGGGGCGCGCGCGATGATGAGCCAGCAGACTAGAGTCTCTGATGACCTCATGAAGCTCTTTCACAGTGCACTGAGCGCGCTCCCCGCCACGGAGACCATGGGTTCGATTTGTCTTTTTTTTTTTTTCCCTTCGGTGTCTGAACTGGCTTTTCAAGCACTCACTCTCTCTCTCTGTCTCGGGTTCACAGGTGGGGCTCGAAGTCTGACCCCCCGAGGTGATGGGGGGGGGAGCCCAGATCGCGGACGAGGAGGGGGACCGACCCGTTTGCAGGTGAGTCTGGGGTCCCCGGCCCTGGTGTGGGGCGCCCCCGAGCTTCTGTGGGGTGTGTAGCCAAGCAGGCTGGACCTGCCTGCTCCACCCCCTCCCCCCCTGGTCTTGACCCATCATGGCCTCCTAATCACCCCCCTCTCTGAACTGGCCCCATCCCTCTGCTCTCCTCCCCACTGAGAGCTGCTGTGTGCTGAGCGGACTGGAGCATCATCCAGGTGGGGCTGCACACTGGGGGGGCTGGAGGGGATCCCCCTGACCTGGGAAGAGCTCTGAGGGGAGGGTCCGGCAAGGCGCTATACAAGTGTGGGGGATTATTATTCATGTGTACGTCATCTCTCCATCTGATGTGTCCGCTTGTCTCGTCTCCTAGGTGTGGAGCAGCCCTGCTGAGGAAGACCGGGATTTTTGTGGGTGAACAAGACTGGGATGTTCCCCGTTGAGGTAATTAATTTTCCTCCCTTCTGTGTGGATAGAAACTCCAGTTTTAGGGAACTTGACCACCCCAGGCCTGTATCCTGACCTGGGCAGCAGTGGTGCTCGGGCGGTACGTCCACACCTTAACTGGGGTGATGAATTACCCATCCTGCACTGCAGCTTCCCGAGCTGCGCCTGGTTGGGCGAGCCAGGCGCCGGACTCCATCTTGGCTCCAGGGCGGGTGGGACGCGCGTCGTGGGCGGGGGAGTGCAGCGGTGGAGCCCTGAGCCAAAATGGCGGCCACTGCGCGGCAGTTTCTTTGCCCCGGAGGCGTCGGTGATGAGTGCTTTAATTCGGTTCACTGACTTCTGTCGTGACGATAAACCCGCAGCGCACTGAGACCCTCTTCGCTGTGTGCGCCACGGCGCCCTCTGCTGGGTGGGGTGGGGGGGGGGGGGGGAGATGAACCTTTTAGTCTGGCAGGAAGTAGTTGCGTCCGTCTAGATTACTGGTTCTTGTGCGTACCCAGTGCCAGATTTTCATGCCTCTTTTTCACTGTTAAGTGCCCAGACAAGCAGCTCAAGATTTCGTTTGTCCAGACCTAGAACAGGAACTAGCTTATTTTGATGGCATGTTCAGGGTAACCTGTGCCCCCCCCCCCCCCCCCCCCCCAGTTTTTAAGCAGTGGTTCGGTCCAGGTGCCCCTTTCCTGGACCTCGGTGCTTCGCGGTGGACTCTACCATCTCCTGTTGGAGGAGGGGTGCCCTTCTGACTCTGTCTCCTTGTTTCTGCAGGGGGGTGAAGACGTCATGGGTGGGTGGAGAAGCAGGAAGTCCCGGGACTGGACGAGCGCTTGAGTTTTGCGGACGCCGTCCATTCCGTCTGCTCCTTTTTTTTTTTTTTTTTTTTGCAATTAAACGTTTGGAAACGGTCTCTTTCGAGTCCTGCTTGATTCCTGGGGGTGGGATGGTGTGGGTGGTTTCGGTTCTGTCGGTAACCGAGTGGGTTTGGAGTCCCCCCCCTCCCCCCCACGCTTGGTCCAGGCTCGCAGGTCCGGTGGGAGCGGCTGTCGGACCCAAGCCCCGTTTAAAACGTGGCGTTGGACCCGTCTCCTGACTCGTGTGTCGGGACACGCGGGGGCGGTGCTGTTGAGAGGAGGGATGTTGACCCTGGTGTCCCGACTAGCCTCCCTCTAGCTTGTCCAGTCCGTCCTCCCTTAATTCCCCTGCTGCTGTAGCTTCTCTTTCCTGGTCGGCTGTGCGTCTCCCAGCTGGGGGCCGCTGGTGCTGAGCGGTCGCTGTGCGTCTCCCAAGTGGGCCTTACCGGTGCAGAACGGTTGGTGTGCGTCTCCCAGCTGGGGTTTACCGGTGCAGAAGGATGGCTGTGTGTCTCCCAGCTGGGGGTCACTGGTGCCGAGCGGTCGCTGTGTGTCTCCCAGCTGGGGGTCACTGGTGCCGAGCGGTCGCTGTGCGTCTCCCAGGTGGGCCTTACCGGTGCAGAACGGTTGGTGTGCGTCTCCCAGCTGGGGTTTACTGGTGCAGAAGATGGCTGTGTGTCTCTCAGGTGGGGGTCACTGGTGCAGAATGATTGCTGTGCGTCTCCCAGCTGGGGGCCGCTGGCGCTGAGCGGTCGCTGTGCGTCTCCCAGCTGGGGGCCGCTGGCGCTGAGCGGTCGCTGTGCGTCTCCCAGCTGGGGGTCACTGGTGCAGAATGATTGCTGTGCGTCTCCCAGCTGGGGGCCGCTGGCGCTGAGCGGCCGCTGTGCGTCTCCTAGCTGGGGGCCGCTGGTGCAGAAGATGGCTGTGTGTCTCCCAGCTGGGGGCCGCTGGCGCTGAGCGGCCACTGTGCGTCTCCCAGCTGGGGTTTACTGGTGCTGAGCGGCCGCTGTGTGTCTCCCAGGTGGGGGCCGCTGGTGCAGAATGATCGCTGTGTGTCTCCCAGGTGGGGGCCGCTGGTGCAGAATGATTGCTGTGTGTCTCCCAGCTGGGGGCCGCTGGTGCAGAAGATGGCTGTGCGTCTCCCAGCTGGGGGCCGCTGGCGCTGAGCGGCCGCTGTGCGTCTCCCAGCTGGGGGCGCTGGTGCAGAATGATCGCTGTGTGTCTCCCAGCTGGGGTTTACTGGTGCTGAGCGGCCGCTGTGCGTCTCCCAGCTGGGGGCGCTGGTGCAGAATGATTGCTGTGTGTCTCCCAGCTGGGGTTTATTGGTGCAGAATGATTGCTGTGCGTCTCCCAGGTGGGGGTCACTGGTGCAGAATGATTGCTGTGCGGCTCCCAGCTGGGGGGGGTCACTGGCACAGAACGATCACTGCGCCTCTCCAAGGTGGGACTGCTCTTTACCAGAGGAGGGAGTGTCCCATTCTGTACATGTCCTGAAACTTTAACAAACGCTTCCGTTCTGTTAAGACTGGAGCCCTCCTGGTCTCGGGTGGGTTTCGTTCTCGGTTGTGTACCGATTGTGAACGGCGAGCTGACAAAAAAAGGTCTGCTGGGAGATGGGGCGGGGGGGGGGTGTCGTTACAGCAGTTCATCTGCAGGGCCCGAGCGCGGTTCTGCTCGATTATGAAGACGCATCTTCCATTTCTGTTCGTGTCGAGCGCCTGTGCCTCGTCGGTTCCGCCGCTGGGTGGCGGTGTTACCCTCCACCCATACACACCCACACACCCTCGGCGGGAGGAAGGCGGCGGTACCGGTCCGGCCAGCTGTGGCGGGAGGCTAAAGATAGATCCTGTGGGACAGCTGGAATGTGCTGCGGGCTGCTCCAAGGACAAGGTGTGTTTCAGCCGAAGTCGGCAAAAAAAAAAATGTGCATTAACAGCCCGGTGCGCGTTGCAGAGAAACGCTGGAGCACGGCCCCTATCGCGCGTCTCGGCAGCGCCTTGAAACTCTTCACAAAGGTCGCTCTTCCTGTTTCTCAAGGCCCTGCGCCCTTTTTATCCAGGATCAGTCCTGGCTGACAACTCCTCACGCTCTCTGCGAAGACGGTCTTGTTTGTGCGCAAAATAAAAAAAAAAAAATCATCCTTACACTTGTAATAGCGCTTTTCTGGACATAAAACTAAAACTCAAAAGCTCTTCCCACCTAAAAGTAAGGTGCCGTCCCGCGTGACTCCCCCCCCGCCACACACACAAGCGCGCACACACACACCTCATCTCGCCCCCTCGGTCGCCGTTGACCAATCGCAGCCCCAGCAGGCAATACCGGAATGTCAACTCCCATAGGACCGCGGAGACGTCCATCGCAGCAAGAGAACGCCTCTTGATGATAATAATAATAATTGCTTACAGTTATATAGCGCTTTTCTGGACACTCCACTCAAAGCGCTTTACAGGTCATGGGGACTCCCCTCCACCACCCCCAGTGTGCAGCCCCACCTGGGGCCATAGTGCGCCAGTCCTCTCCCCACACACCAGCTCTCAGTGGGGAGGAGAGCAGAGGGATGGAGCCAGTTCAGAGAGGGGGGTGATTAGGAGGCCATGATGGGTCAAGACCAGGGGGGGAATCAGGCCAGGACACTGGGGTAACACCCCTACTCTTCTCGAGAGACACCCTGGGATTGTTAATGACCACAGAGAGTCAGGTTTTACGTCTCATCCGAAGGATGAGAGAGAAATTCGTGTAAGCGAAACTACAAATAAACCAGGCAGACTTTTTATTTGGCAAAGATACTGAATAGCTTCTGACCCCCCGTAGTCTAGTGCTAAGGGTAAAACCTCAAACGGGGAACGCGAGTAGCTTTTCCACGTCTGAAATATAAAACCCCACCTTTTCGCTCGGCAGAGGGCTACAAAAAAAGGGCGATCGCTTTTTAAGCACGTTTTTTTTTCCCCCCTCCATCTTTCATCACCGCCCGGAAAACGCTCACATCCAAGCTCAGAAAGATGCAGGTCTCCATGCCAGAGGGCAGCACGGCTGTCCCTGTCCTGACAGGCCATCCCCTGTTGTGTGTACAAAGAAATAAACGCGGATAACAGGAGGTGAGGCGGTGCCTCCAGGTGGGGCTGGAGGGGATCCCCGTGCCCTGTCAAGCGCTTTGAGTGGAGTGTCCAGAAAAGCGCTATATAAGTGTCAGCAATTATTATTATCGTTGTTGTTATTACTGCGGGCTCAATCGCAGAGCCAGGCGCGCGTCCGCTGGCGGGGCCCCTCCGAGCCGCCGTAGTTGTAGTCCGCTCGGCTGCTTCCGGCTTCCGTCCCGGCGCTGGCTGGCTGCTGCAGTCTCGCCTGCTGTGTGAGTGTGTGTGAGAGAGAGAGACGCGCACAGAGAGCTGGACAAGTTGCCAACAAGCACCGACTGGGAACGGGGAGAAAACTGGGAGACGGAAGGCGCCGGGAGGCAGGTCGAGAGCAGACCCTCTCCCCCTTCCCCCTCAAACATTACAGAGGCCCGTCGCCTGCCACCTCTGCAGAAAGGGAGGATAACGAGCGACAGCTTTCTGCGGGACACTCCTCCTCCTCCTCCTCCCTGGATTTGGGACATGCCAGAGAACAAGGAACTTCCGACTAAACTTTTAAGTTTTTTTTTTCCTGCGCTCTCTGGGTTAAACGGCGGTGTTTTTTTTTGCGGGAGGGTCGACTCGATCCAACTCCTTTTAACCGCTGTTGTTGGTGGCGGCGGCGGTGTTTTTTTTTTGGTCTAAACAGAGGCGGGTATGGGCGCACCGCGAGTGCACTGGAAGCGTGTTTCTCTCGGGCCGGCTCTGGAGGTGAAGAGAAGGATTGATTTATTGTTTTCTGTCTTGCAACAGTCTGCTTCGCCTCCCGTGTCGCGGGATTAACCCTCCCCCGACGTCCAAACCCTTTCATTTTTTTTTTTTTTTTTAGGGAGGAGGGAGAGGACGTCGCAGACGGTCCAGCTTCTCGGGGTTTTGGGAATCGCGGTCGAACTTTGGCCGAACTTTGAGCGCTGTGGGGCCGGGAGAACTTTGGACCCGAGACTGGTCCCCTGTCAAGTCGGATTAAGTCGTTTTTTAAGGGGGGGTTTCTCGGCGCACGACAGCTCAGTGTTACCGGCTCGGTGGAAAGGAATTCGGGAGACGGCGAGGAAGTGTGTGTGTGTGTGTGTGTCGGGGGGGGGGGGAGAAGGAGGAGTCGGCGCTTTTATCCCATATTCCTTAATAAGGACAGGCACGGCGGAAACAACCCCCGCCCGCCCGCCCCTCTGGAGCCGGGAGATACTTCGCGTTAGCGGGAGCCGAGCGGGTCGGGTTATTACCCACCCCCAAAAAATAATAAAATAATAAATAAATAAAACCTCCCCCCGTTTGTGGGGAGGGCGGGCCGGAGTCGAACCGAGCCCGAGCCCGAGCCCAAGCCCAAGTGAGCAGCCGGTTCGGAAATACCCTCGTGGTGGGGGGGGGGGGCGATTGATCAATCGACTGGGCATTTCGGTTCCTTTAGAAGATCAAACTTCGTGGTCGCCGGCCCCTATTGTATTAAACGGAACCAGGCTGTCTGGACGGCTGTGCTAGAGGCGTGCGGTCCTAGGAGGGCCTGTGTCGTCTGAGAGGGCAGGAGGGAAGAGATTCAGTCCGGTCTGTGACACACACACACACACACCTGTCCGGCCGCGGGGTATCGCGTTGCTCCCCGGGACAGGACGGCCGCGGAGTCGTCCCGAACTCGGGCTCCTCGAGAGAGAAAAGGGAAAAGAAGTTTTCGGACAAGGCGAAGTTTCAGCCGGTCAGGCGGGGTGTCATCACGGCCCGGGCGGAGGGTCAGGGGTTCGGGGACGCACACAACAGGAGTTATTGACCCCCCCCCCCCCTCTTCACAGCCCGGCTAAGTCTTAGAGTGCGGCCGCTCGGTCTCTCTCAAAGGAACTCGAGCCCAGCCCTGCCGTGTTCGAGCGTACCTCGTTCTCTGGGACAATATATTTTTTTAAAAATCAAAACAAAACCACGGATTTACATCGGTCGGACGCTTTTTAGTTGTTGTTGTTTTGTTTTTTTCTTCCTGTGGGACGAAATTTATTTTTGAGGGAACAACAACAACAACAACAACAACAACACAAAAAAAAAAAATATATATTTCCGGGGACTAAATAACCCGACTTGAAAGATGGAGAGCTGAAGGTTAGTGGCTTTTGTTGTTGTTTGTCGTTGATCGTGCGGCGACGCTCTCCACAGCGAGTCTAATTCGCGCCCGTCCCGTACCTCGGTAGTTTGTAGCGAGTTAATTCTCGAAACGCACGGGTGTATTTTTGTTGTCTTGGGTTTTTGACGTCACCTTTTTTTTAACCCCTGCGGAACTGTCGTTTTTCCGAGTTCTCTCCGTCGGGCTTTTCGGAGCGAAACCCCCGACAGACTTTTTTGGGGTTTTTACGACAGAAAGTCCAGGGGCGCTACTTTTTTGGTGGGGGGGGGGGGAGCACTTTTTTTTTCGCCTAAACCACCACAACGTCAGCTTTTCCGCCACCTGGGGCCGTGCGCGCAGGTAACCGGGCGGGCCGCCATCTTTGTTCTCCTGCGCTCCCACCTCCTCTCCTCTCCTCTCTCTCCCGTCGTTCACGAAACACAGGGTGGGGGGGCAGTCCGGATCAATACCGAGGATCCCGGCGGTGCGTTTAGACCCGAGGCGGTGGAGAACCGAGTTCTTGTGCCCGAAAACGTCCCCCCACCCCTCGCGGGTTAAGAGACCTGTAACCTGACGGACGGGCCGGATATGCGCCTGGAGACGGACTTTATTTTTACTTTATTAAATTTTTTTTCCCCCTCGCGAACCATCTGTCATTTTCCCCTGCCGAGAGCCCCACTAGTGGAAGGGAAGGCTCCTTTTTGAGGGGAAAACCTGTACGTACACACGTGTACGTACGTACGTACACACACACACACACACTTTGTGTGGCCCTTTTATTTAGAGAGTTTTTCTCTAAATGCTGACGGAAGGGCGTCTGAAGAGGGATTCTGTTCGAGCCCTTTATTGCTTAATTGGACTTGCTAATTGCTTAATTGGGCCAGGCCGAAGCCCCGGCTTGGGGGTTTAAAGAGACAGCGCCCCCCGACTGAGGGGAGTTGGGGACCACTTTTGTGGGGGGGAGATGGCGGTCTGGGGCCGAGGCTGGGGGTGGGTGAGTCCTGTGTTCTCCTACCGGCCCTGGGGGGCGAAGGAGGAAGAGGAGGAGGAGGAGGAGGAGGAGAGGATGAAGTGTGAGGCGCGGATGAAGAGGGCGGGAGGGGGCTGGGGAGGATGGGGGTCATGGGGTTGGGGCTGGGGGTGGCGGAGGGTAAAGGTCGCGGGGGCGGAAGGGGGGGTCGACGAGCTGGGGGCGACCGGGGAAGAAGAAGAAGAAGAAGAGGAAGAGGAGGAGGTGGAGGTGGAGGTGGAGTGTGAGGGCGCCCCCTGGTGGCGGAGGTGGAGAGCGGCGCTCTCTCCCGCCTCCTGGCTCCGGCCCCGGCAGGAGGCGGGGAACCCTGAGGAGGAGGAGGAGGAGGCGGCGAGGGTGGGGGCGCCCGGGGCTCCCCGGCAGGCACCCCGGCTCTGCGGCCTGTGGCGCTCCTGGCGGGGGGCGGTGCGGCCCGAGCACTACGAGATCTGCCCCAACCTCCTGCGCCACCTCTCCGACCTGACCCTGGCGGTCCTCCTGCGGGCCGCGGGACCGCCGGCGCGGGCGGCGCTGGAGCTGCTGGGCGTGCCCGCCGGCGCCCCGCGGCTGTGGGCGCACGGCATGGCGCTCTTCCTGGCCGCCGCCGCGGGCCTGACGCTGCTGCTGGGGCTGGTGCAGGCCTACCTGCCCCAGTTCGCCCTGGCCTACGGCGCGCTGCAGGCGCTGGTCATCTCCGTCAGCCTGCGGCGGGAGAGGGGCGAGGAGGAGGAGGAGGAGGAGGAGGAGGTGTACCTGGACACGGAGGAGGGGCCCGGCGGAGATCTGGAGGGCTGGCCCGGGTGAGCGAGAGTTCGTCTTCGTTTTGGCAACGTGCTGTGGTTGAAGCCGATATCCTGGCTTCGTCGGCAGACACAGCTGTTCCCCACCCCCACCACCCTCTGTGTACAGAAGAGCCTCCTGTCCTGACTGGAGGAGCTCACCCAGCTGTGTCTGGAGAGGAGCCAGGGTATCGGCTTCAACCACAGGGCTGGGCAGCTTGTTCCCCACCCTCACCCCCCTCTGTGTACAGTAGAGCCTCCTGTCCTGACTGGAGGAGCTCACCCAGCTGTGTCTGGAGAGAAGCCGGGGTATCGGCTTCAACCACAGGGCTGGACAGCCTGTTCCCCACCCCCACCACCCTCTACTATCTTCTCTGGGGAGTGTCACAGGAGCAGACAGACCCGAACCCCCAGATCCAGAGACAGCGTCTTCCCTCAGGCCGTCACATGACTGACCTCCTGGCTCACACCGATGGGTTGTTTGAAGTTGTATGTGATTTGAAGCCGCCGGTCCGGTCCGGTCCGGTCCGGTCCGAGCCCGGATCGGTCCACTCATTCCTTTCCCTCTCCCTGCAGAGCCAGCAGCGCCGGCCCGCCCGCCGGGGAGGACCAGCGGCACTAGCACCCGGAGAGGGCGGTGGAGACGACGGACCGGCGCCGACCCCGGTCCCACTTTCCGAACGGATCTCCCGGGTCTGGGACCGGTGCGACCGGTACCGCGCCTGGCTGGGCCCGCGAGGCCGACCGGGACACGTGCTCGAGGAGGGCACCGCCGCCGAGCGCGGAAGATGGGCCGGCACCCCTCGGAGACGGGCCTGTCCAGCTGCTGACCGCTGGCCGGCCGGACACCGTCTCGTCTGGGGGGGGGCCGGGGGGGCTGCGGGCCAGTGATGAACATGCCGGAGTCGTCGGCAAAGAGCTGATTGGGGGGGAGACTGCGAGGGACGACGAGCCCGGCGCTCTCTTCTGTACGCCGAGAGTGGTAGAGGCGGGCTTCGGGCCAGGGACGAGCACGCCAGAGTCGTCAGCGAAGAGCTGATGGGGTGGGGGGGGGCAGGGGACAGTCGGCAAGAGAGGGACGAAGACGGCGGCCTGCGCAGGAGCGGGTTCGAGCCCGGCGCTCTCTTCTGTACGCCGAGAGTGGCAGAGGCGGGCTTCGGTGGGGGGGAGGGGGGTTCTTGGTTGTGTGGCTGGTTCAGCAGGAATACCCTGGTAATGACTTATCTTGTTCTGTTGTGGTTTAAATAAATGATTTCACCTCCTGCCTTCTGCGTTTTCAGTACCTCGCAAGGGCCTGGGCAACTTTTTCAAATTGTGACGGCACAGTGGCGGCGCCTGGCGGCCACAGCGCGCAATTACAAGTGTCGTCTTCACGGGGGAGGATGGTGTCATTACAAGAGGCTTAGAGGCTTTAAATAAAGGAAAGATCCATCCAAAACGAGCAGTCCTGCCAGGAGTGAGCAGACACAGCCCTGGGGTTAAAGTGCTGTTGTTTTTTTTTGTTTTTTTTTTACACTGACCCAGTCCTCGGTGGGGGGGGGGGGAAGAGGGGAGGAGTTGGGTTCCTCAGGAGCCTCAAACGAATTCACAGTGAGCTCCTTCGGGCTCGGCCTGCGAACATGAAGCAGGGCCCACAAGGGGAAACTTCGAGAAAAGGCAAACTAGGATTTACACAGAGGGGGGTGGGGGTGGGGAACAAGCTGCCCAGCCCTGTGGTTGAAGCCGATACCCTGGCTTCTCTCAGGACACAGCTGGGTGAGCTCCTCCAGTCAGGACAGGGGGCTCTACTGTACACAGAGGGGGGCGGGGGTGGGGAACAAGCTGGCCAGCCCGGGAGCGGTTCACTTCTGCCAGATGGGCTGAGCGATCTCCTGTCTCGTGTTGTCCGTGACGGAATCAAGCTTTCCCAGCCCCCCAGCCTGGTGCTGGGGACCCCAGTCCAGTGCTTCTAATAGCAAACAGCGGGTATGCTCCCACTTCTCACCATGCGTCAAGAGAGGCAGGAGGAGGGGGTTCAGGTACGTGTGTGTGTCCTGTGATGGACTGGTGTCCTGTCCAGGGTGTGTGTGTGTGTGTCCTGTGATGGACTGGTGTCCTGTCCAGGGTGTGTGTGTGTGTGTGTCCTGTGATGGACTGGTGTCCTGTCCAGGGTGTGTGAGTGTGTGTGTGTCCTGTGATGGACTGGTGTCCTCTCCAGGGTGTGTGTGAGTGTGTGTGTCCTGTGATGGACTGGTGTCCTGTCCAGGGTGTGTGAGTGTGTGTGTGTCCTGTGATGGACTGGTGTCCTGTCCAGGGTGAGCCCTGCCTTGTGCCTGTTGCTTGCTGGGACAGACTCCAGCTCCCCCCTGTGACCCTGGACCGGATACAGCTGTCGGAAGATGGGTGGATTGAGAGCTACTACGTCTTTGCACCAAGAATGAGGCTACAGGGGCTGGGGCTCGGCTCAGGCGAGGTGCAACTCCCTCCCACCCGACTCTAACTCCAGTGTCCCTCGCCCCCCCCCTTTAATTATGCGTCTGCTCTCCCCTTTGCTCCGCAGTATGAAAATCAGTCTCTTATTTGCATGTACGAGAGATGCTCAGACCATCCCCTCCTCCTGTCTCTCTGGATACTTTACTGTGTCGTTATTCTTTCATTTCCCAGATGCCCTCTGGCTCCGCATTCTGCAGGTCCCACTCTTCCTCTGTCCCCTGTGGAGAAACATTCCCAGCGCCCGGCGACACTCCTCATCCAAACTGGTGAAGCGATCCCAGCAGGTAAGACCAGACTTTTTTTTCATCTCCTCCTCCTCGGATCTGTACAGGACTGGAGAGACACTCAGTCTGATCACCTCCAGCCTCACCCTCACACTCCTCCTCCTCAGATCTGTACAGGACTGGACACCTCCAGCTTCACCCTCACACTCCTCCTCATCAGATCTGTACAGGACTGGAGAGACACTCAGTCTGATCACCTCCAGCTTCACCCTCACACTCCTCCTCCTCAGATCTATACAGGACTGTAGGGACACTCAGTCTGATCACCTCCAGCCTCACCCTCACACTCCTCCTCCTCAGATCTGTACAGGACTGGAGAGACACTCAGTCTGATCACCTCCAGCTTCACCCTCACACTCCTCCTCCTCAGATCTGTAAGAATACTGTCTTGACTGTGCTTGGATGAATCTGTTTTACAGGTGGGAAGCATGCAGTTTGCCAGACGAGGAGAAAAGATGTTCGTTTCTCTGCTGGGTGAGTCAATTCTCGGTTTCGAGCTGGGGGTGGGGGGTGAATTTCTGACCTGCTCCTTCTCTTCCTGTTGAGTCACAGGGAATTTCACAGAGATCGGCTTTTCCAGTTAGTTCCGAGGGGGAGGGAAAATGATTTTTCTAGGCAAGCAGAAGCAGCATATGACCTCCACAGCGTGCAAGTCTAATAGCACTCTGCTGTCCTGAGTCTGGCTTCGGCCTGCCTGAGTCCCGAAAACGTCTACAATTCAGCCAAACTGAATCGTCAGGGCTGCCCTGCTCTCTGCCCGCCCGTCCGTCTGCGTCTCCCTCTCGCTCCGTCCCTGTCCGTCCTCCTCCGAGTCCCCCCGCAGGGCCATCGCTCCCGTCTGTCTCTTCCTGCCCTCGCCCCGGCTCGCCGCGCGAGCGTGCACGTCAGGCCCTGCGGTGGCGGGCGGGCGGGCGAGTGGAAACGCACCTGCTCTATTCAAATCCTGTGTGTCCAGGGACGGCGGCTGTCTCTCACTTCGTAAGCAAATGGCCCGAGGTATCGATGGCCGTTAGTGGGGTTTGTTCAAGCTTTGTGATGTTAGGGAACTGCGTGTTTACCTTTCCTGCGTGACATACGGACGTGTCTAACCTTCTTTTAACTCCTGAGCACACGCAGCAGGGAAAACAGACACAACAGGACAGGAGACACAGCGAGAGAGAGAGAGAGGAGATCACAGAGAATCCCTCATCATAAACACACACTACAGGACAGGAGACACAGTGAGAGAGGCGAGATCACAGAGAATCCCTCAGTCATAAACACACACTACAGGACAGGAGACACAGCAAGAGAGAGAGAGGAGATCACAGAGAATCCCTCAGTAAAAACACACACTACAGGACAGGAGACACAGTGAGAGGAGATCACAGAGAATCCCTCAGTCATAAACACACACTACAGGACAGGAGACACAGTGAGAGAGGCGAGATCACAGAGAATCCCTCAGTCATAAACACACACTACAGGACAGGAGACACAGTGAGAGAGAGATCACAGAGAATCCCTCAGTATAAACACACACAACAGGACAGGAGACACAGCGAGAGAGAGATCACAGAGAATCCCTCAGTATAAACACACACAACAGGACAGGAGACACAGCGAGAGAGAGATCACAGAGAATCCCTCAGTTAAAACACACACTACAGGACAGGAGACACAGCGAGAGAGAGATCACAGAGAATCCCTCAGTATAAACACACACAACAGGACAGGAGACACAGCGAGAGAGAGATCACAGAAGATCCCTCAGTATAAACACACACAACAGGACAGGAGACACAGCGAGAGAGAGATCACAGAGAATCCCTCAGTAAAAACACACACTACAGGACATATTGAGAGGAGATCACAGAGAATCCCTCAGTCATAGACACACACAACAGGACAGGAGACACAGTGAGAGAGAGGGAAGATCACAGAGAATCCCTCAGTAATAAACACATTACAGGAGAGGAGACACAGTGAGAGAGGCGAGATCACAGAGAATCCCTCAGTCACAAACACACACAGCTGGACAGGAGACACAGCGAGAGAGAGGAGATCACAGAGAAGCCCTCAGTCATAAACACACACAACAGGACAGGAGACACAGCAAGAGAGAGGAGACAGTACAGAAGAAGAGAGGTGAGTCCGTGCGCGAGGCTCTGAGTGACGTCGCTGATGTTGCTGACCGGGGCAGTGTGGTGGCACTGTGGCTCAGGATCTGCACCTGTGGCTGGGAGGTTGCCGGTTCAAATCCTGTGGCTGGTTCAAATCCTACTCCGTTGGGCCCCTGAGCAAGGCCCCCAACCCCCAGCTGCTCCAGGGGCGCTGTATAAATGTCTGACCCTGCGCTCTGACCCCCAGCTTCTCTCCCCCTGTCTGTGTGTCTCATGGAGAGCGAGCTGGGGTCTGTGAGAAGACACATTCCTCATGCAAGACATTGTATAGGGCCAATAAGGCAACATTATCGTTATTATTCTCATTATTGCATTATGATCATGTCTGTCCCCAGTTGCCGCGTGCCTCACTGGGGTGGCTGTGCGCTGTCAGCTCTCGTCTGCCGCCACGACCACAGCGACCACGATCGGCGTCGCTGGGAGAGGTGAGCGGCCCGCCGTACTGGGCAGGGCGACGGAGCAGAGCAGGACGCGGGCCCGAGGACTGGACTGCAGGACCAACACTGCCGTTCATACAGGAATTCATTCGTGAATCAACAGGAGGGGGAGCAATAGGGTCACGGTCCATAACCGCTCAGTCCACTAGAGGGCAGCGAAGAGCCCGAGTCTGAGCTGAGTGGTGTGTGTGTCTAGTACAGTACATTGTACCTGTGGTACTGAGTCTCTTCAGTCTGAAGGGAGTGCCCCACACTGACAGGCTGGAGGAACTGAGTCTCTTTAGTCTGAAGGGAGCGTCCCACACTGACAGGCTGGAGGAACTGAGTCTCTTCAGTCTGAAGGGAGCGTCCCGCACTGACAGGCTGGAGGAACTGAGTCTCTTTAGTCTGAAGGGAGCGTCCCACACTGACAGGCTGGAGGAACTGAGTCTCCTTAGTCTGAAGGGAGCGTCCCGCACTGACAGGCTGGAGGAACTGAGTCTCTTTAGTCTGGAGGGAGCGTCCCGCACTGACAGGCTGGAGGAACTGAGTCTCTTTAGTCTGTAGGGAGTGTCCCGCACTGACAGGCTGGAGGAACTGAGTCTCTTTAGTCTGAAGGGAGCGCCCCACACTGACAGGCTGGAGGAACTGAATCTCTTCAGTCTGAAGGGAGCGTCCCGCACTGATAGGCTAGAGGAACTGAGTCTCTTTAGTCTGAAGGGAGCTTCCCGCACTCAGGCTGGAGGAACTGAGTCTCTTTAGTCTGAAGGGAGTGCCCCACACTGACAGGCTGGAGGAACTGAGTCTCTTTAGTCTGAAGGGAGTGTCCCGCACTGACAGGCTGCAGGAACTGAGTCTCTTCAGTCTGAAGGGAGCGTCCCGCACTGACAGGCTGGAGGAACTGAGTCTCTTCAGTATGAAGGGAGTGTCCCACACTGACAGGCTGGAGGAACTGAGTCTCTTCAGTTTGAAGGGAGAGTCCTGCACTGACAGGCTGGAGGAACTGAGTCTCTTTAGTCCGAAGGGAGTCAGGACAGGAGGCTCTTCTTTACACAAGGGGTGGTGGGGGAGTGGAACAAGCCGCCCAGCCACGTCGTCGAAAAGAGCTCCTGACCGCCCATCGGGGCAGGCGTGCCTCCTCTCGCTTGTCTCACCTGTCTTGTGTCCCCGTGCTCCGGTCGCTGCGCCAGTGCTCACCCAGCCTCTCCCCCCAGGCTACACGGCGTGGGTGCTGCTCCCGGAGGCCGTGACCCAGGAGAGAGCCGCGAAGGCCTGCCGGGAGGAGGGGTCGGCCCTGGCCTCCCTCCGGAGCGCGGGGGAGAACGAGTTCGTGCTGCGCTCCTTCGCGGGCGCGGCGGGCGCGGCGGGCGCGTGGACCGGCCTGGCCTGGAGCGGCGGCGGCTCGGTGCTGGAGTGGGAGTGGGCGTGGGGCGACGGCAGCCCCGCGCTGTACCGGAACTGGAGCGACGGGGAGCCCCAGAGCCCGGTGGGGACGCCCCGCTGCGCGGAGGTGCTGCTGGGGGGCTCGCAGGCCGGAGCCTGGGGGACTCTGAGCTGCAAGGAGGAGAGAGCAGCGCTGTGCAGGAGAGGTGCGGACTCGCCGACTCGCCGGACCCCTGAACCCCAGACTCTCCGAACCCCAGACTCACTGACTCACTGACTCTCTGAACCCCAGACTCTCCGAACCCCAGACTCACTGACTCACTGAACCCCAGACTCACTGACTCACTGAACCCCAGACTCACTGACTCACTGACTCACTGACTCTCCGAACCCCAGACTCACTGACTCACTGAACCCCAGACTCTCCGAACCCCAGACTCACTGACTCACTGACTCTCTGAACCCCAGACTCTCCGAACCCCAGACTCACTGACTCACTGAACCCCAGACTCACTGACTCACTGACTCACTGAACCCCAGACTCACTGACTCACTGAACCCCAGACTCACTGACTCACTGACTCACTGACTCTCCGAACCCCAGACTCACTGACTCACTGACTCTCCGAACCCCAGACTCACTGACTCTCCGAACCCCAGACTCACTGACTCACTGAACCCCAGACTCACTGACTCACTGACTCACTGATTCACTGACTCTCCGAACCCCAGACTCACTGACTCACTGACTCACTGACTCTCCGAACCCCAGACTCACTGACTCTCCGAACCCCAGACTCACTGACTCACTGACTCACTGACTCTCCGAACCCCAGACTCACTGACTCACTGACTCTCCGAACCCCAGACTCACTGACTCACTGACTCACTGACTCACTGACTCTCCGAACCCCAGACTCACTGACTCACTGACTCTCCGAACCTCGGACACACTGACACATTGATTTACTTGCTGGCACACTGAGTGTCAAAATATTCCCTACATGCACCTGTTCACTCCTGTATAACCCTGTGTGTGTGTGTGTGTGTGTGTGTGTGTGTGTGTGTACACAGATGTGATTCCGACTTCCTCTACAGAGGTGACGTCCTCCAGTGCCGAGCTCACTGAACCCACTGGACCCACTGAACCCACTGAACCCACTGGACCCACCACCACTCCCAGAGGTAGGACCACCGCTGGGCCCAAACTCTCTGTCCTCCAGGACCCTGTCCCAGCGTCCTCGAGCTTGAAGGCCCTGCTGTCTCACAGCGCTGGGGCCCTCAGTTCAGTTCCTGGGGTGCTGTCTGTGTGGAGTCTGCATGTTCTCCCTGTGTTCGTATGGGTTTCCTCCCACAGTCCATAGACAGGCTGGTGGGTTAATTGGCTTCTGGGTGAACTTGCTCTGGTGTGTGTGTGTGTGTGTGTGTGTGTGTCCTGTGATGGACTGGTGTCCTGTCCAGGGTGTGTGTGTGTCCTGTGATGGACTGGTGTCCTGTCCGGGGTGTGTGTGTGTCCTGTGATGGACTGGCGTCCTGTCCAGGGTGTGTGAGTGTGTGTGTGTCCTGTGATGGACTGGTGTCCTGTCCAGGGTGTGTGAGTGTGTGTGTGTGTGTGTGTGTGTGTGTGTGTCCTGTGATGGACTGGTGTCCTGTCCAGGGTGTGTGAGTGTGTGTGTGTCCTGTGATGGACTGGTGTCCTGTCCAGGGTGTGTGAGTGTGTGTGTGTCCTGTGATGGACTGGTGTCCTGTCCAGGGTGTGTGAGTGTGTGTGTGTGTCCTGTGATGGACTGGTGTCCTGTCCAGGGTGACCCCTGCCTTGTGCCTGTTGCTTGCTGGGATAGAGGACTAATGCCCCCCCTGTCTGTCTCTCTGTCTCTCAGCAGGCAGCGGCAGTACCACCCCCGCCCGCCAGGGGGCGCTGTACCTGGTGACGCCGGGGCTGCCCTGGGCGCAGGCGCGCCGGTACTGCGAGGGGCGGCCCGGCGGGGGGCTGGCGGCCGCGCCGGACCCCCCGTCCCAGCAGCGCCTGGCCCGCTTCCTTGGCAACCAGACGGCGGAGCCGGGCCGGTTCTGGATCGGCCTGCGCTGGGCCGCGCTGCCCTCCCGCTGGGTCTGGGCCGGCGGGCCGGCGGGGGCGGACATCGCCGGCTGGGCTCCCGGGCAGCCGCGCCGGGAGGGCGCCGGGATGTGCGCCTACGCCGCCGCTGGCGGGTTCGCCCTGGCCAGCGAGTGCTGCGCCACCCGCCTGCCCTTCGTCTGCCGCGGGTCCGAGCCGGGCGGAGGCCTGTAGCCTCTCCGCACGAGCAGCACTAACACAGATACTCGTCCCTCCACTCTCTAACAGCTCCATCACAGGACACACACACACACACCCTGGACAGGACACCAGTCCATCACAGGACACACACACACACCCTGGACAGGACACCAGTCCATCACAGGACACACACACACACACTCACACACCCTGGACAGGACACCAGTCCATCACAGGACACACACACACTCACACACACCCTGGACAGGACACCAGTCCATCACAGGACACACACACACACTCACACACCCTGGACAGGACACCAGTCCATCACAGGACACACACACACACTCACACACCCTGGACAGGACACCAGTCCATCACAGGACACGGACACACACACACACACCAGCCTGTCTCTGGACGTGAGCACTGCTGCCCAAATCCTCTTCCTCCTTCAAACTTTGATTCATATACTGAAATGTATTTTATTGTTCTTATCTGAAATCAGTCATCTGACATTACAGCTGGCTGGGCGATGTCTACATTTTTCAGTGTCCTAAGTGCTGTCCACCGCCTGATGGACAGGTGCGGCTGTTTTGTTGCTCACGGGTGTCACTGCACGGTCCGCCAGCACAATAATTCACGTCAATAAATCCCTTTCAATCTGAATTGCACGCTCTCTAAGTCTCTGAAGGAAGAAAGAACGTATAACAGGAGATCCAGGAGGGGAGAATGCTTTTAGCAGTTATTCTTGGGGGGCGGGGGGGGCCGAGATGAAGCATCTACAGACGGACCCGCAGCCGTGTAGAAAACTAACCCAGACCCAGCTCCGTCTGCCCGGTGACAGGTGACAGGTGCCCTGCTTTTGTTTTCATTGCAGTGCGATTCTGTTTACAAACTACAGTATCTGCAAAACAAGGTTTTATTTCCCAGAAACCGCACACAGGTGTGTAGGCACAACCAGAAAACCGAGCCTGGTAGCTGGTCCTCTCGTGACTTTAGGTGTCTGGCTGCGCCTTTATTTCGCCCAAGAAAACAGCATGAAGCCGTTTCTTGCTTTCCTGGGGTTGCTTTGTCTGAGCGGCTTCGCTCGGGCTGGTAAGTTTGTTTTCGGTTTTTTTTTTTAATTTATTATTTATTTATATCTTCTTTTTGTTTGTTTGCGCGTCTCTCAGCTCGCTCCGCTTAAAACTTTACAAATGCGTTGGGACGTCTGGGTCAATTGTCAGCCGCTCTTCAGATATTCAGATAGCAGCTCGTTCTTACCCCCGTCCTCCTGTGTCGGTTTCGGAAACGACCGACAGGTGATACAGTTGAACGATTTCGCCACACAACAGCTCCGTCAAGATAGGATGTTTTTGTCCCCTGAGGGACATTTTGTTTATCGACGCACAGCACTCCTGTACGTTTCAATAGAAGGCGAACAACAACAACAACAACAAAACAGAAGTAGAGAAAAGAAAAAACATTGCAGATTATTCTACTACAAAAAATAAAAAAATAAGAAAATCACTGCGCGTCGCTCTGTGTCGAGTGTGCCTGCGACACACTGCATAAACTGGCGACTCCCTAGGTGTTAGCTAGATACCAAAACAGGGACGAGCCTGCTGCTCTCAAAGACACAGATGAACGCACTGGAGACACTGGGCTGGGTGCTGGGTGTCCGTTTGTCCTGACACGCTGTACATTTCGAGCGTGAAAAGTTCTTGCGCCGGTTTTCGAGTGCTGTATGACAGCACAAGCAGGCTTTTTCGTCTGCAGTGCTGCGAGAAACCTTGGAGCCCCTTCGTGTTTGACGTTGTTAAGAGCTGCTGGATTGTTAGTCAGTGCTCGTTAGAAAACAAGGCGAAAACATTCTGAAAGATTGAAATATGTTTTGTGTGTGAGTGTGTCTGTGGGTGTGACTTCCGGTTAAGTGGCGCATTGTTGAACTGAATTGAAACCAGTTCACCTTTATTGCCCATGATATGACCATAATACAACACAACAACAGTACAGTACAAGACAACATTCAGCAACATCGCTCGGGCAGACCTCTCTTAACAAGATTAAAAACAGACAGTTAGCTGGTATAGAGTCCGAAACACCAACAGCAACAGTACGGACTCTTCCTGTACATAAACTTTTCATCGTTCAGCAATTCAAAACTTTTACATCCAAATAAAGTCAGTGCTCTCTTAGTCTTTAGACGACGGATCTGGTACCTCCTTCCAGAGGGTAGGAGAGTACTGTATACTCTCCTACCCTCTGGAGGGAGGGTTCGTCACCTGAAGAAGGCTACACAGCCGAAACGTTGTTTTTTCTCTTCTCTTTTCAGCACAGGAATAAACCCATTACTTGTTCCTTTGAGGATCGTATATATCTGCTTTGATCTAACTCAGTTTGTTCTTAGCCCAACACATACCAACGGACACACCCCAGACTTTATCACTGAAAATCATTGTTTCTCATTTGTCTTCCCTTGAGCTAAACCTGTCTGACCACCTACAGTAGCTATTCTCTTCCATCTGGAATGACCTGTTTCTAACACTTCCTCCTGTGTGTGTGTGTGTGTGTGTGTGTCCTGTGATGGACTGGTGTCCTGTCCAGGGTGTGTGAGTGTGTGTGTGTGTCCTGTGATGGACTGGTGTCCTGTCCAGGGTGTGTGTTTGTGTATGTATGTGTGTGTGAGTGTGTGTCCTGTGATGGACTGGTGTCCTGTCCGGGGTGTGTGTGTGTGTGTGTGTGTGTGTGTGTGTCCTGTGATGGACTGGTGTCCTGTCCAGGGTGTGTGAGTGTGTGTGTGTCCTGTGAGTTTCCTCCCACAGTCCAGAGACAGGCTGGTGGGTTAATTGGCTTCTGGGTGAACTTGCTCTCGTGTGTGTGTGTGTGTGTGTGTGTGTGTGTGTGTGTGTGTGTGTGTGTGTGTGTCCTGTGATGGACTGGTGTCCTGTCCAGGGTGTGTGAGTGTGTGTGTGTCCTGTGATGGACTGGTGTCCTGTCCAGGGTGAGCCCTGTCTTGTGCCTGTTGCTTGCTGGGACAGACTCCAGCTCCCCCAGTCTGTGACCCTGGACTGGAGAGAGAGCTGTGATGGAATCAGCTCAGCTCAGCCAGCGGGCGAGCCCATCCGCACATCAGCACTCACCCCCGTGTCCCTCCCTGCTCAGCCGCCCCAGCAGCCCACTCGCTGTGGTACGTCAACACGCTGATCATCGGAGAGACGCAGTTCCCGGAACTGGTGACAGTGGAGATGCTGGACGGCGTCCAGCTGCGATGCTACGACAGCGACAGCAAGCGGCCGATGCTCCGCTGGCCCTGGTCCTCGGAGTCTCCCTGGCTCTTGAACCTGAACCAGGCCGTAAGCGTGGCGGAGGACAACCACTACTGCATGAAGAAGAAGCTGGAGGGCGCGATGCAGCAGTACAACCACACTGGAGGTGAGCACATTGACAGAGTGATCCGCCAGCCAGGAGGGGGCGCTGTGCGCATTATACTATAGAGCTATACTATGTAGATCTGCTATATTGCTTTTAACTCAATACAGTATATTGTATACTAGGAAGTATAGTTGAGTATAGTATACATGGTGTATACTATAAAGGTCTAGTCTTTACATGTACTATAGCATAGAAATATACTATGAGGTATACACTATATATCCTAATCAGTATGTTATATATAAACCATAGAGCTGTACATTTAGTATAATAAAGTCTCTCTATAGTACACTATATAGCTGTACTTAATACATCTAGAATATTGTTTTTAACTCCATACAGTATATTAAATAATGTACACTATACTCTTCACGTGTGTATACTGTAAAGTACTTACATACAGTACACTGTCCTGTTCAGTATGCTATATGTGTAGCTATACTCTATACTACAACAGAACAAGTACAGGTTTATTCCTGTGCTGAAAAGAGACAATGTTTCTGTATTCTGGAAGGAGGGTTCGTCACCCGAAGAAGGCCCCACAGCCGAAAAGTTGTCTCTTTCCCTCTCATTCCAGCGCAGGAATAAACCTATACTTGTTCCTCTGACGCAGCTGCCTACTGGAAACACTGTGTAGCGGCGAGGCTTAATAATAAGGCAGAATTAAGTGTTTCTGAGCTTCCCAAATGAGGCCCCATTTCTCTGTTCATCTCTGTGGTGCAGCCACAGAGAAACTATTCATGCAAGATGATTTAAGGTTTCCTAGGACAGCTCCCAAAGGGGGATGCACTTAGCTAAGTCTGGCTATCATGATCAATGGTCATCCACTGGCGCCTATCAGTCTAGGGAGTGCCGGATGGACATCTGGACTGCATTCCTAAGTGTCAGGACTAAGTGACTCATATCTCACCTTGATCAACCAATCAGGGACTGGTAGGGCTGAGTAACCCACGTGGGACTCTGATGCCCATTGAACTTTCAGCCAATCAACGAGCTGAAGTTCCTCCAGGTAAAAACAGGCAACACAGGCCTGGAGATTCAGATTCGGGAGATTCAGTAAGATTCTGGAGAGGATTCTGTGGACTGTTCTAAAGGGAATTCAAAGGAGAATTCCAGGGCAGGACGGCCCAGGAGCAGAAGGCTCCCAAGGGCAGGACATTCTCGCAGCGCGCCTCCTGACCATCCCGAGACTCAGCCCGGACAACCACGGAACGGCCAGTGTGTCCGAGTGCCAGAACTTTCCTTTGTTCTAAGAGTCTAGAGTGGAGGTTGCCAGAGAGTAACCAGCAGCAGGCCTCGTGGACAGGTCAGAACTGTGGACAGCTGAATCACTATTCAGAACTAGTCTTCATCAGGAACGAACCGGTCCTCTTCCTGACTTGCTGGGACCCACAGTCATCTTTTCTCCTGTGCACAAACTTTGCTAGTTAAAGCCAACACTAACTAGCCGGTCAGTGAGCATCAGCAGCGCACCGTCGCAAGCCGCACAGCACAGCCTGGCACGGAGCCAGAGAGCGCGGATTGGACAGCAACAAGCCTGCAGCTGATTGTTTGTGCCTGCAGGAGATCTGAATCCCCAGAAATTGGATGAGTATTCAACTTCAATGCATTACAGCTCGAGAATTCAATTGTTATCCCAACCAGTTGATATCAATTTAATTCCTAAGAGTTATGTACTTGTTTTGAGTATCTAATGTAGAAGTTGTAACCAAGTTCACTTTACGAAACGGTCTTAATGAATGATATACTGAACGTATGTCCTCTTGATGTGTAACACTTCGTAACTGATTGAATATATATCTTTTGTATTCTGATAACCCTCTCGATAAGATCTGTTAGGTTTAAGGCATACTCTATGTATTAATAAATGTATCCTCGTGTATTAGTACCTGTGTGTGTGCGTTGTTTGAGTTATATCGCATGGTTGGATTCTAAAGCCATCAAAAGAATCAACTTTGTGATTTACTGCTACAATTGAAAATTGTCTCAGTAAATGCCCAAACCCTACAGAACTGGTGCCTTCAGAGAGCCACTATGATTACATATTTGGCGTCCCTGAACGGCTATGAAACACTACATTTATTTGGCGTCCCTGGCACGGGCGTGGCAAGACTGAAATGAATCAACCAAGCGGAATAATTCATATAAAACGCCGCGGGTTTCATACACGACAATACAGTGTGCTGAAAGCCGAAAGAAAAAAGTTCCCCTTGCTCTTTAAGCAGTGCTTGATTGTTTTGTGATCTTTTGCAATCTACCGGGTTGATTGCATACTTGATCTTGTGGTTTTCTGTGGTAAAACTGTGATTTCGTACTTAAAAGTAATACTCTTTAAGTTTAACGATGGTTGCTAAAAGGTCTGAATTCGAGTCGCTATTAAGCACTCTCTCTAGCAGCGACAAGTCTGACCACGATCTCTTCCATATCCCCGTTAGCGGAGAAGCTAGGAGAATAAATCTCCATTCTCTGAGAGAGCTAGCGAAGGACATAGAGAGATTTGACCCCGCAGTGTCAGAGAATAATATCGAGAGTTATATTCAGGACCTCAGGTATACCCTGCAGTACCTGCCAAACGCCACAGAACAGGAGAAAGTGTTTCTGGTCAGGAAAACTACCAGCAGAGCTGTACATGAGTGGATGGCTAGGCAGATGAAAGAAGTCTGTAATGACTTTGAGCAGCTATGTCAAGCACTTATCGAAGAATACAGTGCGTTTATTGACCCGACTGCCGCGATAGCCGCCGCCCTTAACATTAAGCACGAGAGAGCAGAGTCCCCTCGCGAATATTACGAGAGACTTAGACGAACTTATTTTGCAGGGCGAAATTATGAGGGTTGCGAAGAGAACACACATTTCAAGGGTTTATTCATTGCGAATCTCCACCCGTCAGTCAGAAAGATGATCTTAATGCATACAGATGCACAGACCATGAAAATGACTGATATTAAGAGATTCGCGCAGAAAGCCTGGGAGTATGATGTCCAAAGTCGCTCTGAGCAAAAAGCTGCTAAAGCGACTGTGTTCGCCGTCAGAGCCAGCAGGGTTAATTCCCCCCTGCTCGAAGGAGCACAGGCTCCTGAGCTGGCTAAGCCCCGTTCCAAAGCACTCACACAGGACCGCACCCAGCGTCCTAAGTGCCATGAGAACACCGGGGAAGGGAAAGGGCTAGAAAAGGCTGAACAAAAGGATTCAGTAGCCGCCCGCCTGGCCAGGCTTGAACAAGCTTTATTAGGACAGGGACAACCGCTCCCCAAGGCTGCCGGAAGCGTGAATGAGCTGATACTCTCCACTGGAGGAGGCGGAGACCCGCCCCCTCTCCCTCCCTCAGTCTATCTGATTGAGCGGAAGGGTTCCTGCCTGGATGAGGTCAGCCACTCCCAAGCGAGTGCTGACTCCACCCCTGAAGTCACAGAGCAGGCAGTAAAACACAGAGGAAAAGCAGGAAGCTTTTACCTCAAGGCTGCCATGGGAGATGTCTTACCCAGTGAGACACTGATTGACACTGAGGTTGAAAGGTGTTTGATGTCACACGGCAAGCTCAAACGGGTTGAAAAAGAAAAGGGCATGCGACTCAGAGTGGAACCTTTGGTGGATCACCAGAAAGGCAAAGTGTGGAAACAGGTCAAGGCTCCTAAGCCTTCTGTACAGAAGGAAAGGGGGGCCAAGAGGCAGACTGTGCTCACACAGTGCCCACCGAACACAGAAGCCTATGCGGAGATTCCTTCTGTTCCCTCTGGACAAGAAATAAAAATATTATCTTGTTTCCCAGATATACAGGGAAGTCGTGCCCTGGCCAAGGTCACAACAGCCTCCATGCCACAGGAGCGGTGCTCCAAGCAGCCGCCTGATCCACCAGGTAAAGCACACCCCTTTTACATCCCTAAAGAGGAGCAGATCTCCCCACCTGGCGATGAAAAGGAGCTTTCCCTGTGCACCCTGGCACCCAAGAGGGGTCAGGACCACCACCCTGCAGTGGTGGAAGGGATCCAGATGGCAGGAGAGCAGGTTGGTGATGTAGCCCTCGCCCTTAGCCCTGAGAGGTCCTCTATTAGTGAGGATCTGCTTGAGCAGCTGTCACAGGGCCACCGCCAGGTGCCCCTGGTGCAACATTCACAGGTTAGACAGGAGGTCCAGCTGGACGCTGAGACTACTGCGCTGTGGACACACCTGATCCCAGATGCCGATTCCCTCTGCTGTGACCCAGGGAACCTGCAGTCAGGTAACATTATTTCTCACAACTACCAGGTAGTGAGTGAGACTGACCTGATTGTTCCTGCCTCGACAGCAGGGTTGCCAACACACCCAGTCCCCCAGAAGGGACAGGGAATGAAAGCCGAGCCGGTTTTCTTACAGCCACCAGCTCAGTCTGTCAGTCTGAGTCTGACCAACAGTGGTTCAGCCAGACTGGAGCTGGATGGTCAAGTCACCCGCCTGCCAGTGCAGGACATCGCAAAGAGGGGTGTCAGAATCCCCGCCTGCACTGACATGGGCCTGGTGGGTGATAGTAAGTTCAAAGACAATGAACTAGCTATCCCAGTGCTGGGGCAGCTCCCTGAACCCCTAGCGAGGGAAGGGGGGAGCGAGCAGGTGTCCTACACCCACGCCCAGCGAACGATTGTAAACATGCCGATAGAGGGATTCCTCAATCAGGAAGTGTGCAGGGTGGACCTGAACAGTGAGAATGGGGTAACAATCTCAGATCACTCAGGTGCTCCAGATGACCACTCAGCCGAGGGTCAGGCATGCTCCACCGCTGCACCGCCCCCTGCAGGGTTCCTAGAGCACCGGCATGAACAAATCGAAAAAGCAGATGCCCTGGAAATGGAGGAGCAGCATCAGCAGCTGTGTCAGATCTCCCCAGATTTCCAGGATGTTGGTGCCCAAGATGCCACATGGCATACTGAGAAAGACACCATGTACACGCTGCGCCAGCTTAGAAAGGCAACAGTCACTCAGAAGGAGATGACTGGGATCAGCCACCCTAAAAGACTTTTGGGAGGACTGATTGCTGCCACCACTGTTGTGCATTTGCTCTTTTTGGTAGGTTTGTGTGCTACTGGCACTCTCACCCTGACTGCCCCAAGAAGGCAGGTGTCAGAGAGGCCAGAGGGTAGTGACAGACTGTATCGACAGCAGCAAAAGTTGGAAAGCTTAGGGAAAATCCTACAGGCAACCTCCTATGCAACAGGGTTAAACCTTATTCCCCAACCAGTAGACATGATTGTTGGTGTTATACAGTGGGTTTATGCTTGTGTGCAACAGGCCAGAATGTTGACACAAGACCTGTTAAGGGAGTTTAGTGCCACTGTAGCCAGTCTAGCCACGGCACAAATCCCAACCCACTTGATTCCACTCTTCTCAGTAGAGGAGTATGTGACATTAACCCCATCGCTCATAGCTCACCCAGAAGGCAATCCAAGATTGAATTCGGTTCCAAATCTTGAGATGGGTATGGCTACCAAAGCTATCCATTGGCTGTGTCTAAACGATTCACCAATGAAGGGTGTAAAGCTACTAATGAGCAGAGGAAGGTTAATGAACCCCATGAAGAGCAGGTGGGAAGTAAATGGCTGGTCAGCACACCACGTTTAACTGACACTGTGACTTGTGACAGGCATGATGCAGCTACCTAATAAAACAGTTCCTTTAAGTTCCTGAGGAGGCCATAGTACAGCATGGTAACTTAACACTGTACGGTCTAGAACCAGACAACATAAGACCAAACTTGAGGTCATGGATGCCTTCAGGTGCCACACTAAGGAATTGGATAGAAATCCAAGAAACAGTAAGCCCTGAAGAGGTACAGGTAGTTAGTTTGCTTTAATGGAACAAACCTCCAAACCACCCTAGCAGATACCCAACACAGGTGTTGTGGTTTATCGGGGGGCTGGGAACAGGAACTGGTGTTATTGTAACACTGCTGCCGGGTAGCTGGATCATGACTGACAGTGTACTCTGAATGATGTACTCTTACATCAAGATGTACTCCGGGTAGCATGAATGAGTCAAAGGTAGCATGCCAAAAGAAAGGAAGTGACTTCTCCCCAAATATCTACCACAGAGGTATCAGATATTGACAGTGAACTTCCTGATGTGTAATTCCTAGACTTAGATAATGTCTCCTACCGTTTTTATACATACTCCAGATGTTATTCATCCTGTTTGTATCCAATGCTGGTTCCGGTATGAATTCTCGAGGAGTAATGTAGACATTTAAGATTAATGTTCTAATGGCAAGGGACATCACTTAACTCTGTTTTGTTTTGAAGGCAACAACGCCTCAGGACCTCGTGACCTTCAAAAAGGGGGGATATGTAGCGGCGAGGCTTAATAATAAGGCAGAATTAAGTGTTTCTGAGCTTCCCAAATGAGGCCCCATTTCTCTGTTCATCTCTGTGGTGCAGCCACAGAGAAACTATTCATGCAAGATGATTTAAGGTTTCCTAGGACAGCTCCCAAAGGGGGATGCACTTAGCTAAGTCTGGCTATCATGATCAATGGTCATCCACTGGCGCCTATCAGTCTAGGGAGTGCCGGATGGACATCTGGACTGCATTCCTAAGTGTCAGGACTAAGTGACTCATATCTCACCTTGATCAACCAATCAGGGACTGGTAGGGCTGAGTAACCCACGTGGGACTCTGATGCCCATTGAACTTTCAGCCAATCAACGAGCTGAAGTTCCTCCAGGTAAAAACAGGCAACACAGGCCTGGAGATTCAGATTCGGGAGATTCAGTAAGATTCTGGAGAGGATTCTGTGGACTGTTCTAAAGGGAATTCAAAGGAGAATTCCAGGGCAGGACGGCCCAGGAGCAGAAGGCTCCCAAGGGCAGGACATTCTCGCAGCGCGCCTCCTGACCATCCCGAGACTCAGCCCGGACAACCACGGAACGGCCAGTGTGTCCGAGTGCCAGAACTTTCCTTTGTTCTAAGAGTCTAGAGTGGAGGTTGCCAGAGAGTAACCAGCAGCAGGCCTCGTGGACAGGTCAGAACTGTGGACAGCTGAATCACTATTCAGAACTAGTCTTCATCAGGAACGAACCGGTCCTCTTCCTGACTTGCTGGGACCCACAGTCATCTTTTCTCCTGTGCACAAACTTTGCTAGTTAAAGCCAACACTAACTAGCCGGTCAGTGAGCATCAGCAGCGCACCGTCGCAAGCCGCACAGCACAGCCTGGCACGGAGCCAGAGAGCGCGGATTGGACAGCAACAAGCCTGCAGCTGATTGTTTGTGCCTGCAGGAGATCTGAATCCCCAGAAATTGGATGAGTATTCAACTTCAATGCATTACAGCTCGAGAATTCAATTGTTATCCCAACCAGTTGATATCAATTTAATTCCTAAGAGTTATGTACTTGTTTTGAGTATCTAATGTAGAAGTTGTAACCAAGTTCACTTTACGAAACGGTCTTAATGAATGATATACTGAACGTATGTCCTCTTGATGTGTAACACTTCGTAACTGATTGAATATATATCTTTTGTATTCTGATAACCCTCTCGATAAGATCTGTTAGGTTTAAGGCATACTCTATGTATTAATAAATGTATCCTCGTGTATTAGTACCTGTGTGTGTGCGTTGTTTGAGTTATATCGCATGGTTGGATTCTAAAGCCATCAAAAGAATCAACTTTGTGATTTACTGCTACAATTGAAAATTGTCTCAGTAAATGCCCAAACCCTACAGAACTGGTGCCTTCAGAGAGCCACTATGATTACATATTTGGCGTCCCTGAACGGCTATGAAACACTACAACTGTATAATATGTACACCATAATATACAGTATATAGCTCAGGTATATTCTATACATATAGCATATAGTTTATCTTTATGTATAGTACACTATAAAGGTTTACTCTTTATGTGTACTGTAGCATAGACGATATACTATATGTTATATATCCTATTCAGTATGCTATATTGTATATATAGTATATATACACGCATATAGTATATAGTACAGTATATATATATGTGTATAATACAGTATATATATACACTATAGAGCTATACTGTATGTACTATGATATAGTCTGTCTGTAGTATACTATAGAGCTATAGAGCTATATTCTCATCATATACTGTACTATATAAAATATATACACACAGTATACAGCAATATAGTGCTTGCCAATATAGGCTCCAACTCCCCCACAGCTCAGTACTGGATAAAGCAATTGGAAAGTGGATGGATAATCCAGTATAGCTCTATGTGTAGGATAGTATGGACTAGATAGATAGATACTTTATTGATCCCCTGAGGGAAATTGCACTATAGTCCACATACAGTAATTAGTACAGTGTACAGAGCAAGGTGGACACAGTAGAGCTATACTGTAGAGCGTCTGTACTGATAGGTGGGGGTGTGGATCTGTGGCCTTAAGTGACCCCGATCTGACCTCCAACCTCCCTCTCTTCTCCCAGGGGTGCACACGTACCAGCGCCTGGCTGGCTGTGAGCTCCACGCCGATGGGACCAAGCACTTCCAGTCCCGGGACGCCTACGACGGGCGGGACATCCTGAGCTTCGACGTGGCTTCCAACGCGTGGACCGCCCTCACCCCGGAGGGGCTGTACGACAGGGTGCTCCTGGAGACCAACAAGCTGATGAACAAGAACCTGCTGCAGCCCCTCTGCATCAATTACCTGAAGGCACTCCTCCAGGAGGGCAGGAAGGACCTCATGAAGAGAAGTAGGGCATCCCGCCCAGCGCTTGCAACCCAGCACCAGTTATTATACACCACAGAGTACTGTAGAGCTGTACTGTACAGATACTGCAGTATATATACACCCCAGAGTACTGTAGAGCTGTACTGTACAGATACTGCAGTATATATACACCCCAGAGTACTGTAGAGCTGTACTGTACAGATACTGCAGTATATATACACCCCAGAGTACTGTAGAGCTATACCGTACACATACTGCAGTATATATACACCCCAGAGTACTGCAGAGCTGTACTGTACAGATACTGCAGTATATATACACCCCAGAGTACTGTAGAGCTATACCGTACACATACTGCAGTATATATACACCCCAGAGTACTGTAGAGCTGTACTGTACAGATACTGCAGTATATATACACCCCAGAGTACTGTAGAGCTATACCGTACACATACTGCAGTATATATACACCCCAGAGTACTGTAGAGCTATACCGTACAGATACTGCAGTATATATACACCCCAGAGTACTGTAGAGCTGTACTGTACAGATACTGCAGTATATATACACCCCAGAGTACTGTAGAGCTATACCGTACACATACTGCAGTATATATACACCCCAGAGTACTGTAGAGCTGTACTGTACAGATACTGCAGTATATCTACACCACAGAGTACTGTAGAGCTGTACTGTACAGATACTGCAGTATATACTGTATATTGTCAGAGTACAGCAGAATTATACTGTCCACATACCACAGTACTATAACGCAGTATGTGTACAGGCGGTCACCCCCAGTTTTGTGGTATAATCTGTTAAGGGCTTGACAGTAGTCAGACAATTGTGCATGAGTAAGAATAAACTGACCGTTTTCTGCAGAGCTCATTCTGGATCGAGTGTTGTAGCAGTATCTGTTCGGATCTGCCTTCGAGCAAACCAGGCTTGATTCCTCCTTACTGCCTTTCGAGAACTTAGAGTCTGAGGTCAGTAATCCCTGAATCTCTGCTCCTCTTCCTCCGCAGTCAAGCCCAGGGTCCGGGTCTTCCAGAAGACATCCGCCCTCTCTGGGGGGACGGAGGTGACCTGCCTGGCCAGCGGCTTCTACCCCCGGGCCCTGGAGCTGAGCCTGCTGAGAGACGGGCGTCCCGTCCCGGAGCAGGAGCTGACGGGGGGGGAGGTTCTGCCCAACGGAGACGGGACCTACCAGCTGAGGAAGAGCCTGGCGCTCAGCGAGGAAGAGCGCCGAGAGAGACACAGCTACACCTGCAGGGTCCAGCACAGCGGTCTGGACAACAGGATGGACATCAAGTGGGGTGAGAGAGAGACTTAGGACACATGCAACCTCAGTGAATCCCCTCCATTGCCTCTCTGCAGTGGAAGGACAGTGTTAACTTACTTCAATCATGAGAACATAGGACATCCAAGCACTTATAACAGGCCAGGTGAAAAAAGTACCCTTTTAATAATAATAAAGTACCCTTTTCATTCACTGAGTCTAACTTAAAATACCCTCTAGGTTCTTGCTTGCTGATTCTAATTAAGGTTTCAAAGGCCTCAGTGGAGGCCTTAGAGCACCTATCGGATGTCATGGACTGGGACCGAAGAGGTTAAGTTCCTTAAAAAGGTTAAAAAGTTAACTCCACTGGAAGGGATCTTGTTGTTCTTGTTGGGACTTCCTCCAGTCTGTTTGTCGCAATTGTAGCCAGGACTGTAGGTGGTACTGTACTGTCCCAGTGCGGATGAGGTGTCATTAATCCATTTATCCATCTTCAAAACCACTTTATCCAGTACGGGGTTGCGGGGAAGCCGGAGTCTATTCTGTTAAGCTATGGGCAAAAGTCAGGGTACACCCTGGGCAGGACACCAGTCCATCACAGGACACACACACACTCACACACCCTGGACAGGACACCAGTCCATCACAGATCACTCACACACCCTGGACAGGACACCAGTCCATCACTGGACACACACTCACACACCCTGGACAGGACACCAGTCCATCACAGGACACACACACACACTCACACACCCTGGACAGGACACCAGTCCATCACAGGACACACACAGACACACACACCCCTATGGGGCAGGGTAGTGGCTCTGTGGCTCAGGATCTGCGCCTGTGGCTGGAAGGGTTTGCTGGTTCAAATCCCATGGCCAGCAGAGGAATCCTACTCTGTTGGGCCCCTGAGCAAGGCCCTTCACCCCAACTGCTTAAGGGGTGCTGTACAATGTCTGACCCTGTGCTCTGACCCCCAGCTTCTCTCTCCCTGTCTGTGTGTCTCATGGAGAGCAAGCTGGGGTCTGCGAGAAGACACATTCCTAACGCAAGACATTGTACAGGGTTAATAAAGTGATGTTATTATTATTATTATCAACCTCTTTTCTCCACTGACTGGGAAGGGCTGTGTCTGCATTGGTTGACAGAACCAGAACCCGACCTGGACACTGGGCTCATCGCTGGGGTGGTGATCGGGGTCCTGGCTGTGGCTCTGGTGCTGCCCGTCGCCGCCTGTGTCCTCTGGAGGAAGAAAGGACGAGGTGAGAGAGATCGGGGGTGGGGTGGGGGGACCCACTTCACGTTGGATTCCTTATACTAGTCAGGAGTGGAGATCGCCCCCTACTGGTCTCCCGACACCACTCGCAGTAGAGAGCTGGTTTTCCCCAGTACTGAGATCCCACTGGGATCAGGCTGCAGGGTGCTGATACTTGAAGTACAGTCCCAGCAGGGCCCGGGTCGTTGGGAAATCTCCTGGTTTATTCCACCTGTGTCTCTGAGCTCCTAACCCCCCCCCCCCCCCCCCACCCCCGGGGTGACGCATGCCGGCAACCGAGGGCAGATAAAATCCGACAGCTCTCCACGCTGACCTCTCTCTCTCTCTCTCTCTGTGTTGTCACGCCGTAGGTGCCCAGATGCCTGCAGGCTCCGGTGTGAAATACGCCGCGGCCCAGGGTGAGTGTGTCCCCCACGCGCGCCGTTCCGCCGGTCTCCGGTCGCGGCACCGACACGGCCGCCCCGCTGACGCCCCCGTGTGGTTTGCTGTCTGTCCCTTTCAGGGAGCGAGCAGAGCGACGCCTCTTCCAGCGGCTCCGGCACCTAACCCGCGCCTTTCGTGCCCTTGCCGAGTTCGCCCCTGTGGTCGTTTTCTCTGAGTAGAGAGGAGGGCGGTGGAAGGAGACGGCGGGCGTCGAGAAAAACAAACCGGATCTCCGCGAAAGCTCCGTATTTCGTGTAGAAATGAGTTGTTGTTTTTTTTAAGGGTGAGGGGTTTTGTCTGATTTTAAGTGTCTCTGCGCACGTCTGCGGTCGGGACACTGCGTCGCTTTCGGTCAATTCATATCCTTGAAATGTGTAATCGTGTGTGCCGAGCTGCTTGGGAGCGGGTACTTACCGGATGACGTCCGATCGTCATCTTCAGCTTGGGTTGTCTGCGGGGGAATGGAATCGCAGATAAGACGGACAGTATTATGCCTGCAAGCCGTTCCTTCATGTGCGTGTTAACACCTCTGCACTAGACGTAAGGCAGCGTGCCCCTGGCCAGTCGTGGCAAAACAGGCAGAACCCAAATTGTGTGTTCTTGTTTCTACATGCTGTTGAGAGGAAATAGTAATTGTTTACGCTTCTATAGCGCTTTTCTGGACACTCCACCCCGAGCTCTTTACGGGCAATGGGGTCTCCCCTCCACCACCGGCTGTGTGTGGCCCCCACCTGGATGTTTGTGTTGTTAATTAACTGGATACATTTCTGGTGTCCGTTGGTTGTACCAAAGACTAAGCTCAACTACAGGAAAAAAAACAACATCTTTATTATAGGAACAAGTCTGCTTGAAGCGGGTGTTTTAACTCGTTCTGTGGGTGTGTGTAGTGTTGACTGCTGTGAGCAGAGATCCTTCAATAAACTGGGTATCAACCACTGAGTCTTGTGTTCCCCCTTTCCCAGTAGGAATTACAGTACGTTTCTCTATGGTAAAATGACCTCCTGTCCCAGCCTGAGGAACAGACAGTGAGCCTGTCTCTCAATAATAATAATACAGTGTGTGACCTCCTGTCCCAGCCTGAGGAACAGACAGTGAGCCTGTCTCTCAATAATAATAATACAGTGTGTGATCTCCTGTCCCAGCCTGAGGAACAGACAGTGAGCCCGTCTCTCGATAATAATAATACAGTGTGTGATCTCCTGTCCCAGCCTGAGGAACAGACAGTGAGCCTGTCTCTCAATAATAATAATACAGTGTGTGACCTCCTGTCCCAGCCTGAGGAACAGACAGTGAGCCTGTCTCTCAATAATAATAATACAGTGTGTGATCTCCTGTCCCAGCCTGAGGAACAGTGAGCCTGTCTCTCAATAATAATAATACAGTGTGTGATCTCCTGTCCCAGCCTGAGGAACAGACAGTGAGCCTGTCTCTCAATAATAATAATACAGTGTGTGACCTCCTGTCCCAGCCTGAGGAACAGACAGTGAGCCTGTCTCTCAGTAATAATAATACAGTGTGTGACCTCCTGTCCCAGCCTGAGGAACAGACAGTGAGCCTGTCTCTCAATAATAATAATAATACAGTGTGTGATCTCCTGTCCCAGCCTGAGGAACAGACAGTGAGCCTGTCTCTCGATAATAATAATACAGTGTGTGATCTCCTGTCCCAGCCTGAGGAACAGACAGTGAGCCTGTCTCTCAATAATAATAATACAGTGTGTGATCTCCTGTCCCAGCCTGAGGAACAGTGAGCCTGTCTCTCAATAATAATAATACAGTGTGAGATCTCCTGTTCCAGCCTGAGGAACAGACAGTGAGCCTGTCTCTCAATAATAATAATACAGCGTGTGATCTCCTGTCCCAGCCTGAGGAACAGACAGTGAGCCTGTCTCTCAATAATAATAATACAGTGTGTGATCTCCTGTCCCAGCCTGAGGAACAGACAGTGAGCCTGTCTCTCAATAATAATAATACAGTGTGTGATCTCCTGTCCCAGCCTGAGGAACAGTGAGCCTGTCTCTCAATAATAATAATACAGTGTGAGATCTCCTGTCCCAGCCTGAGGAACAGACAGTGAGCCTGTCTCTCAATAATAATAATACAGTGTGTGATCTCCTGTCCCAGCCTGAGGAACAGACAGTGAGCCTGTCTCTCAATAATAATAATACAGTGTGTGATCTCCTGTCCCAGCCTGAGGAACAGACAGTGAGCCTGTCTCTCAATAATAATAATACAGTGTGTGATCTCCTGTCCCAGCCTGAGGAACAGTGAGCCTGTCTCTCAATAATAATAATACAGTGTGAGATCTCCTGTCCCAGCCTGAGGAACAGACAGTGAGCCTGTCTCTCAATAATAATAATACAGTGTGTGACCTCCTGTCCCAGCCTGAGGAACAGACAGTGAGCCCGTCTCTCAATAATAATAATACAGTGTGTGATCTCCTGTCCCAGCCTGAGGAACAGACAGTGAGCCCGTCTCTCAATAATAATAATACAGTGTGTGATCTCCTGTCCCAGCCTGAGGAACAGACAGTGAGCCCGTCTCTCAATAATAATAATACAGTGTGTGATCTCCTGTCCCAGCCTGAGGAACAGACAGTGAGCCTGTCTCTCAATAATAATAATACAGTGTGTGACCTCCTGTCCCAGCCCGAGGAACAGACAGTGAGCCTGTCTCTCAATAATAATAATACAGTGTGTGATCTCCTGTCCCAGCCTGAGGAACAGACAGTGAGCCTGTCTCTCAATAATAATAATACAGTGTGTGATCTCCTGTCCCAGCCTGAGGAACAGACAGTGAGCCTGTCTCTCAGTAATAATAATACAGTGTGTGATCTCCTGTCCCAGCCTGAGGAACAGACAGTGAGCCTGTCTCTCAATAATAATAATACAGTGTGTGATCTCCTGTCCCAGCCTGAGGAACAGACAGTGAGCCTGTCTCTCGATAATAATAATACAGTGTGTGACCTCCTGTCCCAGCCTGAGGAACAGACAGTGAGCCTGTCTCTCAATAATAATAATACAGTGTGTGACCTCCTGTCCCAGCCTGAGGAACAGACAGTGAGCCTGTCTCTCAATAATAATAATACAGTGTGTGATCTCCTGTCCCAGCCTGAGGAACAGACAGTGAGCCTGTCTCTCAGTAATAATAATACAGTGTGTGACCTCCTGTCCCAGCCTGAGGAACAGACAGTGAGCCTGTCTCTCAATAATAATAATACAGTGTGTGATCTCCTGTCCCAGCCTGAGGAACAGACAGTGAGCCTGTCTCTCAATAATAATAATACAGTGTGTGATCTCCTGTCCCAGCCTGAGGAACAGACAGTGAGCCTGTCTCTCAATAATAAGAGGACAGGCTGTGCTCCCACTGCCAGCAGGGAGAAATAGAGACAGAGGTGCACTTCCTACTTACCGCAGCAGGAAAGGTCGACTGCGAGACGGGAGGAAGCGGTCGAACCATGCTGGAGGTGAGGGCTGTGTCCACACGTGTACAAACACACGTATACTAACATATACAGACGTGCGGGTTACGTGAGCTGGACTGACTGGACCAGGGACACAGACCCCTGGACCGACTGGACCAGAGTCACAGACCCCTGGACTGACTGGACCGGGGACACAGACCCCTGAACTGACTGGACCGGGGACAGTGACCCCTGGACCGACTGGACCAGAGTCACAGACCCCTGGACTGACTGGACCGGGGACAGTGACCCCTGGACCGACTGGACCAGAGTCACAGACCCCTGGACTGACTGGACCAGAGTCACAGACCCCTGGACCGACTGGACCAGAGTCACAGACCCCTGGACTGACTGGACCAGAGGACACAGACCCCTGGACCGACTGGACCAGAGTCACAGACCCCTGGACTGACTGGACCGGGGACACAGACCCCTGGACCGACTGGACCAGAGTCACAGACCCCCGGACCGACTGGACCAGGGACACAAACCCCTGGACTGACTGGACCAGAGTCACAGACCCCTGGACTGACTGGACCGGGGACACAGACCCCTGGACTGACTGGACTGGGAACACAGACCCCTGGACCAACTGGACCGGAGTCACAGACCCCTGGACTGACTGGACCAGGGACACAGACCCCTGGACCGACTGGACCAGAGTCACAGACCCCTGGACCGACTGGACCGGGGACACAGACCCCTGAAACGTCGTGTCTCTTTCCTTCTCTTCCCAGCTCAGGATCAAACGTGCACTTGTTCCTCGGCAGCCTGAACGCCTGCTGGCGCAGCTCCCTCCCGGAACTAACGGAAACCTGCTGCTGATCGCTCGCTCTGACGTCAGAAACACCGGGCAGCTCGCTCTGACGTCAGAAACACCGGGCAGCTCGCTCTGACGTCAGAAACACCGGGCAGCTCGCTCTGACGTCGGAAACACCGGGCAGCTCGCTCTGACGTCGGAAACACCGGGCAGCTCGCTCTGACGTCGGAAACACCGGGCAGCTCGCTCTGACGTCGGAAACACCGGGCAGCTCGCTCTGACGTCGGAAACACCGGGCAGCTCGCTCTGACGTCGGAAACACCGGGCAGCTCGCTCTGACGTCAGAAACACCGGGCAGCTCGCTCTGACGTCGGAAACACCGGGCAGCTCGCTCTGACGTCAGAAACACCGGGCAGCTCGCTCTGACGTCGGAAACACCGGGCAGCTCGCTCTGACGTCAGAAACACCGGGCAGCTCGCTCTGACGTCGGAAACACCGGGCAGCTCGCTCTGACGTCAGAAACACCGGGCAGCTCGCTCTGACGTCGGAAACACCGGGCAGCTCGCTCTGACGTCAGAAACACCGGACCCCCGACTTCTCGCCCCCCCCCCCCGTGTGCCGAAGGAGCCTCATTCTCCGACGTCTGTCTGCAGGTGAGCGGAGTTTTATCACCTTGGTGCGGGTTACGGCGTTTTTTTCCCCGGCACGCACGCGTACCCGTACGCCCCCCGAAAAAGTTTCGTCCGTTTTCGAGGAGTACCTAGGCTTTCCTTGAGCTGTTTGTCTTTTCCTGGCCGTGTTAAAAACCTCAAAGTCCGCTCTTGTTTTTCACGCTGCGCTTCCGAGTTGCTGTTAAAAACGTCGAATGTAAATATATATATATATTTTTTTTTCCCCCTCATCCAATTTTTTCCTCCGCGACGCCCCCCAGACCGAATCAGGTCTGAAACACTGACTTTTCCACACACACAAAAAAAAAAACAACCCCAACCCAACAACACAAAGACCACGCGTGACACGGTTTTATTCTCCTGCGTTTTCATCAGCCCACGAAGTTGGTCCGTCAGAAAGATCGTACAGCCTTAGAGAATATATAAAAAAAAACATCCATCGTTTATTTTACTGGATTATTCGAGGAATAGAAATATTTATATATATATATATTTATCTTATAGGTGTATAGGCACAAGCAATCATTTCTGAGCACAGGCAGGGGTTCGGTCCGGTGGGCCTGTGGGCAGTGGTTGGTGTGGCAGTCTGTCTGGACCGCTGTGCTGTAGAGGAGCGCAGAACCTCACAGCACCTCATCCCTGAGCCTGAGCCTGAGCACACAGCTGCAGGATCACCAGGGCTTCGTCCTCATCTCCCTCCCCGGAAGCACCTCAGCACACTGCCTGAAACGGCAGGGCACACACAGACACACAGACACACGAGACAGAGAGAGAGAGTCAGCCCGACTGTACAGTCTGCCCCCAGCCCTCCTCCGGTCACCCCCCAAACCCCACATCTCATCCAGGAGGGATTTTGATATACTGCATATCAGCGCCGTGAGGCAGCACTGAAAGTCAGCCTTCCCAAATGCAGCGTTCTGTGGGGAACCCCATGTCTGTGTCTGTTGCGTTCAGGGGGACGGCTCGATCCCTGTGCATTTTTTTGAGGGATTCTGGAATCTTTGAATGTTGCAGGAGCCGAAACGCTCTTATGTTATGAAGTTATGAAGAGAAATAGCGACTAGGCTGTTCCTGAGGGCTGGGCTACAATGACAGACAGTAGCTATTGGTGAGCGGGTGTCAGGGTGTGGGTGGTGTGTATCAGCGCGTGTGTGGTGTGTATCAGCGTGTGTGTGGTTTATGAGTGTGTGCGTGTGTCAGCGTGTGTGTGGTTTATGAGTGTGTGCGTGTGTCGGCTTGTGTGTGTCAGCTTGTGAGTGTGTCAGTGTGTGTATGATGTGTGTGCGTGTGGTGTGTATGTGTCAGCTTGTCAGTGTGTGTGTGGTTTGTGAGTGTGTGGTTTGTGAATGTGTGAGAGTGTCAGCGTGTGTCGGTGTGTGTGGTTTATGAGAGTGTGTGTGTGATGTGTGTCAGCGTGTGTCGGTGTGTGTGGTTTATGAGAGTGTGTGCATGTGTGTCGGTGTGTGTGATGTGTATCAGCGTGTGTCGGTGTGTGTGGTTTATGAGAGTGTGTGTGTGATGTGTATCAGCGTGTGTCGGTGTGTGTGGTTTATGAGAGTGTGTGCGTGTGTGTCGGTGTGTGTGATGTGTGTCAGCGTGTGTGGTTTATGAGAGTGTGTGCGTGTGTGTCAGTGTGTGTGATGTGTGTGGTTTATGAGAGTGTGTGCGTGTGTGTCGGTGTGTGTGATGTGTGTGGTTTATGAGAGTGTGTGCGTGTGTGTCGGTGTGTGTGATGTGTGTGGTTTATGAGAGTGTGTGCGTGTGTGTCGGTGTGTGTGATGTGTGTCAGTGTGTGTGGTTTATGAGAGTGTGTGCGTGTGTGTCGGTGTGTGTGGTTTATGAGAGTGTGTGCGTGTGTGTCGGTGTGTGTGATGTGTGTGTGGTTTATGAGAGTGTGTGCGTGTGTGTCGGTGTGTGTGGTTTATGAGAGTGTGTGCGTGTGTGTCGGTGTGTGTGATGTGCGCGCGGGTTGGACCCACCTCTGTGCGCCTCGTACAGCAGGGGCGTGACCAGGATGAAGAAGATGGAGGTCACAGACACGTGGATGACCCAGGGCAGGCACTGTCGCAGGCACACCGCACTGGACCCGCGCTCTGGACAGGAGACACAGGCAGCAGGGCTGGCAGAGGAACAGAGCTCCCCCAGCAGGCGGAGAGGGACTGGTGCTTCCTCACAAGTCACCAGGGCTTTCCCACCCCCTCCCCCTTCACAGTCCCCATGGCTGGATAGCTAGCGAGTCTAGATTCCAGGTAGCTGTTCATATTCGGGAAATGCAATTCTAAATGTCATCCATCTACTCTCTAACTGCTTACTCTAGTGCAGGGTCACAGGGGAGCTGGAGTCTGTCCCAGCAAGCAACAGGCACACATCCTGGACAGGACACCAGTCCATCACAGGACACACCCACACACACTCACACAGCCTGGACAGGACACCATTCCATCACAGGACACACTCACACACACACCCTGGACAGGACACCAGTCCATCACAGGACACACACACACTCTCACACCCTGGACAGGACACCAGTCCATCACAGGACACACACACACTCTGGACAGGACACCAGTCCATCACAGGACACACACGCACTCACACACCCTGGACAGGACACCAGTCCATCACAGGACACACTCACACACACACCCTGGACAGGACACCAGTCCATCACAGGACACACTCACACACACACCCTGGACAGGACACCAGTCCATCACAGGACACACACACACACACACACACACACACACACACACACACACACACACACACACACCTGGACAGGACACCAGTCCATCACAGGACACACACACACACACTCACACACACCCTGGACAGGACACCAGCCCATCACAGGACACACACACACACACACACACACACACACACACACACACACCATCAGTCTAGATCCCACATAGTATCTGCCGCTCTGGAATAGGGGTTCGAGACTCCTGACAGTACTGCCAGTCGTCAACATTGCTGGAATAACATCAAGAGGATGTAAGTGCACTAACCCGCCCCTGGGTCTTCAGGATCGCTGGGCCCTGTGAAGACAAACGTTAAAGCGCTCTTAGGACTTCACAACAACAATTGCAACGGCTGGGAGCACACCAGCGACGAGATTGAGGTGCGTGTTTCTCGGTTTGCCGTGAAAGCACAAGCTGGTTCAAGCAGGTTCTAGCCTTCTCCGGGGGTGAAAAGCCGACCCGAACCTCGACTCGTTTGCTTTAAAGCGTGAACTCTCCCCCCCCCCCCCCACCGAACTGTCGTGCTACCGTGCGGCGTCGGGTGGGGGGAGGAGGAATGTGTTCGGTCCGGGGAGTCTTGACTCCAAACGCGTGCCGGGCGGCGTCTTGTGCCAGAAAAAAACACGGCCTCAGCTGAGCGTCTGTGTGGTGTGTGTGTGTGTGTGTGTGTGTGTGTGTGTGTGTGTGTGTGTCAAGTCGTCTTGATTCATATGCACATGGGAGTCCTGGGTCGTGTGGCACAAGACTTAAAGCCCAACTCTTAGAGCGCTCCTTTCTGCAGCGAAACAACCGGTACGAGGAACACTCCCACCCCACTCTCTGCATGCGTAGCGGCTCTCTCTCTGGTCATTCTAGAGAGCTGACCAGGACGTGTGTATCCTGTACCGGCAGCCCCCTGTGTCGCGGGAGAGGTCACCCGGTCGTCTCCCCAGCTGGCGCGTCCAGACAGCGCGCGGCTATCACTCTCGTTCTCTAAACCACCCCTCGGACCTCTCCGTCTGCGTTCTCGGGGACGGTTTTCCGAACTCCTACGTCAGAGAGACTACGGAAAACCCAAATGATCCTCCTGCAGCTAGGATCACACCTTCCCCCCTTCTCCTAACGACAGACTGCTCTTCTTCTCAATTCTCTCCATTCATCTGAGGTTTCATCTCACACCTCTCCTGACTCCCCACCTCCTGATGGGCCTCTCTCTCTGTCCCCTGCTCCCTCCTCCTGCTCCTCCTCTCTCCCAGCTCTCCTCACCTCTCCTGACTCCCCACCTCCTGACGGGCCACTCTCTCTGTCCCCTGCTCCCTCCTCCTGCTCCTCCTCTCACACAGCTCTCCTCACCTCTCCTGACTCCCCACCTCCTGATGGGCCACTCTGTCTGTCCCCTGCTCCCTCCTCCTGCTCCTCCTCTCACACAGCTCTCCTGACTCCCCACCTCCTGATGGGCCACTCTCTCTGTCCCCTGCTCCCTCCTCCTGCTCCTCCTCTCACACAGCTCTCCTGACTCCCCACCTCCTGATGGGCCTCTCTCTCTGTCCCCTGCTCCCTCCTCTCACTCCTCCTCTCTCCCACCTCTCCTCACCTCTCCTGACTCCCCACCTCCTGATGGGCCACTCTCTCTGTCCCCTGCTCCCTCCTCTCACTCCTCCTCTCTTCCAGCTCTCCTCACCTCTCCTGACTCCCCACCTCCTGATGGGCCACTCTCTCTGTCCCCTGCTCCCTCCTCCTGCTCCTCCTCTCACACAGCTCTCCTGACTCCACACCTCCTGATGGGCCTCTCTCTCTGTCCCCTGCTCCCTCCTCCTGCTCCTCCTCTCACACAGCTCTCCTGACTCCCCACCTCCTGATGGGCCACTCTGTCTGTCCCCTGCTCCCTCCTCCTGCTCCTCCTCTCACACAGCTCTCCTGACTCCCCACCTCCGAGACGGGTTGAGTTCGGATCGAAGTAAAGAGACGCCGAGCTAACGGGATCTGACACGGACTTCGAGTCAGAGCTCCTAGTTCATTCCCTCTACAAGCGGTGAACCCCAAAACCCCCCTTTTTTTCGGCGGTCCCCGGGGCGGGGGGGGACTGGCTTACCGGTGCTGTTCCGGCTGGGGGGGCTGGTTCCGGCGCCGATCCGGGGTCCCGGAGGCTCGCCCGCCCGGACCAGCCGCGCGCCGGCCCCGAACCTCAGCCGGCCCCCCTGGCGGTCTGCGCAGAAGTACAGCGCCAGGTCCGGCCCGCTCACGTTGGCGATCCGCAGGGCGACGGAGCGGGCCGGGCCGTCCAGCACGGGCTGCAGGCGGCCGTCCGCGGCGAAGGGCAGCAGCTCGGCGCCCGACACGCCGGTCTTGGCCGTGACCACCAGCCGCGGCGCCTGGGCCCCCCGCTGCCGGAACCACATGGTCTCGAACTCGTAGGGGACGTCGCAGGGCAGCTGGACCGTGGCCCCCAGGGACACCTCGTGCTGGACCACCTCCTCCGCGCGGCCCCCCCGGGCCAGAACTGCAAACCCAATAGTGAGGCAGAGCTGAGAACGAGAATCACAGTCCCTTACGCTTATATAGCGCCTTGCCGGACGCTCCACTCGGAGCTCTTCCCAGGTCAGGAGGATCCCCTCCAGCCCCCCCAGTGTGCAGCCCCCACCTGGATGATGCTCCAGTCCGCTCAGCACACAGCAGCTCTCAGTGGGGAGGAGAGCAGAGGGATGGAGCCAGTTCAGAGAGGGGGGTGATTAGGAGGCCATAATGGGTCAAGACCAGGGGGGGTATTAGGCCAGGACACTGGGGTAACACCCCTACTCTTCTCGAGAGACACCCCGGGATTGTTAATGAGCACAGAGAGTCAGGACCTCGGTTTGACGAGACTTACCCAAAGAGTGGAGGGGGTGGGGAACAAGCTGCCCAGCCGTGTGGTTGAAGCCGGTACCCTGACTTCTCTCCAGACACAGCTGGGTGAGCTCCTCCAGTCAGGACAGGAGGCTCTTCTGTACACAGAGGGTGGTGGGGGTGGGGAACAAGCTGCCCAGCCCTGTGGTTGAAGCCGATACCCTGACTCCTCTCCAGACACAGCTGGGTGAGCTCCTCCAGTCAGGACAGGAGGCTCTACTGTACACAGAGGGTGGTGGGGGTGGGGAACAGGCTGCCCAGCCGTGTGGTTGAAGCCGATACCCTGGCTTCTCTCCAGACACAGCTGGGTGAGCTCCTCCAGTCAGGACAGGAGGCTCTACTGTACACAGAGGGTGGTGGGGGTGGGGAACAAGCCGCCCAGCCCTGTGGTTGAAGCCGATACCCTGGCTTCTCTCCAGACACAGCTGGGTGAGCTCCTCCAGTCAGGACAGGAGGCTCTTCTGTACACAGAGGGGGGTGGGGGTGGGGAACAAGCTGCCCAGCCCTGTGGTTGAAGCCGATACCCTGGCTCCTCTCCAGACACAGCTGGGTGAGCTCCTCCAGTCAGGACAGGAGGCTCTACTGTACACAGAGGGGGGTGGGGGTGGGTTACGAGCCGCCCAGCCCTGTGGTTGAAGCCCTGATACCCCGGCTCGCGGAAAGAAACGAGCCTTGTACGCGATGCAAGGCGACGCATGAGGATGCCTGGTACATCCTGGAGCCCCCCCCCCCCGGTGTCCTCGGATCCGAAACCCCGATACGGTGCCGTCGCGCACGGCCTCGCCGCCAGCCCGCTGTGAGGTGTTCAGTGGCGGCATTTACGGGTGAGCGTCTTAAAAACACACACACACACACACCTCTCCAGCGACAACACGAGCGGTTCTCTTTCTGTCTGCGCCGTGGGCACCGCTGCCCAGCCTCCCTCCCCCGGGGGACGGGAGGACAGACGTGTCCGTTTCCCGCGGCCGCGGTGTCCCTCGATCAGGGCAGCGCGATTAGCGGCGCCGCGGACGGGGGCGGAGGAAAAGCCGGCGTTTGGACGAGATATCGTGCGGCTCCGCGCCGGGATCGTCTCGGTAGTTTGTTTTTTTTTTTTGTGTTAAATAAGAGGAGCGGTTTCTGCGTGTCAAGGAGATTCTCGCCCGGGCCGCGCCGGCGGGTAACTCTCGGCTTCGGCAGCGCTGCCCTGTTTCGCCTCGAAGCCGGTTTTCTCCAAATGTTCCTTTAAACACACACTCACACACCCTGGACAGGACACCAGTCCATCACAGGACACACACACTCACACACCCTGGACAGGACACCAGTCCATCACAGGACACACACACACACACACACACACACACACCTGGACAGGACACCAGTCCATCACAGGACACACACACTCACACACCCTGGACAGGACACCAGTCCATCACAGGACACACACACACACACACACACACACACACACCCTGGACAGGACAGCAGTCCATCACAGGACACTCACACACACACACACCCTGGACAGGACACCAGTCCATCACAGGACACACACACTCACACACCCTGGACAGGACACCAGTCCATCACAGGACACACACACACACACACACACACCCTGGACAGGACAGCAGTCCATCACAGGACACTCACACACACACACACCCTGGACAGGACACCAGTCCATCGCAGGACACACACACTCACACACCCTGGACAGGACACCAGTCCATCACAGGACACACACACACACTCACACACCCTGGACAGGACACCAGTCCATCACAGGACACACACACACACTCACACACCCTGGACAGGACACCAGTCCATCACAGGACACACACACACTCACACACCCTGGACAGGACAGCAGTCCATCACAGGACACTCACACACACACACACCCTGGACAGGACACCAGTCCATCGCAGGACACACACACTCACACACCCTGGACAGGACACCAGTCCATCACAGGACACACACACACACACTCACACACCCTGGACAGGACACCAGTCCATCACAGGACACACACACACACTCACACACCCTGGACAGGACACCAGTCCATCACAGGACACACACACACCCTGGACAGGACACCAGTCCATCACAGCAGCAGTTACAGCAACAACAACAACAACAACAACAACAACACCAGCAGTTACAGCAACAACAACAACAGCAACAGCAGCAACTCAGAAACTGAGTGGTGTCCGGGCCTCTCTGATGTACCGGACCCAGCCCCGGAGAGTGGCCCCCCCTCTGGGGAGACGACCTCGCCCGACCCCTGCCCGGCGACTCAAACGGGGGGGGGGGGGGGTTGGCGATCTCTGGGACTCCGCCGTGTGTCCGTCCGTCTGTCCGTGTCGCCCACCGCCCCGGAGAGAGAGCCGGCCGAGACGAGCAGACGGGGGCAGGCCGACGAGCAGACAGACTTACGCAGGACGAGCGAGGTCCACCGCAGCAGGCGCAGCATCGCGGCGTGGCGTGGCGAGGCGTCGAGATGAAACTGACTCGGGTGTCCTCTCTCTTCTGCTCTCTCTGAACCCCGGCCGCTGCCGGAGTGGAAACTTCACACCTCCGTCCGCAGCTAGAGTTTCTGTTTCCGCAGACCGACGTCCAGGACACACAGATACACACACACACACACACAACACCTGACCGCTTCCTCTCGCTCCGAGGACAGGAGGACAGACAGATTCTGGGTCAACGGTCTGTCTCTTAACTGCGGTCCGGCCCGAGGCGGGGGGGCAGAGAAACTGCTCGGCGCTTTTAGGTGGGTTTTTTTAGGAAACAAATAATTTTCGATTTCATTTTTGAAGAAACGAGAAAAGAAAAAAGATCGTGCTAGTTGCGTTTCTGCTCTTCTTCAGACCAGAGACACACACACACACCCACCCACCCACGGCTGAAGAAAAAAAAAAGCTTTTTTTGTTTCTGGTTTCAACGAGAGCAACGAGACTTTTTTTTTGTGTGTGTGTGTTGTTTTTACCGGACCACCGGAGGAGGTGTCGAATCACAGCAGAGGTTTGGTTGTTTTGTTTTTTTTTAAAAAATTAATCTCAAAATAAACGTCCGTCTTCACACGCGTCACTCGTGTAGAGCACAGTACGGACCCCGGGGAGCAGCGCTCGCCCGTGACGCGTGGCCGTGGAGAGTCACGGGTGGGGAGGGGGGGCGGGACATCAGGGACAAGTTATCCCGTGAAACCCGGCTCTGCCCCCCCCCCCCCCCCCCGAGAAACGGGGTGATCACCGGCGAGGAGAGGTGGGGGGGGTATTTCTGTCCGCATCCTCTGGCAGTTTCTTGCTCTTTATATATGTCTGTCATCCCAAAAGACTCCTTTTGGAATGTAAAAAAAAATGGGTTATCATGTTGGTTTTATATTTCCTTCCAAAAAATGCGTTCGGGCGCTTAAAACGGGTTCACGCAGTGTCAAAACACTCTCGTCTTGTCTTAACTTCATTTCCGTCTTTCTTGACGGGTTGTTACACCGCGGGGCGGAGGGGGTTTTGAAAGATGGGGGGAGGCACTCGGGCGAGAGGAAGGAGCGGACCTAGAGCGAGGGCCTCCGCCGGCATCCCGTCTTGACGTTCACGAGAACGGTCATCTCATAACGAGCTTTATTTTATATAGCGCCTTTGAAGGTGGCTTCTCAAAGCGCTTTACGGGTTGTGTTCTGGGAACTGCGGAGCGTCGCGCCCGGTACTTGAAAGCCGAAAAGGTCCAAACGAGAAACACGATGCAGGGGCGTCGAGGTTCAGTTCTGGACCGGGGGGGGGGGGGGGGTGCTGTCTGTGTGGAGTCTGCATGTTCTGTCCGCATTCGCCGATGCTCCGGTTTCTATACAGGCTGGTGGGTTCACTGGCTTCTGGGGAAACTGGACCTGGTGTGTGTGCGTGTGTCCTGTGATGGACTGGTGTCCTGTCCAGGTGTGTGTGTGTGTGTGTGTGTGTGTGTGTGTGTGTGTCCTGTGATGGACTGGTGTCCTGTCCAGGGTGTGTGAGTGTGTGTGTTTTGTGATTGACAGTTGCCCAGCCCTGTGGTTGAAGCCGATACCCTGGCTTCTCTCCAGACACAGCTGGGTGAGCTCCTCCAGTCAGGACAGGAGGCTCTACTGTACACAGAGGGGGGTGGGGGTGGAGAACAAGTTCTCTCTGGACAGCCAGGTCTGCCTGTGTCCAGTGTCTATGTCCAGGCTGTGGTCACACTGAGCCTCTCCTCTCTGGGCAGCCAGGTCTGCCTGTGTCCAGTGTCTGTGTCCAGGCTGTGGTCACTGAGCCTGTCCTCTCTGGGCAGCCAGGTCTGCCTGTGTCCAGTGTCTATGTCCAGGCTGCGGTGACTGAGCCTGTCCTCTCTGGACAGCCAGGTCTGCCTGTGTCCAGTGTCTGTGTCCAGGCTGCGGTCACTGAGCCTGTCCTCTCTGGACAGCCAGGTCTGCCTGTGTCCAGGCTGTGGTCACTGAGCCTGTCCTCTCTGGACAGCCAGGTCTGCCTGTGGCCAGTTCCTGTGGCCAGGCTGTGGTCACTGAGCCTGTTTCTCTCTGCTGTCTCTTACTGTGATCCGATGCTGTGGTTGTGTATTTTGTCCGTTTAGGATGTTGTGGTCTGGGATCAATGACGAATGTAGTTCCAAAGCGAAACGGGGGGCACGACTAAAAACTACATGTCCCAGAATGCACCGTCCGCGAAGGAAATTGTGCAAACTGACCGGTAACCGTTCACGAAAGAGACGCTTCGCCGTTAGGCGGCGGTAGTGTAGCGGCTGTTGATGGCGAAGCCCAGACGGAGTCGGAGGCCCGAAGGAAAATCAAAACTAAGGCGAATCCGCGGTAAAGGCGGCTGTTCCCAGCCCGGGACAGGAGTTTTGCGGCCTGAGGCCGATGCGGGGACGGGGGGTTTGCGGCTGAAGGTGTCTGAGGCGGGTCGGTCCTCCGGGAGCGCGCAGCTCTAACGGCCGCCCGAATTCAAAACCCGCCCCGCGGGGTCGCGCACGCACGCACGCACGCACTTCCCGACTCCTCCCCGGAAACAGGAAGTGTCGCCGTTGGCGGGAAGGGACGGGAGCGGCGCTGTGGGAGAGAAACGTTTCCGAAGCGGAAAAAAGACGACGTGTCGTTTCGCTTTTTACCCGCGGCTTAAAAAGATTATAGAGAACTTATAAAAGATGGCGGAGGGACCTCCCCTGAGGTCTCAACTCGCCACGAAAACGTTTGTCCGGGTTTAACAAGTCAGGGGCGGATTTTGCTGAATCAGAAATTGCCGCGTTCAGCAACAACACGGAGGAAGGCAGCGAGAGCAGCCGGCTGTGGACGGAGGAGACGATGGAAACAGACGGTCAGGACGTCCAAGCAGCAGCAGAAGCTCCGTGGACAGCTCACGCCTGGGCCGCCACAGGACAGAGACTCCGGGGACATCGCTTTTAAAGGTCCTGTCGTTCACACACTGGACTGGACACTACACCCTCGGTAAGACAGCAGCTCACTGGACACGACGCCCACAGGTCCTGACGTTCACACACTGGACTGGACACTACAGCCTCGATAAGACAGCAGCTCACTGGACACGACGCCCACAGGTCCTGACGTTCACACACTGGACACTACAGCCTCGACAAGACAGCAGCCCACTGGACACGACACCCACAGGTCCTGACGTTCACACACTGGACACTACAGCCTCGATAAGACAGCAGCCCACTGGACACGACACCCACAGGTCCTGACGTTCACACACTGGACACTACAGCCTCGATAAGACAGCAGCCCACTGGACACGACGCCCACAGGTCCTGACGTTCACACACTGGACACTACAGCCTCGATAAGACAGCAGCCCACTGGACACGACACCCACAGGTCCTGACGGTCACACACTGGACTGGACACTACAGCCTCGATAAGACAGCAGCTCACTGGACACGACGCCCACAGGTCCTGACGTTCACACACTGGACACTACAGCCTCGATAAGACAGCAGCCCACTGGACACGACACCCACAGGTCCTGACGTTCACACGCTGGACACTACAGCCTCGATAAGACAGCAGCCCACTGGACACGACACCCACAGGTCCTGACGTTCACACACTGGACACTACAGCCTCGATAAGACAGCAGCCCACTGGACACGACACCCACAGGTCCTGACGTTCACACACTGGACTGGACACTACAGCCTCGATAAGACAGCAGCCCACTGGACACGACGCCCTCAGGTCCTGACGTTCACACACTGGACTGGACACTACAGCCTCGATAAGACAGCAGCCCACTGGACACGACGCCCACAGGTCCTGACGTTCAAACACTGGACACTACAGCCTCGATAAGACAGCAGCCCACTGGACACGACACCCACAGGTCCTGACGTTCACACACTGGACACTACAGCCTCGACAAGACAGCAGCCCACTGGACACGACGCCCACAGGTCCTGACGTTTACACACTGGACACTACAGCCTCGATAAGACAGCAGCCCACTGGACACGACGCCCACAGGTCCTGATTTTCACACACTGGACTGGACACTACAGCCTCGATAAGACAGCAGCCCACTGGACACGACACCCTCAGATCCTGACGTTCACACACTGGACACTACAGCCTCGACAAGACAGCAGCCCACTGGACACGACACCCACAGGTCCTGACGTTCACACACTGGACTGGACACTACAGCCTCGATAAGACAGCAGCCCACTGGACACGACACCCACAGGTCCTGACGTTCACACACTGGACTGGACACTACAGCCTCGATAAGACAGCAGCCCACTGGACACGACGCCCACAGGTCCTGTCGTTCACACACTGGACACTACAGCCTCGATAAGACAGCAGCCCACTGGACACGACGCCCACAGGTCCTGACGTTCACACACTGGACACTACAGCCTCGATAAGACAGCAGCCCACTGGACACCTGATGCCCACAGGTCCTGATGTACACACACCGGACGCTGCAGATGTTGGAGATGGGTGTTGTGTCCCTATGGAGAGGACGATGTGGCCAGGGATCTGGGAAAACCTGGGAGAATCCCAAGGAGATCCGCGAGGGAGGAGAGAGTTGTGGACCTGGTAAGTCAAGGCTGGTGTCTTGAGAGCGCTGCTCATGAGGAAGCCTTCTGTCTGAGAAGATCGGAGGTGTACGGAGACTGTGTATGGATGTTTGAGGAGATTGAATAATCTGAGTAATCAGGTGCTCGTAGTCCTCTGTGATTGAAGCTTATTTGCTGTTCTGGTCTGTGACTGCACTGTGATCTCTTTTTGCTGTTCTGGTCTGTGACTGCCCTGTGATCTATTTTCTGTGTTGGTCAGTGACTACACTGTGATCTATTCGCTGTGCTGGTCTGTGGATATACTACGATCTATTTGCTGTGCATGTCTGTGATTACACTGTGATCTATTCACGGTGATGTTCAGTGACTACGCTGGGATCTACTCACTGTGCTGGTCTGTGACCACACTGGGATCTATTCGCTGTGCTGGTCTGTGACTACACTGGGATCTATTCGCTGTGCTGGTTTGTGACCACACTGGGATCTATTCGCTGTGCTGGTTTGTGACCACACTGGGATCTATTCGCTGTGCTGGTCTGTGACCACACTGGGATTTACTCACTGCTGGTCTGTGTCTGCACTGTGATCTCTTTTTGCTCTTCTGGTCTGTGACTGCACTGGGATCTATTTGCTGTGCTGATCTGTGGCTATACTACAATCTATTTGCTATGCATGTCTGTGATTACGCTGGGATCTATTCACAGTGATGTTCAGTGATTACGCTGGGATCTGTTCACGGTGATGTTCAGTGATTACGCTGGGATCTGTTCACGGTGATGTTCAGTGACTACGCTGGGATCTATTTTCTGTGCTGGTCTGACTACACTGGGATCTATTCGCTGTGCTGGTCTGTGACTACGCTGGGATCTATTTGCTGTGCTGGTCTGTAACTACACTGGGATCTACCTGCTGTGCTGGTCTGTGACTACTCTGTGATCTACCCGCTGTGCTGGTCTGTGACTACTCTGGGATCTACCCGCTGTGCTGGTCTGTGACTACTCTGGGATCTACCCGCTGTGCTGGTCTGTGACTGCTCTGGGATCTACCCTCTGTGCTGGTCTGTGACTACGCTGGGATCTACTCGCTGTGTTGGTCTGTGACTACACTGGGACCTATTTGCTGTGCTGGTCTGTGACTACACTGGGATCTACTCACTGTGCTGGTCTGTGGCTATGCTGGGATCTCTTTGCTTTGCTGGTGTGTGACTATACTGTGATCTATTCACTGTGCTGTTCTGTGACTATACTGTGATCTATTCACTGTGCTGTTCTGTGACTGCTCTGGGATCTACTCACTGCGCTGTTCTATGATTGTGCTGTGATTTATTTGCTGTGCTGGTCTGTGACTATACTGTGATCTATTCACTTTTCCTCTCTGTGACTGTGCTGTGATCTATTTGCTGTGCTGGTCTGTGACTACTCTGGGATCTACTCACTGTGCTGTTCTGTGACTACTCTGGGATCTACTCGCTGTGCTGGTCTGTGACTATATTGGGATCTACTCATTGTGCTGGTCTGTGACTACTCTGGGATCTATTTGCTGTGCTGGTCTGTGACTATGCTGGGATCTATTCACTTTTCCTCTCTGTGACTGTGCTGTGATCTATTTGCTGTGCTGGTCTGTGACTACTCTGGGATCTACTCACTTTGCTGTTCTGTGACTACTCTGGGATCTACTCGCTGTGCTGGTCTGTGACTATATTGGGATCTATTTGCTGTGCTGGTCTGTGACTACTCTGGGATCTACTAGCTGTGCTGGTCTGTGACTACGCTGGGATCTACTCACTGTGCTGGTCTGTGACTATACTGGGACCTATTTGCTGTGCTGGTCTGTGACTACACTGGGATCTACTCATTGTGCTGGTCTGTGACTACTCTGGGATCTATTTGCTGTGCTGGTCTGTGACTATGCTGGGATCTCTTTGGTTTGCTGGTGTGTGACTATACTGTGATCTATTCACTGTGCTGTTCTGTGACTGCTCTGGGATCTACTCACTGTGCTGTTCTATGATTGTGCTGTGATTTATTTGCTGTGCTGGTCTGTGACTATACTGTGATCTATTCACTTTTCCTCTCTATGACTGTGCTGTGATCTATACGCTGTGCTGTTCTGTGACTACTCTGGGATCTACTCGCTGTGCTGGTCTGTGACTACGCTGGGATCTACTCGCTGTGCTGGTCTGTGACTATGCTGGGATCTACTCGCTGTGCTGGTCTGACTACGCTGGGATCTACTCACTGTGCTGCTCTGTAACTACGCTGGGATCTACTCACTGTGCTGGTCTGTGACTACACTGGGATCTATTTGCTGTGCTGGTCTGTGACTACTCTGGGATCTACTCACTGTGCTGTTCTGTGACTACTCTGAGATCTACTCACCGTGCTGTTGTGTGACTACTCTGGGATCTACTCACTGTTCTGGTCTTTGATCACACTAGAATCATTTGTGTTGCAATACCTATTTTGTTTCCAGAAATGAAACGACAACAAAAGTAAGATGCAATTATTTTAAATAATTTCTGATATTGTTACAATGACAAAATAATCTGTTACTAATATTGTTGTTTCCCATGAATTATTAAAAATTATAGAAAATAAAAGGCTTATGTATTTAAATTATATTATCAATCCGTCACCATTTTTTAAACGAAATTAAACTTGTAATTGTGAATTAATAAGTGCACTCATGAAGACAGGAGACAGGGTGAGAGAGAGAGCAGATCACAGATAATCCCACTGTAATAAACACACACCACAGGACAGGAGACCCCCCATGAAAACTGAATTGAATATTTTTCACATTTCAGTTGTTGAAGAAAAATAAGATTTGCATTCCCCAGCAGAAGCTTTCTTTTACAGTAAGAAAGAGGACAGAAGCACAGAGATCAACCCAAGACTGAAGAATTCCAGATATCAGCTGAGTCTTTTCCAAGATGTGAAAGGATGCAGACATCATCTGTGAGTGTGAAATGTGGTTTCACTGGAGGAGAGATCAGCGCAGTCAAAAGCAGGGTGTCCATCTTGCAGCTGCATTTCGCTGGTGTGACAGACAGGACTCACGCTGAGAGTCAGACAGGGGCGTGTCGCTGGTGTGTGACAGTCAGGACTCACGCTGAGAGTCAGACAGGGGCGTGTCGCTGGTGTGTGACAGTCAGGACTCACTGAGAGTCAGACACGGGCGTGTCGCTAGTGTGTGACAGTCAGGACTCACTGAGAGTCAGACAGGGGCCTGTACCGAGACTGCAGAGAGAGCTGGCGGTGGTCTGGCGGAGAGTTTCTAGACACCAGGAGTCTCCTGACTGATGTTAGTGCAGCGTCTGTGAGCTGTCCTCGCCAGTTTCTACACCAGGAGTCTCCCTGACTGATGTTAGTGCAGCGTCTGTGAGCTGTCCTCGCCAGTTTCTACACCAGGAGTGTCCTGATTGATGTTAGTGCAGTGTCTGTGAGCTGTCCTCGCCAGTTTCTACACCAGGAGTCTCCCTGACTGATGTTAGTGCAGCGTCTGTGAGCTGTCCTCGCCAGTTTCTACACCAGGAGTCTCCTGATTGATGTTAGTGCAGCGTCTGTGAGCTGTCCTCGCCAGTTTCTACACCAGGAGTCTCCCTGACTGATGTTAGTGCAGCGTCTGTGAGCTGTCCTCACCAGTTTCTACACCAGGAGTCTCCCTGACTGATATTAGTGCAGCGTCTGTGAGCTGTCCTCGCCAGTTTCTACACCAGGAGTCTCCCTGACTGATATTAGTGCAGCGTCTGTGAGCTGTCCTCGCCAGTTTCTACACCAGGAGTCTCCCTGACTGATGTTAGTGCAGCGTCTGTGAGCTGTCCTCGCCAGTTTCTACACCAGGAGTCTCCTGATTGATGTTAGTGCAGCGTCTGTGAGCTGTCCTCGCCAGTTTCTACACCAGGAGTCTCCTGATTGATGTTAGTGCAGCGTCTGTGAGCTGTCCTCGCCAGTTTCTACACCAGGAGTCTCCTGACTGATGTTAGTGCAGCGTCTGTGAGCTGTCCTCGCCAGTTTCTACACCAGGAGTCTCCTGATTGATGTTAGTGCAGCGTCTGTGAGCTGTCCTCGCCAGTTTCTACACCAGGAGTCTCTCTAATTGATGTTAGTGCAGCGTCTGTGAGCTGTCCTCGCCAGTTTCTACACCAGGAGTCTCTCTAATTGATGTTAGTGCAGCGTCTGTGAGCTGTCCTCGCCAGTTTCTACACCAGGAGTCTCCTGATTGATGTTAGTGCAGCGTCTGTGAGCTGTCCTCGCCAGTTTCTACACCAGGAGTCTCTCTAATTGATGTTAGTGCAGCGTCTGTGAGCTGTCCTCGCCAGTTTCTACACCAGGAGTCTCCCTGACTGATGTTAGTGCAGCGTCTGTGAGCTGTCCTCGCCAGTTTCTACACCAGGAGTCTCTCTAATTGATGTTAGTGCAGCGTCTGTGAGCTGTCCTCGCCAGTTTCTACACCAGGAGTCTCCTGATTGATGTTAGTGCAGCGTCTGTGAGCTGTCCTCGCCAGTTTCTACACCAGGAGTCTCCCTGATTGATGTTAGTGCAGCGTCTGTGAGCTGTCCTCACCAGTTTCTACACCAGGAGTCTCCCTGACTGATGTTAGTGCAGCGTCTGTGAGCTGTCCTCGCCAGTTTCTACACCAGGAGTCTCCCTGATTGATGTTAGTGCAGCGTCTGTGAGCTGTCCTCACCTGTTTCTATACCAGGAGTCTCCCTGACTGATGTTAGTGCAGCGTCTGTGAGCTGTCCTCGCCAGTTTCTACACCAGGAGTCTCCTGATTGATGTTAGTGCAGCGTCTGTGAGCTGTCCTCGCCAGTTTCTACACCAGGAGTCTCCTGATTGATGTTAGTGCAGTGTCTGTGAGCTGTCCTAGCCAGTTTCTACACCAGGAGTCTCCTGACTGATGTTAGTGCAGCGTCTGTGAGCTGTCCTCACCAGTTTCTACACCAGGAGTCTCCCTGACTGATATTAGTGCAGCGTCTGTGAGCTGTCCTCGCCAGTTTCTACACCAGGAGTCTCCCTGACTGATGTTAGTGCAGCGTCTGTGAGCTGTCCTCACCAGTTTCTACACCAGGAGTCTCTCTAATTGATGTTAGTGCAGCGTCTGTGAGCTGTCCTCGCCAGTTTCTACACCAGGAGTCTCCCTGACTGATGTTAGTGCAGCGTCTGTGAGCTGTCCTCGCCAGTTTCTACACCAGGAGTCTCTCTAATTGATGTTAGTGCAGCGTCTGTGAGCTGTCCTCGCCAGTTTCTACACCAGGAGTCTCCCTGACTGATGTTAGTGCAGCGTCTGTGAGCTGTCCTCGCCAGTTTCTACACCAGGAGTCTCTCTAATTGATGTTAGTGCAGCGTCTGTGAGCTGTCCTCGCCAGTTTCTACACCAGGAGTCTCCTGATTGATGTTAGTGCAGCGTCTGTGAGCTGTCCTCGCCAGTTTCTACACCAGGAGTCTCCCTGATTGATGTTAGTGCAGCGTCTGTGAGCTGTCCTCACCAGTTTCTACACCAGGAGTCTCCCTGACTGATGTTAGTGCAGCGTCTGTGAGCTGTCCTCGCCAGTTTCTACACCAGGAGTCTCCCTGATTGATGTTAGTGCAGCGTCTGTGAGCTGTCCTCACCTGTTTCTATACCAGGAGTCTCCCTGACTGATGTTAGTGCAGCGTCTGTGAGCTGTCCTCGCCAGTTTCTACACCAGGAGTCTCCTGATTGATGTTAGTGCAGCGTCTGTGAGCTGTCCTCGCCAGTTTCTACACCAGGAGTCTCCTGATTGATGTTAGTGCAGTGTCTGTGAGCTGTCCTAGCCAGTTTCTACACCAGGAGTCTCCTGACTGATGTTAGTGCAGCGTCTGTGAGCTGTCCTCACCAGTTTCTACACCAGGAGTCTCCCTGACTGATATTAGTGCAGCGTCTGTGAGCTGTCCTCGCCAGTTTCTACACCAGGAGTCTCCCTGACTGATGTTAGTGCAGCGTCTGTGAGCTGTCCTCGCCAGTTTCTACACCAGGAGTCTCCCTGATTGATGTTAGTGCAGTGTCTGTGAGCTGTCCTCGCCAGTTTCTACACCAGGAGTCTCCCTGACTGATGTTAGTGCAGCGTCTGTGAGCTGTCCTCGCCAGTTTCTACACCAGGAGTCTCCTGATTGATGTTTGTCAGCGTCTGTGAGCTGTCCTCGCCAGTTTCTACACCAGGAGTCTCCCTGACTGATGTTAGTGCAGCGTCTGTGAGCTGTCCTTGTCAGTTTCTACACCAGGAGTCTCCCTGATTGATGTTTGTCAGCGTCTGTGAGCTGTCCTCGCCAGTTTCTACACCAGGAGTCTCCCTGATTGATGTTAGTGCAGCGTCTGTGAGCTGTCCTCGCCAGTTTCTACACCAGGAGTCTCCCTGACTGATGTTAGTGCAGCGTCTGTGAGCTTCTCGCCAGTTTCTACACCAGGAGTCTCCCTGACTGATGTTAGTGCAGCGTCTGTGAGCTGTCCTCGCCAGTTTCTACACCAGGAGTCTCCCTGACTGATGTTAGTGCAGCGTCTGTGAGCTGTCCTCGCCAGTTTCTACACCAGGAGTCTCCTGACTGATGTTAGTGCAGTGTCTGTGAGCTGTCCCAACCAGTTTCTACACCAGGAGTCTCCCTGATTGATGTTAGTGCAGCGTCTGTGAGCTGTCCTCGCCAGTTTCTACACCAGGAGTCTCCCTGATTGATGTTAGTGCAGCGTCTGTGAGCTGTCCTCGCCAGTTTCTACACCAGGAGTCTCCCTGATTGATGTTAGTGCAGCGTCTGTGAGCTGTCCTCGCCAGTTTCTACACCAGGAGTCTCCCTGACTGATGTTAGTGCAGCGTCTGTGAGCTGTCCTCGCCAGTTTCTACACCAGGAGTCTCCTGACTGATGTTAGTGCAGTGTCTGTGAGCTGTCCCAACCAGTTTCTACACCAGGAGTCTCCCTGATTGATGTTAGTGCAGCGTCTGTGAGCTGTCCTCGCCAGTTTCTACACCAGGAGTCTCCCTGATTGATGTTAGTGCAGCGTCTGTGAGCTGTCCTCGCCAGTTTCTACACCAGGAGTCTCCCTGATTGATGTTAGTGCAGCGTCTGTGTGCTGTCCTCGCCAGTTTCTACACCAGGAGTCTCCCTGACTGATGTTAGTGCAGCGTCTGTGAGCTGCTCTCGCCAGTTTCTACACCAGGAGTCTCCCTGACTGATATTATTTCCCTTCAGGACACGAACCCAAGTGGAAAACAAAGCTGTCCTTACCCCAGTGACAGAAGAAGGGTTTGATCTCACTGCAGTTTGTCTCTGTCCATCTGCTTTTCGGGCTGCCCTGCAGGTCCACCTGCGCACATCTCTGCCAACCTGCTGACCCAGGCTGCCCTCCTGCCCAGTTCCTGAAGCTGGACGCCCCCTGGTCTGACCACTTCCAGGGCTCATTGTACAGGCCGATCCACACCCTGTGACCCCGTGCTGACCTCCGAACCTCCTCATTCTCACTCTGGCTCCTCTCACTGACCAGCTCTGTGTGCTTCTGTCTGCAGAGACTCTGGGCTCCAGTCCAGGTCTGGTTGAGTTCAAACAGGGTGACGTTACTGCGCTCTGAGCAGACAAGAAAATGTATCAGTGAGTCAAAATGTCTCTGAGATACTGGAGTGATGGACTGTCCTCTTACCTGTGTCGAGCAACAGGGGTGAAGTGTGTCTCTGATTCAGAGCAGAGAGACGTCAGTGAGACACTGGGGTGATGGACTGTCCTCTTACCTGTGTTGAGTGACAGTGGTGAAGTGTGTCTCTGATTCAGAGCAGAGAGACGTCAGTGAGACACTGGGGTGATGGACTGTCCTCTTACCTGTGTTGAGTGACAGTGGTGAGGTGTGTCTCTGATTCAGAGCAGAGAGACGTCAGTGAGACACTGGGGTGATGGACTGTCCTCTTACCTGTGTTGAGTGACAGTGGTGAGGTGTGTCTCTGATTCAGAGCAGAGAGACGTCAGTGAGACACTGGGGTGATGGACTGTCCTCTTACCTGTGTTGAGTGACAGTGGTGAAGTGTGTCTCTGATTCAGAGCAGAGAGACGTCAGTGAGACACTGGAGTGATGGACTGTCCTCTTACCTGACTTGTTGAGACACATGAAGTAGTTTGTCTCCTGACAGTCTCTCTCTTCCCATCCTCCCTCAGAGTCCATCAGCACA